>NC_143553.1:31797500-32122500 GCF_054136105.1 Typopeltis vanoorti
TCTTAATGAAGTTATGATACTGATAAGGAATTAGTACCAATGCAAATTAGTACCATTTTTCTTCAAAGTATGCTAACTCTCATAGTTTGCATATTTTGTGGATCTGGTTGGTTGAGCTGTTAACATATTTGGTCTCTAGCCAAAATATAAACTATTAGTGATAATAACATAAGAAATTAGTGCCACTGCTATGTACAAACAGTTCATTTTGCTTCACATTCTCATATCCAGATAGTAAAATCACCTACATACAAAATTGTTCTACATATTCTCATATATAGTTAGCATATTTTTCCCAATCTGTTTTTTTTTCCATTTTTCTGGTTAACAAGCTGCAGTTTCGAATAACATTGGATATGAATCGTTTGTGAATGACTTTAGTGAGAATAGATTTCCTTACCCTGTACGAGACCGCTCCTCTGCATATTATTAGGCTTACAAAGTGGCTTGAAAAGTTCCATGTTTTACTCCCTCGAGTAGTGTTTCGGATTATCTAACCATTGGCCCATTGGTAGTAATACTAATGTGCTAACTCGTTTTAGTATGAATGTACTATACAGAACAGCCTTTCGTGGATGAGATTTTTACACGCACGCACGCACGCACACACACACACACACACACACACACACACACACACACACCTGAATCCGCAATTGGAGTCCATACTAGCTGATTGCTGGAAAAGATTAGATAAAACATGTCATCGAACCAGGTGTCCGAATTCTTTAACTTTAGTCTTCTAAGTGCAACTTCTGCGATTAACTGAAAGCTACACAGTTAAACAACCATTAGTTGCACTCTCAATTTTGGTAATCCCTCTCCTTATCTCTTTCATTCCTCACATCTGGAAATGCTGGACAATGAAAGCCATTTACTACATAACATCATAAATATAATTTATATTACAATATTAAATTTGCATCATGCTATTATAAGTATACAGTATTTTATATATAATATAAAACGAGGCAGGCCCAGTACCCTGGCAGTTTCCTGATACTGAGCTAACCAACAAAAATATCACTCTAGTTGCTGACTATAGGAATATTTTTAATCTCCAAGAAGAGAGTTGGTTTTATTCTAAAAACTCATCCAAAACGATATTAGAATGCATTTACAAATAAAAGGAAATACCAGTTAGGGTTAGAAAGACCACCACTTTATTTAGTACACTATGGGAAGGAACAGGGGTGACTCATACATAGGCACTGCAGAACTGCAGCACCCCCAATTTTTCTCGATATATAAATATATTTATTAATTTGCTTATATTTGCTTGTAATATTTAATTTTGTCATCAACAATCCTATATAATTATCTTATTTTGTATAAAAAATAATAATAAAAACCATCTTGTAGCACTTAGGAGGGCGAAGGACGTTAGCAGCACTGTGTTTACCACAGTTTTAAATTGCTACCCACGCAAGCATATGCACATCATAGTGAGATGCGAGCTATTAGCTTAATGCGGCGCTGTCCGTCGCGCAGTTCCACTATTGTTTATATTCAGTTTGCGCTAGTAGTGAGTGTTCGTAGTGCTTATCGTGTTTACTCCGTCTCTTTAAATATTTAAAAAATAATAATAAATAATCAGCTAATGCCTTTTTTGTTCCCATGTAGGGAGTAGGTGAGGCCGTTTTTTTAGCCCTATCTAATTTTTGGAGACTGAGTGGGCAGTTCAATCTCCACTGGTAGCCAATCAGATAGCTGGCCGAAGGCTATCACTAATTAATCGGCACGAAGTGAAGAAGGCGGCTAGTAGGTGCCGCCATCTGGTGGTCTCTAACCCTAACACAATATTTCAATGTCTGAAAATAGTGTGGGTTGGACGGCCGATTTTCTTGAGTTTACAGGACGAAAAACCCGAGTTTCCGGGAGGAAAAACCCGCTAGCCCAGCCAGAGATCGGCTAACTCTGGAACCGGTCGAGAAAAGGCTTTATCTATCCTGCAGCGCCTTTTTCATTTCACAAAAGGAGTGGGAAGACCTTTATTTTAGCTCTGACCAATTTTTAGAAATCAGAGGGAAACCGATCCCAACCTTAGTCATCAGCATTTGAGCTCATGGCCATGGCTCTCGATACTTTTAGAGGCAACAGAGAGTGGATGAGAAACCTGTCAACCATCCGCCACCTTAAAACCCTAGCATTCATATATTATTGTCTGAAATATTATAAATTCTGCCATTGATTGTTTTTGAGATGCAGATTAAAAAACCATGTGTCCCTCTTCTAAAATTATTACTATGCTAAACATCGACTAACTATGGAACTGCCTAACAAAATACTGGAAAAATTCTTTCCTCTAATCGGGAAACATAAAAAAACAAGAAACATTGCAAATAAAGGTTACACAGGCATTGCTAGTTGGTTTATTTTTCTTGTATTTTTATAAAATTATAATAATTATTATATTTTTAAATTTAAAGCTTTGTTTTAATATGATGAGAGATCTTCCTGTATAGCCATGTCATCAAAAAATGAAAAATCATCGAAGGATTCGGTGTCTTTCAAGAAGGATTCAATACCTTTTAAAAATAAAGAGAAAAAACATCGCACATCTTGGCCAGGTAACGAACATTTTTGTTATTTAGTTTAAGTGCTGGATGCATGTGCACTATCAAGTTTAATAGTTTTAATTAAGAGTCATAGTAGTGATAGCTGAGTACTGTAGTACTCAGCTAAGAAATTAAGAAAAATTCTTCTTATGAAATTCTTCACTAATTTTTAACAACACACTTTTCAAGAGATTTCCAAAACTTGGGTTCTGTAATATATTAATCCAAAATATGATCAAAAATGGAATTACAAACTTATCAAAAGTTTTTGTGACTCTAAAATAGTGATCTATTTTTGGTTATTATCGTTTGCAATTTCAATTAAAGCATTTATGTACACGTAACCTTTTCTTCAAGAATTCACGTCCTACAGCTGATATCATCTTCAATATTAGGTCACCACATGACTGAAGTTTTTTTTTTTTTTTTTTAAAAATATTCCATCTAAGGGTAGAACTCAGAAAAACTGTCAATAAATTTTGAAAAAAATCAAAATTAAGTAATGTTTGAATACGATCTTCAGCACTAAAGTTACAAACTAAATTGAGAGAATGATATCGCATGGAAGCAAAAACTACAGTGAGACTTTTGTTCCTTTAACTGAGCTTCAAGACCTGTATATTGTCGTCTGATTTTTTTTTTTTTTTTTTTTCATATCAATGTCCATATCCGCCAACATTTTAATTATCTTTTATTCCATATATACTGACTCTTATGCCATTCGATTGGGATAAAACACAAAAATCTTTCTTTGACTTCTTCACTGGGTAGTGAGTCAAATAAAAAATTACAAAAATGCGTTCTAATTTCTGTTGTTGTTCTTGTTATTATTATTATTATGTGACACCTCCAGGGAGTCCAAAGACTCATCGAGGGAGAGTGGACCAACAGCATCTATATGCTTCATTCTTAAAATTAATATAAATTTATTCCGGAACTACAAGAATCATATTTATGTAAATTTAATTTTAAAATAATTATCTATTAAGGCCATTAAATATGAAGTCATTAGCTTCTATATACGGGTAGTCTAATCGTGAAGAAACTTCACGTGCAAACGTTGTGCTTACACTTCGATAAAGGATTAAAAAATAATATAATTTCTCGGCATCTTTAATTTAAATTATCTTACTTGTTTAGATAAATTGAATATGTTCAGTACTTTCCTTTGTTTTGGATTTCTCACATTCATCGTGGTTCTTAAAACCTAGGTCAAAACTAACTAATAAATTTATTGTTGCAATTACTGTACTCTACATAATTCTCGCCATTTTTTTAGTAATCATTATCAGTTCTGACTGTTATTGATCATCGTATAAATGAACTCTGATGTAACTAATTTAGAAAATAATTTACACATTTAGCAATACAGAGATTTAGTTGTTTCCGAAAAAAATTACTGAGTTCCTTTTTTTCTTTTATGCTGTTTTTATTATGACAATAGAAATGATTGCCTTTCGAATCTATGTAATAAGTTCAATTTTTATTATTACAGAGTTTCTGTACGTTTGTAATGTCAAATATTTTCATGTTTGTTCATTACGAAATATTCGATTAAAGAAAGGCTAATTGATTTGAGTAAAAGTTTTTGGTGGCATCAGCGCCAAAATTAAATTATAAAAATTGCCATTTGTTTGCTTCCTTATCAAATTATTATTCTTTTTTATAGAACCATGTTACTGTTATTTTTTTAAAGTAATTTATATTTTCCCTGTTTGTTTTTCGACTTTAAGAAAATTGAACTTCCATATCTTGATGACGTAACGATGTTTTCTTTGTCAGTTAAAGTTGTCCAGTGTTCTCTGCATCTGTCGATACATTAGAACAGGATGCTATCTTTTCGGTTGATGCTGAGAATGTCGATGAATGTAACAATATGAATATGTGTGAACTGATTTTATCTTGTACTACTGATAAATTTTGCAAAAATATTGAGACAATGCAGATCATTATTATCATCATCAAGGACAACAGCTTTTTCAGTCCACTATTGGACAAATGCCTATTCATGGTTCTTTCATTTCGGCCGATCTTGTACATCTCTCCATGATAAATGTCCATAACATCTTACTGCTGATCTACCTGGTTTACCAGTTTTTGGTGTTATTTCTGTTGTTCTCTTTGTCCATCTGTTGTCAGACATTCTCATCATATGTTCTGTCCAGAGCCATTTGTTTCCATTGCCAATGCAATGTCCATTACCTTTGTTTGCTTCCTTATCCAATTATTATTCTTTTTTATGGAACCATGTTATTCCTATTTTTAATCAGACTCCAGATTTTACCATTGCAGATAACTGTTGTAGGAGAACACTTGGTTGCAGATATTTCTTTTTAAGCACTTTTGTGAATTGCTTTGAAATATATCTTTACACTTGCAGAGCACAGAATACATAACACATGCACATGTCTAAGGCTATAGAGAGGAATTTTCTCAACGAAGTTGCAAAGTTTCCTCGCTAGTCGCTGCTATCCATCCATTGGGCAGTATTTTTCCCCACTTCCAAAGGACAACATCATCTTTAATAAAAAATAAGCAAACACCCTTTATTCCCTTATAAGAATTAGACGAGGCAGTTCTAGCCATGTCTCACTTTTTCAGACTGAAGGAAAGTTCAATCTCCACTGCAACCAATCAAAGATAGCTGGCCCAAGGCTATCACTAATCATAAATGGAACCCGATGAGGAGATAACCGAAATGTGTCACAATCTCGTTTTCCCTAACTCTACCATAATGTTATTGACTGAAATACTGTAGTTTCTGTTGGAAGTTTTTGAAAGTTTTTTACACTTGGTTAGACTATAATAAATTTAGTTTAATCCTTTATCCAAGTGTAAGCAAACAAAGTTTGCACCTGAAGTATCTTCAGGACTGAGGCAACTCATGGTAAAAGTGGTCTAAGCTCTCATCACTTGTCTTGGTATCTACCATAATGCAAAGCACATTTCCTTATACATCTCCTTGCGGACATGTATAATACTATGCATTAAGGGAAGGGCAACTACCCAGACTGGTTTCGACCTTTATTGAGGTCTCCTCAGTGGGAGCCAGACCCAGAGGTGGTGATACTAAGGTTGAAGTAATGGAGGAGTCATATTTACCTATACGAGTTGCCAACGGTGTCTCACCTTATTTTTTCCACTTGGTTAGACTATAATAAATTTAGTTTAATCCTTTATCCAAGTGTAAGCAAACAAATTTTGCACCTGAAGTATATCAGGACCGATGCAAGTATTTCTATTCAATTTTTTTGAGTTTATGGGATGAAAAACCTGTTTCCAGGAGAAAAAAACTCTCTTGACCATGCCTGAGATCCACTAACTACGGAACTGGTTGAAAGGCTTAACTTCCTCTTATCAGCGAGATTTTTCTTTGGGCATCTAGCGAAGAGGATGTAAGCGTCACTCCCACCTGAGCTGTAGAGGCTTCATCTTTAATAATAAAGGTAATAATACATTTCATAATAAAAAAAATGCAATAATAAATAAGTTAAAAGTTTGTTCTTTTAATTTTTTATATGTTTGATTTTTAAATTCTTTTGCTAGTCATAAGTCTATCAAGGTCTCAGGGCCAGAGTGAAGACTTTGCTGTAGCCCCATTAAATTGGTTCACGGACGTGTGCCAGATGATAAATCTGCCACTGGAAAGGATGGGAGAGGAAATCGAGATTCTGAAGTGAGAGTAAGTAAAATGTCAGATATCTCTCAACAAATTGCACTGTTAAAATAATTTGGAACAAATGTTCTTTTGACTGTTGTTTAAAAGTGCACCTAAATAAAAAAAAGCCATGCAGTTAGCTTAGTGGCTATGCACTTCACAACTATATGCCTGGGGAAGGAATATCCTAGGTTCGATTTCCATCGACAGCGTGAGCAGTTTAAGGATCTTCCTCAGCCATAGTCAAGTTAGCCAATCTTGGGCATGGACACAGGTTTTTTCCCCGTTTATCTTGGGTTTTTCATCCTGCAAGCAGGCAATCCGGCCGCATGAACACACGGATAGTCATGAATATCGCCCTTAGGGAATGCAGCAGAGGAGTGGCGATCCAGCTGCATTAATACACCAGTACCCCCTCATTAGGAGGGGATTCAACCCATCCTAGACGGATGAGAGGGATAGGATAGGAAGTAAAAAAAGAAAATAGTGAGCCAAAAGTAGGGCTATTGTTTTAATTACTGAGAATGTAAATACCCATTTGAAATACCAGCATCTGATGGCATGGTTAGCCAAGCAGATAATGTAACCGCTCTTCCACCATGCTGTAGATTCGAATCCTAGTATAACATGGTGTTTTGCAAATTTTCTAGATGCAAGATGAATTTCATCTTCTGTAGAGAAATCTAGGAAAGCTCTGTGTCCGATTTATAGCACAAGGCTTCTGAATTATGTAGCACCTTAGCCCACGAACAGCACAAATATTCACATACTATAAAGATTAGATAAACTATATGACACCTTTTATTCCTAAAGGAAGTAGGCAGAGCTCCTTGAATTTTTCAGGAAAGAGACATGTCAGCGTAGACAATTGCTGGAACTTGTGTAAACCCTAACACTTGTACGAAATGTAATAGAGAGTACTATGGTCGATTGATGAAAGGTTAAAATCCCAAAGTTCTGGGAGAAAAACTCACCTTTTTGAGCCAGAGGTCGACTAACTTGAGACCTAGCCGAAGAAAGGTATACGAAAACGAGTTCGTCTAGTCGATTAGAATAAAACTTGGAACAGCCTAAATGCAAACATCATTTTCACATGCATCTCATGCACACATATAATGAAAATTTATAAGCTCCATGCATTTTAAAGTAATAAGTAATGGTTTGAATCATTCTAAATGTATTGTGGACCTGTAATCATTTGACAAGAAATTCTATAATCAAACAATATTATTATTATTACAGGCAACTCAAAGGAGTCCTTACTCATTGAGGGAGGCCCTAAACATGTCAAGAACAACTATTCAGCATTTGCACAGTATCTATCATACTTTGCTTCGAACTCATTTACAGTCATGGCACCCACAACAAACTCTGGAAGCTTATTCCACTCATTCACCACTCTCCAAGTAAAAACCTAGTTCTAACACCCTTGCTAACTACTCTTGCTCAGATTCCATGGATGGCTCCTAGTTTTCCCACCACCAGACCTGTTCTGAAAAATTTCCTCTCAATTAATCTTTGTATAAACCTTTCAGTAATTTCAATGTCCCAATCATATCCCTTTTCCGCTTATCAACCAATTTCTGTAACCCACAGATCTTCAACTTGTTCTCGTAAGGTCCATTCCATAAACCAGCTATCATCTTGGTCACTCACCTCTGGATCCTCTCTACCTCCTCCCCATCAAGAAGAAACCCTGGCACCCAGATCTGGGCACATTAGCAAGTGGGGTCTTATCAATGCTCGGTAAAGAGGAACAATAACTTGCTTGTTTCTGCTCGTCAAAGTATTCTTCAGTAACCAAGTGATCTGATGAGCTGATTTTGCTATGTGCCTTCTAAACTTCAACTCTCTATCCACCAACACTTCCAATTCTCTGGCTTCGTTCAATCTCCTGGAGTTCCACCAATGTATACTTCATTGTATGAAGTATACAATGTGGTATACTGCTGTTAATCTTTTCACCATAAAATGCATAACCTTACACTTTGCTACATTGAACTGACATCCATTCTTTCAATCTATCCAAATCATCCTGCAAAATTTTGACATCATCTGCATTCACTATTGTGCTACCCAACTTTGCATCATCAGCAAATAAACGAACAGTTCCACTCAGATCCTTTCCTATATCGTTAATGAACAAATTAAATAGCAGTGGTCCAAGAACAGAACCTTGCAGCACACTAGTCACATGCCTTCTTTTGGACTCTATTCCTGAATAAATTACTCTCTGATATCTCTCCATCAATCACCCTCACTTATTATTCACACCCACAACCACCCATTATTCAAAATAAGTATAAAAAGTCAAGTAACAACACATTTGCTTTGGAAAGTAAGACTGAAAGGCAAAAACCATTTTTACTACCTTGTTATAAAACTTTAATGGATATATTTTTCCTTTTTTAAAACTTAATTTTAACCTTTCATATAATTTGATCCCATACTTCGATATTACTGGTATGTTTTAATGTGTATGAAGAAATCTATTGAGTCGCAGAGGCATCATGGAGAGCCAATAACTTCTGTCATGTTGTCTTACACTTACTCACGCTTCACACTCTTTCTTGGAATGCATTTCATTTAGCTACCACACCATTCAAGTTAATTCCTTGCTCAGGGAGCAAAGAAAAAAAAACTTGTTCAGTATTTCATATCTTCTTTAACACTGCGAATATTTCCCTTTATTCTTGTAGTGATTTCAGGCAATCATTTAGAATTCAAATATTACGTACAGCTTGAATCGGCTGTAAAGCCATACAGGGACATTCTGGTGATAACGAAGACAGAGTTAGATAAATACAAAGAAGAAAATCAAATCTATGCAAAAAAAAAGAGGCAAATTTCTCAAAATATGAAAATATTTTAGGAACTAAATCAACTGAAGTTTCACAAAATACGTGCTATAAACTCGAGCTTTATGAGGCCCATTTAAATCGTCATTCTGCAAAACCTGCTCTTCCTAACTGAATATCAACAAACTCAACCATTACTTATCTCACTTTTCCGTTACCTGCTTCTTGACTGCATTCAGCACAAAATGCAGAAACAATCAAGAAGCATGCAACTGGATGCGAATAATTCGCTCAAAATATTCAGTGGGAGAGAAGGTAGGAAGGAAATAGTACACAATGCTCTCAATTTTTTTGGCGTAATCGCGTGTTGTCTTTAGCGAATTCAAATAGTTCGACGGGAAAAGATCAAGCTCCACGGAATGAATCATTTTAGATCGCTCTTATGAAAAGTTTGAATAAAATATGGAAGTCTGAAGAGATTTTTTTTGATCGTAAACAGTTGAAAATAAATTCCAGCATTAATCTGAACGTCTCTTTCAATGGCATATCAAATGCGCGAACTGAAGGCAGATAATCTGCACAACAATTTGAATGGAATCTTACATGATAATATATTCATTTTCACCATCTTAATCTTTATTTAGCCATCTTAGTCTTGACATTTAACAGACTGATTTGGAGGAAAATTGTAGAAGTTAGTAATGATGTAAATTTTTCATGTAGTACTATCATATCCTGTACACCCGAGGGTATATACAGGGTGTTCGGGATAAATTTGACATATTTATAATTAATTATATTTTTCCGTAAGTTACATGTATTAACACACACTTCTCTTCATTTAAAAGTTTGGACCCTTCTTCATTCATATACAAGATGTCAGAAAGGATGGATAGCTGGAACCCACCTGAATCATGGAAGAGAATAACTTGTATCATGATGATTCGTGCCCGCCATCAAAATAAGGATATTACGACTGCTGCCCAATGCTCCCTGAATACAGTAAAAACAATCAGGCATGAACTAGAGACTTGCAATGGTGACTACGAGGATGTAGCAAGAAGAAAGATCCCTAGCAGACGATCTGATTGCGTTCGTACAGCAGAATTCCTCGCAAATCTGCAGGAACAGGTGTTGAAGAACCCTGGCATTGGAATTCGGGCTTTGTTCGTGGAGTTGCTAACTGTAGTCAAGCCCTGGATAACAAGGGTAGCCAATGGTAGGCCGTATGTATGGCAGCAGGATTCGGCCCCTTGCCACACCTCTGGTAAAAGTCAAAAATGGTTGTCTGAAAATTTCTACGACTTCACCAGTCCAAATGTTTGGCCTCCAAACTCCCCAGACCTTAACCCCATGGATTATTTTGTATGCGGCGCAGTTGAAAAAGACACCAATCGCACTTCCAGTAATACAAAAGCCCAGTTAATGGATAAAATTAAAACAGTTTTTGCAGCCCTTCCCAGGGAGACTGTAGCATCAGCTTGTTCGAGGTTCCAAAGCAGAATTGAAGCTGTGATCGATGCTAATGGTGGTTATTTTGAGTAAATCTTGTTGATAGTATTGTAATTAACTCTGCCTGTAATGTTTTTTTGTCAATTCATTAAATTTAATAGATACAAAGAAGATTTTCTTTTTCCTTACGAAACTGTCAAATTTATCCCGAACACCCTGTATATCAGGAATTTGATGATGATGATGATGATGATAGTCTTTATTTATATAAATCTACCTCTATATATATTTGGAGAAGCAATGTAATTGTGATGAAACTAGTCATATATTATAAGTTATTTATTCTGCATCCTCCTTCTTGCTTCATTAATACAGACGTTTCCATACATGTCTATTTACTGGCCAAGATTACAATGAAATATACATATATATTCTGGGATTGAGCATGCGTGAAAGTTTGTTAAAATATTTTTGTTGTACATGACTGTTAAATGTACCTGACTTGTGTTTTTTTCCTTTTCCCCTTGAGTTATATGTAGGGTGCTCAAAATTAAGTATCCCTGTTTAAGGTCGTAGAGCACCATACAATGACCCAAATACTGCGAATTGCAGGAATGAATTGTGCGCTATACATTAAAGATATCTGTGGGAGAAAAAAAAAGTCCCAAAATTCACCACCAAAGGCGTTGTAAGATTGTACCAAATGTAGATGTAGTAATTTCTCTCTCTCTCTCTGTATAAGGTGAAAAGCAATGCAAGCTTAAATAACACATTTTTATTCACATCCATTATGCATTCACGGGCTGTACTGTTCAATGTGCTGCTCTTCCCGGTATGCCACCAACTGCATCCTTTGCACAGTATGTTCAATGGCAGAATGCAGTTGATCGAAACTGCATTCTGCCATTCAGACAGCATAACTATGTGTTGGGCACATACTGCGTTATGCTGTCTTTCAGTGCAGGCAAGCTATCAGGATGATCCCGATAAATCCAGTCTTTGAGAAATCCCCAAAACCAGAAATCACAGAGGGTCAAAAAAGTGAACGGGGCAGCGATGCAGCGGGAAATGCATGGCTGATCACTGGCTTCTGCGAAATGTTTTCGAAGAACCACCTGTACGGATCAACCGATGTGTGGAGGACACCATCCTCCAAGAAATTCACTGGATCCATGCACAGGCACTGCTATAGCTGTGGCATGACAAAATTGTTTATCTTATCGCAAAACCTCTCGGCAGTAACTGAGCAGGTCACAGGACCCGACTGGCGAATGTCCTCAAACCTGCACTAGACAGTAACTTTGGGTGAATGTAAAGGAATCTGTTGGACTGCATGTGGGTTTTGCATCTGGCAATGGTATTCACAGTTCTGTTCAGGTGAAAGCGAGCCTCATCTCCCCATAAAATCATCCACAGCCATGCAGCATACAACTCACTCGAGCATGGAATGTATAGCGAATGTCAGTTGAATTTCAGTGCAGGCAAGTTATCAGGATGATCCCGATAAATCCAGTCTTTGAGAAATCCCCAAAAACCAGAAGTCACAGAGGGTCAGAAAAGTGAACAATGCAGTGGGAAATGCATGGCTGATCACTGGCTTCTGCGAAATGTTTTCGACATCCTGACACAAGTTCTTGTGACAACTTGTGTCAGGATTATCTTGAATGGGTAATAATGCAGAATCTTCTGTAGAAATTTCCAGACAATTGTTTAAGGCACATCCTTGTCTTGATACAACATGTGCACTGCAGGAACCAACGCTGTCATTTGTGTCCTGCTCCACAACGGCAGTAACAACTTCATTCACTTGTTGTGAACCAAATGGTTTACGACCTGTGCCAGGTCTATCCCTGTACGATCCCGCTTCTTCAAAACGACTAATTATTTGAGCACATGGAGATAGTAGACCTTGTCGACATTTGTATAGGCAAAGAAATTCGCAACAGAATTTTAATTGTTTAGGTAGTACATCTTCAGGAGCGGAGTATGTTGGGGCAAGGTCAGTGTCTTTGCTGTGGATGGTATTAACAACCAGAATGAAGGGAAAAATCCAGTGTCCATCTTTTTAAATCTGAGTTTAAAAATATGCCACCCGCTGAATTGTGCGATATCCAAATTTTATGCATTTCTTGTTTACAATGTCCCCAGGTAATGAATTTTGGAGCCCCCCCCCCAACCTCAGATGTTGTTTCCTCTGCACAATGTATTCCTGCCACGTTTTGCAGCAATTGGATTTCTGGAGGGCACTTCACAAGTCCTTAAACAGGGCTATTTTAACTGAATGTAAACTTTGCCAGTACATATATATATATATATATATATACTGGGTTCCATAAATTAAGGAACAAATATAAAAATCACATAACTGGAGGGGGAAAAAAAAAAGAATGAGGCAGGTACTCATACATAGCGGTGCACCCGGGGGGGGGGACCAAGGGCCCTGGTCCTCCAAAGAAAAAGGAAAAAAAAAACACTATTAAATTTTCCAATAATCTTTTCCTAATTAAATTTTTTAAATTTTATTTATGTTGTGTCGTGTCTTCTATTTCTATACTACTTATGAATTAGCGGTCACATAAGGTGGGAATACCCTCTGGCTCTCGGTCGTTGTGAACACAAGGTGAACAAAGTAGTGCTCGGGCAATACTTTGTTTGCCTGAGCCAGGCCAGAGATCACGGGCATCATGTACTAGCGATCACTGAAGATGATCAGTCATAGGTCGTATGCAATGCGTAGTGTGTGTATTTTCAAATCGTCTACTCAACTCCCCCCCCCCAAGATTAAATCCTGGGTGTGCCACTGAGGCTGATGATATCATTACACCATTATTCGGATTAATGTCTTTTTTTCCCCAGTATTTATAATTTAGAATAATTGTAGCCAAAAACAATTTGTTATTGCAGGGGACTCCATATGCATAAAAGCTTGCTTATACTTAAACCAAAAGGAGTGACATAAATCAGAGGTTGAGATACACACTGTATCCATAAATGAAGGAACAAAGAGAAAAATCTTGAAAACTTGCATGGGGGGAAAGAAGGGGAAAAACTTATGAAAGTCATGTCCGTTATGTAAAAAGTGACGCTAAGTCTGGTTATCATACACAAATGAGTAGTGCTTTATTTATTCATATGGGTTCTTCCCCCCATCTCTCCACCATCCCGTAGGACTGATTAAGCCCTCCTAATAAGGAAATTAAGTATGCATTTATGACTTAGATCCATTTGTGTTCATGGGCTGGTTTGCCTGTTCTGAGGGACAAAAAACCTGACCTCCATATGAACTGCTAACTCACCTTTAGTTAAAAGAGACCAGATAAAGGTTCCTCACATCATGGACAGGAATTGAACCCAGGTCTTTCAGACCAAAGGGCTTTGTCTACACCGACTGAGTTATGGAGGCTGTAGTGGCACTATCAGCAGTCTATACAAACGAGCCACAGCATAAAATTGAGCATTTTTGAGTAGTTTTTCATTTTGTGTCTGGAGTGAGAACAAATTTTGTGATAGCAAACTTCTTGACATGGGCTACAAGACATCATTTAACCAATTAATTTAAGTAACAAGCAATCATAAGACTAGAAGCCGACCAAATTCAGGCAGAGGTAGCCAGATGGTCTCATGTGAGTTGTTCCATAATTTACAGATTGTGGAACCTCCAACAGTCATGATCAGTATCTTGGAGATATAGTAAAGGAAGGCCACAACTACAATTGTGGTGGATGATGGATATCTCCAATTATCTGTTCTTACCGAAAGAAGAGTGTTACCCTGAATCAGCTGCGATCTGACCTCATGTGCTAAAGGAACATTAGTATTTGCTTCTGCTGTCACAGAAGGCTTCAAGAATAGTCTGTAAGCTAGGTGACCATTAGTCTGCATGCTCCTATCCTCATGCAATTGGAGAGGACCTTTGAAATGGGCCAGGCTCCACATCAACTCTACTGAAGACCAATAGGGATCAGTATTGTTTACAGACGAATTCTAATTTGCTCCACAAAGTATACCAGGTGTGCTCTGATCTGGGGAGAACCAGAAACAAGTCATCATCCCTCGATTAATATCTGTAAAAGGGATACTTATGGTGGAGGTAGCATGATGGTTTGGAAGGCACATCATTAGGAGGATGTACTCACCTTTATGTGTTTCCTAGTGGAACCATGAATGCCCACTTGCAAAGATGTGGTCCTGGACCTCTATGTTCATCCATATGCAGATTCAATAGAGCAGATCTTTTTGCTACAAGATGATAATGCTTATCCTCATCAAGTGAAGTTTATGGACCAACATCTTCAAGAAGAGACTAGTGTACATATGGAATGGTCAGCCAGGTCTCCTGACCTTAATTCTATTGATCATGTCTGAATGCCTAGGTAAATGTGTTACTGTTCCCAACACTCCAACCTGAAGTACTGAGGGACTTAGGAAAGCATTGCAGGAAAAATGGTTATTACCAGCTGAGCTCCTGGACACCATTACAAACAGTATAAAACATTGTCATGAGGAATATATTGCTGTGAAGGGTGACCACATTCCTCACCAAGGCATGTTGACAATTTATTTCATTTGGATCTCTTGCTTTTGACCATTGTCTTCCTATACTCATTTGTGACTGAATTAAACTATATATTTACAGTATTTGTGGAGTTTCTTTCACATCACATATCATACTGCTTTTCACCAAATTGCACAAATATTCATCGTGCAGTTTTTGAGTTATGATTTCTCTTTATTCCTTAATTCATCAAAACCATGAAGGCAGAGTTGTGTTTTACTAGCATTAAAAATGTCAAAGGATTTTTTTTTTTTTTTTTTTGAAATCAGAATTTATAGTAGAGGTTAAGGATTGTGGATGTTGTGATTTTGTGTTTCAAGATTTGTTAAATGAAAAGGAGTGCAGTGTGCTATCATCAGTGAAACTGTGCATGAGATTGGTGGTCAGCTTAAGTAGATCATTGGTATACAGAAGGAAGATGAAAGAAGAGAACTTTATGGGACTGAAGCAATATTGCATAGCTGAAGATAAAGAACCATCACATGAAGTGCACATTCCTAGTGAACAGATGCCACCCTCTAGATTTGGCCACAATTTTTTCATGGTAAGTGCAGGCAGGCCTGTTTTATTATAGCATAAATAAATACTGAACAGCTTCCACATTAAGAAATTTTATTACTCTATTTTTATAATGAAAACAGATGATTTCACTTAATGTTGATTTTCAAAGTAACTACAATGAAATGCACAAATCAATTATGGGGGCAGTAACAGTTGCCTAGGGAAAACATAAAATATAAATATAGAGATCCTATAACAACCCCTTACCAACTTGTAGGTCTCTATCATATCTACCCTCTTCCTCCTGTCAACCAGACTCTGCAAATTACATCTTCTCAATCTTCCCTCATACTCGACATTCCAGAGGTCAGAAACTACCTTAGTCAGTCTCCTTTGGACCCTTTCCAACATCTCTTCTTCCTTCTGAAAACCCGGTGACTAAATCTGGGCACAATAGTCCATGTGTGGCCTAATCAAAGCCTTATACAATGGAACAAGAATCTCCCTACTTCTACACGTCAGTGTTCTCTGCATCATTCCCAGAAGCCTTTGTGTTTTCTTCACAATTTTGGCGATGTGTCCCATAAATTTTAGATCCTTATCAACTATCAACCCCCAGATCTCTTATTTCCTCTACCTCCAACAATATATTCTCACTAAGCATAAATTCTGAATCCCGTCTTTATTTTCCAAATTTTAAAACCTTACATTTTGCAACATTGAACTCACATCCCCATTTCTGTGAAAATCACTCAATCTATTCAAGTCTTCCTGTAAGGCACAAATCTTCACTACATTTCAGGGTTCATCCCAACTTTGCATCATCTCCAAACAACTGAATATCTATATCCAAATCTTCACCTATATCATTAATATACAAGTTAAACAGCAATGGACCTAAAACAGACACCTGAGGCACTCCACTAGTGACTTTCCTTTTTGTGGATATTGCTCACCCCCATACACAACTTGTTGTACCCATCAGATACCCAGTCTCCAATCCAATGCACCAATCTAATATCCAACCCCATCTGCTCTAGTTTGACTGTCAATCTATCGTGAGGTACTCTATCAAAAGCTTTTGCAAAATCCAAGTATATTACTGTGTATCCTTTTCCTCTGTTCAAGGAAGAAGTCACTTTATTGTAATAAGCAAGTAGATTATTAAAACATGACCTCCCTTTAGCAAATCCATGCTTATTACTTATTATTACTTATTACAATAAAGCAGTCACTTTATAGTAATAAGTAAGTAGATTATTAAAACATGACCTCCCTTTAGCAAATCCATGCTGTCCATCAAAGATAATACCATTGTTATCTACCCAACTCTGGATATTAGTTCTCACAAACTTCTCCAACAACTTAACCACAATACCTGACACACAGATAGGCCTATAGTTTGATCACCTCCTTTATGAAGTGGCACAATCTTGCCCTCATTCCACTCCTTAGGAACTTGACCGAGTGCAAGACTCATATTAAAAAAAATGTCAAGGCAGATGTCAACTCCCTGGCACATTCTTTCAGAATACGTGGTGATATATTATCAAGTCCCACGGCCTTATTAACATCTAGTTTACTCAACTCCCCATACACCTCTTGCTCACCTACAGTCAGTCTCTCGTCCCCATCATCAACTGGTCTCAATCCCTCCATGAAGTCACATTCATAAGATTGAAAGATCTTTATGAACTGCCCATTAAGTATCTCCACCACACATTCTGCATCAGCTGTCTTTATACCATTTTCTCCAATCATTGTCATCCTTCCATAATTATTCTTTATTTTGCTGGCTATATATGGAAAGAACTGCTTAGGATTCTTTTTGGCTTCATTAGCCAACTGCTGTTCATACCTCTCTTTAGCTACCCTATTTCCACTTCTCTTATGCTGCCTCCACAATGCCCTTTTTCTCTGTATCGCATGCTTAATCTCTTTATTCATCCATCTCACACCCACCTTATTTAACCTTCTTACCCTTGGAATACATTTAGACATTGCATCTACTAAACAGTTTTTGAAAATCCCCCAAGCTGCATTGATCTCTTTTCCAGCTAACTCCTCATTCCATGCTACACCCATAAGCTGTGTCCTGAGCTCTTCATAATCACCCCCCCCTTGTAGTTCCACATATACCCTTTTCTCACAGAGGTCCTCGCACTGCTGGCAACCACCCAGGTAATCACCTCATGGTCACTCTCACCAATTGGTGGATGATTTGACACCTCATTTACAATTACATCCTCTGATGAGATGACCAAATCCAAGACCCTCAATCCTCTTGTGCCCTGTGTTACATACTGTCTGAGGTAGTTATCCCTCAAAAACTTAAGAAACTCATTTTCTTTATTTCCAGTTGCTATCTCATCATTCCAATCTATATTGCCATAATTAAAATCACCCATAATGATCACCCTTTTCTTATTTAAAATGTAGCAGCTTGTTATGGAATGAGGTTGTGGTAGTAGACTGACAAAAAATAAATGTCAGAGCCTGATAAACAGGAGAAGAGGTGATATGATTAAGACATAATTTAATAGGATCTTAAAAGATATTAGAGGGACTTCTTAAACAGTAAAAGTAGCAAGAATGAGAACCATTCCAGGCAACTAAATAAATGGATTAAGAAGTATGAAGAGTAGAATTTTAGCAGTTAGAGGAGTGGGTGGGTGAGCGATTTAATGCGTGGTGTGAATGACAGCATTGTGTCATTTAGGTTAAATTATATGTAGCATTTCGTGATTCCATGGTGATGCTATAATAAGTTTTATGTTGTAACAGTAATAGTGAAACATTAAATTATGCAAAATATTTGTATGTTTCGGTTAAGGTGGTGAAGATAGTGGTCTCCCAAAGGAATCTTTGAAGAATATGCAACTGGACAGAATTATTCAAAAATCAGGAGAAAGACTATGGGAAGAAGCAGAGGGGATGAAGAATCAAACTGTTGATCAAGCTCTTCAGATTATCAAAAATGAACATGCATCTGCTATCCAAAATCTTCTCAGATGTTTTAATAAAGTTCTTCAGGTAAGTATGCAATGATTATAATATGTTGCCAAAAGCAATGGGACATGACAGCAGATATGCAATGAATGAAAAAAATATGTAAATAACAATACGTATATTTACTATGCAAGTATAGATATTCAATGGAAGTAAGCAAATATATTTAGTTTGACCTAAAATTTGGCATATGTAAAAATGCTGAACATGATGAGTTCATGCTTAGAAATGGTTGCAGTTGTGTTAAAACCATCTAATAAACTACACAGAGCTTGATGAATCTTGATAAGCTTGCTTTCATTAGATGAGAGTAGCTGGATATAGAAGCAGTATATATTGCCCCAAGTGTATAAAGCATGACTGTAGAAGTATATGGCATGTGGGATTTTTTCCTGCTTTGTAATTACCCTACTAGTTTTATTGATAGTAACATGAACAGGGAGAAGTTTAGCCTCATGTTCTGGATAACGCAGCACATAAAGTGAAGTTTTATAACAAAGAGCCATACCTGTTCAAGCAAGACAATGCCTACTTTGACACAACAAATTCTGTAATGGCTTGAGAATAATGTGTCTCTAATAGACTAGCCAATTCTTAGACTTAGGCCAGTTAGACACTGGTGGGATAAAATGAAATATGCATGAGCAATTTTTACCATAGGGTATGGATGTTTTGTGAATGTATCTGGGCGGTAGACCATCAACCTGTTTATTTGAAGCCTGAAGTTGCTTGAAAAACTTCCATTTTGGTCTCTACAATCAAAGCTTTTTAGATTAGCAAGTCCTTAGTCCATCCACAGCACTAATATCAATGAACAATAGGCTAACAACCTGTCATGGCAAAATTCACTAAAAAGAAAAGAAAAGAAAACTCCCTAGCAGCAGAAATCACTTGCAAAACTGAAGCACAATGAAGGGTTAATTAACCATGAAACATGAAAATTTTCAGTATGGATAATTTACAAGGTAGGCTGAATGATACAGGCCAATAATTGACCTACATGCCATTAAAAATGTAATATTCTGCTGCATTCATGCTTTATACATCATGGAAGTGGCACATGACATTTATTCAATAAGCAGTGGACATTTCTTCAATGAATCATTTATTATTATTATTATGTGACACCTCCAGGGAGTCCAGAGACTCATCGAGGTAGAGTGTGCCAACTCTCCACCTTTGCAACGAGTTGCACGGTGTTGTACTACCCAGTCCTGAAGATACTTTCAGGTGCAAACTTTGTTTGCTCACACTTGGATAAAGGATTAAACTAAACTTATTAATGTGCTATCAGCATCGAATGATTGAACCCTTCCAACTACCGCACTCAAACTTGCTTAACTTTTTGCGTGAGCCATTAGTAGCAGAGGCTCTACCAATCGACCAATACACTACTTGGAATGAAGTCAATGGACACCCCATGGGCAAGGTCATGATGCCATTTGACGAATCTCATGTTTGTAGCCAGTATAAATTTCAGGAATATGATCTCCCAAGTCAGTGCAACTGTGTCCAGGTGAAATGGCTGCAAGATGGAGTTTGAAAAAGGCATTGTGATAGGATGCCATGTTGCAGGCCTATCTAGTCAGCAAATTGTTGACAAATTGGGCCATTCCAGGTCAACAATCAGTAATACCATACTGAAATGGAAGTGCAGAAAGTCGACTGCAAGTGCTACCTGAAGTGGACAACCCACCACGCTCACCAAATGTGACTGTAGGGTGCAACGAGGTGCCACAGATCTTAGGGTGAATGTCTCTTATCGGGCTGCATAACTCCAACTATGAAATTCGGCACTGGCGATGTGATGGTGTGATGGACCCTGTTTTGGCCTCAGAACTCTGTAGTGACATGAACATTGAACTCCAAGAGGTTTCTAAACATTCTAAACAATGCAATGCTTCCTACTTTGTGGCATTTCTATGGAACTGACCATTGTCTCTTTCAATAAGACAATGCACCATATCATAAGGCTGCTGCTGATATGGTGGTAACTGCGTGGTGGTTTGCAGACATGAATGTCACCACAATTGGCTGGCCTCCACAGAGCCCTGATCTCAACCCTATTGAACATTTGTGGAATGAACTGGAGCGTCAGGTGAGGTCAAGGGACATCCATCCCACAACAATCCAGGATCTCATTACATGCTTGCAGGAAGAATGATCCAAACTTCTCATTGATTGCTATTGTATTTTATTATTATTATTCAGGCCTCCATGGAGTCAAAAGACTCATCGTGGGAGGTCCTTCCTAAGAAAAATAAAGTCTATCAAGACTCATCGAGGGGAGGTCCCCCCCCCCCCCCTACGAAACACAAAGTCTATCATACCACTCCTTGAACACATTGACCGTTCTCGCTCTCTCACCACTCTATCAGGCAATGCATTCCATGGTTCAACCACCCTCCATGCAAAGAAACCACTCCTCACCCTCTTGCTCACAGTTTCCTTTCGTAACTTCCAGGGATAGCCTCTTGTCATCACTCCTTCCCACAAGCGAAAGACCTCCCCAGTGTCAACCCTGTAACCACCTCTCAACAGTTTAAAAGTCTCAATCATATCACCTCTCCTTCTTCTATCCACCAAACTCTGCAGTCCACATTCCCTCAGCCGATCCTCATAACTATCATTGTACAGTCCTGAAACCATTTTTGTTATCTGCCTTTGTACCCTTTCCACAGTTAATTTATCCCCTTCAAATCCTGGAGACCAAATCTGAGAACAATAGTCCAAGTGTGGTCTGATCAGGGTTTTATACAACAGAATGATAACTGTTTTATCTCTGCAGGTCAGTGTCCTTCATACTATTGCAGCAATTCTCTGTGTTACCTTCGCCACCTTTGCAATATGTCCCCTAAATTTCAGGTTTCTATCAATCATCAACCCCAGATCTCTTGTCTCTCCTACTTACTCCAGTATAACTCCTCCCATAGAGTATGCAGTGTCCCATCGATGTTTCCCAAACCTCAAGACCTTACATTTTGCTGCATTGAACTGACACCCCATTCATTTGCCCATCTATCTAGCTCATTCAAATCCTCTTGCAGGGCTGCCGCATCTGCACTATTACTAATAATACTTCTTACTTACTCCAGTATAACTCCTCCCATAGAGTATGAAGTGTCCCATCGATGTTTCCCAAACCTCAAAACATGGTATGAGTGCAAATTTAAAGAAGCCCGTGAAATTGTAACCAACCCACCTGAATCTTAACAATACTAACAGTCTAAAAATTCCAAGAATAAAGATGGCATATATTCTATATATATATATATATATATATATATACACACTGCTCAGTGTGAGGAACAAACAGCCACAGCATCCACCTAAATAAGAATAAAAATATGGATGGCACATATTTTACCCATACATATTCTATACACACACACACACACACACACTGCTTGGAAAGAAGTCAATGGACACCATAGTGTTGGGAACAAACAGCCATATCACTGCTATGGGCAAACAGGAAGATCAGTGAACATTCGCCTGGAAGAACATGAAAGATACATTCGCTACTATTACTATGGCAAGTCGGGACTGGCAGACCACACTTTGGACACTCCTTCACACAGGATTAGATGGAGGAAAACGAATGTGCTATTTAGGAGTCGTTATAGATCTGAAAGATTATTTTTTGAGTCAGCAATGGCTTTGAAGAATTCTCCCAACCTTGACAAATATGGTTGCATTAATTTGCCAAAAATTTGGGAGACGGTTATCCTAATAAAAACTCCTGGATAACTGCTGCTGTTTTATTTTTTTTTTTCGTTAGAGGGCACCAAAAAATAGGACTTTAAATCTTTTGTCTTTTGCAATTATACTGTTTCACTCACTCACTGTCGCGTTTACAAGTGTGTTGCGCTCTGATGATGCTGAGTTGAAAATAAGCGAAATATAAGCGTTAATAAAACATCATTGTTGATAAAAGTGTTTGTGGTGTTGATAATACTGTGAAAAATACTCCGTTTCCCAAGTAAGCAAACAGACAAACAAGTCAAGTTTGCGCCTGCAAGTGTTGCAAGTCTAGCTGATCAGGATCAGCTAGGCTTGCTGATCCTTTATCCAAGTGTGAGCAAACAATTTCAGGCGCAAACTTTGTTTGCTCACACTTGGATAAAGGATTAAACTAAACTTATTATAGTCTAACCAAGTGAAAAATAAACTCCCAACATCTTTCTCTGAATCCGGAGTAATTTAATAATAATAGGTTGCACACCCTTTGGCAACTCCTATAGGTTAGGTTGACCTCTCATTGCTTCTGCCTTTGTATCTCCACTACTGGGCCTGGCTCCCACTGACGAGACCTCAATAAAGGTCGAAAACGGTATGGGTAGTGGCCCTTGCCTTAATGCATAGCATTACACATATCCACAAGGAGATGTGCTTTGCATTATGGGAGATACTGAGATACGAGTGATGAGAGCTTTCTCCACCTTTGCAACGCGTTTCCTGTTGTTGCACTACCTTACCCCAGTCCTGAAGATACTTTCAGGCGCAAACTTTGTTTGCTCACACTTGGATAAATGATTAAACTTAACTTATATGGAGTAAAACCAGTTTTAAAATAGCTTTGTATCATTAACATATATATATATGAATATAAACTTATATATATTTTTTATTTTTTATGTGGTTTCCACCCACGAAAAATTATTACTAAACTTATAGTATGCTTGTATGTGGATTGGCTAAGGATTTTTTATTTCCATTCTTATATATTTTTTGTAATTTTTTATTTCTTTTTACATGGTCCAAAAACCCTGCTCTAGCATGGAACATTTTCAGCGATTTCAGGCCACCAATAAGTGGGGAGTGGTCTCACACCAGGCAATGGTATTCATCTGCCATCTAAAGACAATCACAAAAATCCATGTCCACAGCAGAATGTGAACTTGCAACCTGTTGGTTGGAGAGTTGGTATGCTAACCACTCAGCCAATCAGGCCATATAACAAGATGTTCAAGTATATTCAGTAGCATAAATTGATATTCTTTTTATAAAATATTAAGGTATATTGATATTTAGAAAAAATCTTGCATCAACTTAATACATGTAAGGCAGCATTTTGATTCATCTTTCTTTTCTTATTTTTTAAGTAAGAATTGGGATGAACAGGCATCTGGATATTTTTGATCAGATGGTTGTTGCATTTTGCTTTATATTGACTGATATTTTATTTAGACAAACTTTCTCTTAATTTAAAGCAATAAAACATAATACATTATTAGTCGATTGGTAGAGCCTCTGCTACTAATGGCTCAGTTAAGTAAGTTTGAGCGCGGTTAGTAGTTAGAAGGGGAACAATCGTTCGATGCTGTTGGCACACTCTTCCTCGATGAGTCTTTGGACTCCATGGAGGTGTCAAATAATAATAATAATAATACATTATAAATAAACCTTTTTTTCACTAAAAAACACACGTACTAACCACAGTGATAAGTTTTAATACGTAAATATTTCATCCCAAGTATCTGGGGACATCCTCAGTCCAGTAATTCAAACAATACTAGGAATAACATAAAGTTAGGTTGCATGATTACAATGGAATCTCAATATGTGTGCGGTAACATATTATAAAAGTAAATTAAAATATAACTGAAAAAAAAAAAAACATATATAAAGAGACTGTTTAAATTAAACATACAAACTATTGTTTTAATACTGACCATTTACAAACATCTTACATTATAGCCTACCAGTTTCGCTAGCAAACTGTCTAGCTTTTTCAAGGCGTTTAATGAAAAACATAAAAACTAGTAAATGCAAATTGAAAGGAACATAAAAACGTTGTAAACAAACTAGTAGCTAAGGTTACATGTTCGCATGACAGAGAATGAAAGGACTTATTATTCTTATTCATTATCACGCATGCGTGTTTGTTGTAAACGTGAAATGTGATTACTGGCTAGCTGTAGTTCAGATGGATTTAGAGAGAGGATCAGGTTTTTCCATGAACTGTTTAGAATGGTACCCTGATTTCTGTTGAGGTTTCTGCTGGTTATTAACACTACTGTGGCTTCCTTGAATAAACGATGTCTGTAGTCATCATCCAGATATGGCATGGAGCTGTTTTGCCATTCTATCGTGTGGTTAGACGTACAGAAATGATGTGCTAAGCCGGAAGAGATACTTCTGTTGTGGTTTACATCATCAACATGTTCTTTTTGTCTGATTTCTAAACTCTGTGAAGTTTGTCTGATGTAGGCAAGACCACAGGAGCAAGGAATGTAATATACTCCTGGATATTTGTAGAATGGCATCTTATCTTATGGGGATCCTAAAAACTGTGTGAAGCTGGTGGTTGGTTTGAAGATCACTCTGATGTTGTAGGCTCTTAGTATTCTGGCTATTTGATAAGAAATTGACCTGATGAAAGGGAATCACTACAGTAAAAATGTGCTGGGAGCTTGATTCTTCTTGTCTGGGGTTGTCACCATATAGATATCTTTTGATGATGTTTGGAGGATATCCATTTTGTGATAATGTGTTGGCTATTAGTGAGAGTTTAGTCTGTGTATCCTCCTCTTCTGATATAAAGTTTCTGGCCCTATTTTTCAACATATGGATAATGCTCAGTTTGTGTGTCTTGTGATGGTTTGAAGTATAATGAAGATATCTTCCAGTGTCTGCAGGCTTTCTGTAAATAGATAATTTGACACTATTTGATTGTTTCTTTATCAAGATGTCTAAAAATATCAAGATGTAGGCTATAATGTAAGATGTTTGTAAATGGTCAGTATTAAAACAATACTTTGTATGTTTAATATAAAGAGACTATTTTGCACAATTTTGTATGACAGTTTCCCATACTTTAGGAATAGTAAGACCATCGTTGCGGTTTAAATTTGGTCTGTGTAGTAGGGCTTCTGCACTTTCTTTATATAAACATTCACATTTATATAAAGATCTACGTAAAAGTGTCAACTTTTCCCAATGGATCCTATGGTTTGGGTTTTCAATTCCGTGTTAAGAGACCAGATTTCTGCAGTTTGAAAAGACGAATGTGGTCTTGATGTGCCGAGATGCGTTTTTGAACAGATCTACCTGTCTGTCCAGAGTAAGACAAATTGCAGGAGCATGGGACCTCATAAATGCCAGGTAACATCAGAGATGAGAGTTTGTCCATAGGGGAAGGTATATTTTTTGTAATTTTTCATTTCATTTTACATGGTCCGGAATCTAAAGAGGAGGTGAAAGCATGTGTAGATAGGAAAGAAATGGGATGACCTGGGATCAAGAGGAAACAGATGGAATTGAAAAGGGTTTTAAAATGAATAAGCAGAAAGGGAAATGGCCCCCCAGTTGAGCATGGAGAGATCATGTCGAGTGAGTGGTATCGGTGGAACTAGCTGTAGATCCAGAAATGAACTGTTGTGTTTGTATACAAATGCTAGAAGTATAAGAAACAAGGCAGATGAAAAGGTTGCATTAATTGCATCTGTTCACCCAAAGATTGTCAGAATAAGTGAGACATGGTTGGAAGAGGATGACATCCTGACAGGAATAGAGATGGATGTGTATGATGTGTTTCGTGAAGATAGAAGGGGTAAAAAGGGAGGGGGAGTGCTATTGATGATAGAGAAAGAGTTATGTCCATACAAAGTAGAGATGCAAAAGGGAAATAGTGCCAGTGGTTTTGAGGCAGTATGGTGTGAGATAGAGGTGAATGGAATCAAATACTTGGTTGGATGTTGTTATAGACCAGGTAATGTGCATGGTGGGAATAATGAAATGTATAATCAAATTAATCAAGCAAATAAGAAAATGGTGATCGTTATGGGCAATTTTAATTATGGCAATATAGATTGGAATGATGAGATAGCAACTGGAAGTAAAGAAAATGAGTTTCTTGAGTTTTTGAGGGATAACTACCTCAGACAGTATGTACCAGAGGGCACACAAGGATTGAGGGTCTTGGATTTGGTCATCTCATCAGAGGATGTAATTATAAATGAGTTGTCAAATCATACACCAATTGGTGAGAGTGACCATGAGGTGATTACCTGGGTGGTTTCCAGCAGTGTGAGGACCACTGTGAGAAAAGTGTATTTGTGGAACTACAAGGGGGGGGGATTATGAAGAGCTCAGGAGACAGCTTGCAGGTGTAGCATGTAATAAGGAATTAGCTGGAAAAGAGATCAATGCAGCTTGGGGGATTTTCAAAAACTATCTATTAGATGCAATGTCTAAGTGTATTCCAAGGGTGAGAAGGTTAACTAAGGTAGGTGTGAGATGGATGAATAAAGAGATTAAGCATGTGATACAGAGAAAGAGGGCATTGTGGAGGCAGCATAAGAGAAGTGGAAATAACCAATTCCATGAGGTCTACAAAGACTAGGCAAGGAGGGTGACTTGGTTGGTGAGGGTAGCTAAAGTTTATAATAAATTTAGTTTAATCCTTTATACAAGTGTGAGCAAACAAAGTTTGCACCTGAAAGTATCTTCAGGACTGGGGTAGGGTAGTACAACACCAAGGCAACTCGTTGCAAAGGTGGGAAAAGTTCTCATCACTCCTATGTCAGTATCTCCCATAATGCAAAACACATCTCCTTGCAGATATGTATAATGTTATGGTCAGACTATAATAAATTTATTATAGTCTGACCAAGTAAAAAATAAACTTTCAACATCTTTCTCTAAATCCAGAGTAATTTAATAAAAAGGTGGCACACTGTTTGGCTGCTTCTACAGGAGGAGATGACCTTGCTAATGCTTCTGCCTTGATATCTCCAATTTGGGCCTGGCTCCCACTGAAGAGACCCCAATGAAGGTCGAAACTAGTTTGGGTAGTGGGTCTTCCCTTAATGCATAACATTATACATATCCACAAGGAGATGTGTTTTGCATTATGGGAAATACTGACATAGGAGAGATGAGAGCTTTTCCCACCTTTGAATGAGTTGCCTTGGTGTTGTACTACCTTACCCCTGAGATTCTTTCAGGTGCAAACTTTGTTTGCTCACACTTGGATAAAGGATTAAACTAAATTTATTATAGTCTGACCAAGTGAAAAATAAACTTTCATCATCAAAAAGGGTAGCTAAAGAGAGGTATGAACAGCAGTTAGCTAATGAAGCCAAAAAGAATCCTAAAGAGTTCTTTCGATATGTAGCTAGCAAAAGAAAGAATGATTATGGAAGGATGACATTGATAGGAAAAAATGCTATAAAGACAGATGTTGCAGAATGTGTGATGGAGATACTTAATGAGCAATTCATAAAGTTCTTTCAATCTTGTGAATGTGACTTCATGGAGAGATTGAAAGCAGCAGATGATGGGGAAGAGAGACTGACTGTAAGTGAGCAAGAGGTTTATGGGGAGTTGAGCAAACTAGATGTAAATAAGGCTGTGGGACTTGATAATATATCACCATGTATTCTGAAGGAACGTGCCAAGGAGTTGACACCTGCCTTGACATATTTTTTTTAATACGAGTCTTGCACTGGATCAAGTCCCTAAGGAGTGGAAGGAGGGCAAGATTGTGCCACTTCATAAAGGAGGTGATTAAACTCAACCATCAAACTATATAGGCCTTTCTGTGTGTCAGGTGTTGTGGTTAAGTTGTTGGAGAAGCTTGTGAGAACTAGGATCCAGGGTTCGGTTGACAACAATGGTATTATTTTTGACAGACAGCATGGATTTGCTAAAGGGAGGTCATGTTTTAGTAATCTACTTACTTATTACAATAAAGTGACTGCTTCCTTGGACAGAGGAGAAGGATACACAGTAATATATTTGGATTTCGCAAAGGCTTTTGATAGAGTACCTCATGATAAATTGATAGTCAAACTAGAGTAGATGAGATCGGATATTAGATTAGTGCATTGGATTGGAGACTGGCTATCTGATAGGTATCAATAAGTTGTGTATGGGGGAGTGATATCCAGGGAGTGAGGGGTCTGTTTTGGAGACATTGCTGTTTAACTTGTATATTAACGATATAGGTGAAGATTTGGATATAAATATTCAGCTGTTTGCAGATGATGCAAAGTTGGGACGAACCATGAAGAGTAGTGAAGATATTGTGGCCTTACAAGAAGACTTAAATAAATTGAGTGATTGGGCACGGAAATGGAGATGTGAGTTCAATGTTGCCAAATATAAGGTTTTAAAATTTGGAAAACAAAATTGGGATGCAGAATTTATGCTTGGTGAGGATATATTATTGGAGGTGGAAGAAATAAGAGATCTGGGGGTGATAGTGGATAAGGATCTGAAATTTAGGAGACACACAGCCAAAATTGTGAAGACAACACAATGGCTTCTGGGAATGATGCAGAGGACATTGACGTGTAGAAGTAGGGAGATTCTTGTTCCGTTGTATAAGGCTTTGATTAGGCCACACATGGACTATTGTGCCCAGATTTGGTCACCTGGTTTTCAGAAGGATGAAGAGATTTGAACGGGTCCAAAGGCAATTGACTAAGGTAGTTTCTGACCTCTGGAATGTCGAGTATGAGGAAAGATTGAGAAGATGTAATTTGCAGAGTCTGGTGGGCAGGAGGAAGAGGGGAGATATGATAGAGACCTACAAGTTATTAAGGGGTAGTTATAGGATCAATGCTGGAGAAGTTCTACAGAAAAATAGTGGGAAATTGGGGGAGAACCAGAGGTCATCCCAGGAAACTGTATAAAGAGGGTGCGAGTATGGGAGTGAGAGGCAGGTTTTTTTCGTGCAGAGTTGTGAATGATTGGAATGCCTTGCCTGAGAGTGTGGTGTCTGGAAAGAGTTTGAATGTGTTCAAGGCATGGTATGATGAGCTGTGTGTGTGTGATAAAAGGACCTTCCAGATGAGTCTTTGACTCCATGAAGTCTTGGGATAATGATAATGTTTTAGTTTACTTCTATAACACGTTACTGCACGCATATTGAGATTCCATTGTAATCATGTGCCCTAACTGTATGTTATTCCTAGTATTGTTTGAATTACTGTACTGAGGATGTCCCAAGATACTTGGGATGAAATATTTACGTATTAAAACGTATTATTTACGTATTATCACTGTGGTTAGTACGTGTGTTTTTTAGTGATGAATTCATCACAGGTTTCATTGTATATATAAAAAAATAAAATAAATAAAGCTGTTGCAATTAAATTGAAGTTATTAAGTTATAAGTTTATTTCTTGAATAACTGATTTACCACAAACTGATTTACTACTATTTTTCAAAATAGCAGTAACACATGCAACTCACAGATACAAATCCAACATAAAGAATAAAAATTATTTTTACCTTTTATTTAATAGGAAGAAATGAAAAGAACTGAAGATGTGCAATTAGCATACATAGAGGATCAAATCCTTCAGAATAAGGAAACTTCAGAACTGGCAGTAAAAGCAATTATTAATGATACTCAGCAACAATTACAAGAGCATATAGAAAATTATGTGGATATAGTAAGAGAAGAAGAGAGGCAGGTGGCAAATGAAAGACAAGAACACATGAACAGGTAAAATTCATATGAATATCTCAACATGATATTTCAACTATTCATCATCATCATTATCAAATTCCTGATATGTACCCTCAAGAGGTGTTACAGGATACTATGACAGTACTACATAAAAACTATATATAAATAACTTCCTCTCATCAACAACTATCCTCCAAATTAGTCTGCTATCTGTCAGGATTTAAAAAAAAAAAAAAGTCATATATTATATATCTGTCTTCTAAGGAATGTGTAACTGTATCAAACATCCTAGCTCTTGATCTTCCTCTGGTTCTTTTCCCTACCATCAAACACCTATTTTGCTAACTTTTCCTTTCCCATTCTGTTTAAGTGACCATACTACACGAAATGATCTATGTTCACAATTTGTTAACATTCATACTAACAATGTGCACTTCCTTCCTAATTTCTCAATTTCTAATATGACTCTGCCACTGATGCTATCTGATCAGTCTCCTAATTGTCTAAAAACTCTCATATATGTGGGTTCCAGTCTCAGATCAAATTTTGGTTATTGAAGAATACAATAACAAGTAGAGATAAGGGAGTAATTATTCCTCTTTTGTTGGTATTATATCCAGTTTTATTACAAATTATAAAATCTTGATATGACATCTGGATTACTATGCTCAGGTCTGGTCACCTGGGTTTGTTGGAAATGAGGAAGTGGCAGAGAGGATTCAGAGCCTAGTGACCAAGATGGTGAGAGGTCTGTGAAATGTTTCCTATGAGGATAGAGATTTCGTGGATTGCAAAGGTTGGTTAATAGGCAAAAAAAGGGTCGGATATGAGAGAAACATTTAAGTTACTTAAAGGGGGATTTATAGGATTGATGTGGAGAGAAATGCTTTAGCACTTGGCTAGTGGTGGAGAACAAGAGGTCATCCTTGAAAGTTGGGCAAGAGTGTGGTTAGCAAGGATGTGAGGACTAGATTTTTTACCTTGGGGGAGAGTAGGGAATGAATGGAATAGGTTGCTAAGTCAGTCGTGAGTATTTTATCTGTTAATGGTTTCAAGGAGAAGTATGAGAGATGTTGTGTTGATAGTTTGGGTCTTAAGACTCCATGAGGTGTCTTTGCAATAATGTTTTATCCCTAACCCAGCTTTCAGGATCTGTAAGTTAATATCTGTCTAAACACTGTCTTGTATACAGGTACTGTAGTATTTTGACTCTTTCTCTTATTCCACAATTCAGTTGACTCCCTATCATACCATTTTGCATATTCTGCTGTCCATTTCAATATTTAATTTGCCATGTTCACTAAAATTTGTGTCTAACAGATGAAATATTTTGCTTGTTTTTTAGATTGTGTCAATTTATTTGACAGTATTAATTCACAACACAGAATAATAAGAAAAAAAGTTAATAGTTATTTAACTTATTTACTGATCTTTTGTTGGTATTATATCCAGCATATTTAGAACACAAAAACCACTTGTCATAGTACAAACAAGAACAATTTTAAGTTTAAAAAAAAATAGAAAACACAAGGAAATGCTAATTGGCATCATCTACTGTTGGAATACTGAAAACTACCTACAGACCTGCTTAACCACTGAAACCTACAAGTTAAATAAATATTAATTATTTTCTTATTATTCTGTGTTATGAATTAATACCATCAAATAAACTGCCAATACATAAGCCTTATTATTATTATGGGAGATGGTCATTTTAAGATCTAATTAATATTTGTTATCCAACAATAGATGGCACCAATTAAGACTTTGGTTCCTTGGGTTGTCCATTACAATTTTTTTAAACTGATCCCACTGTTAACCAAATTGTTGCTATTCATGTATTGTGACAAATGGATTTTGTGCTTTGAAGATGTGGGATATAATATCAGCAAATAGATAAATAAATCTGTAGGTAATTTTCGGTATTGAGACCACATTGTAATATAAACAATGGTGTCTCAATACCGAAAAACTACTTACAGACCTGCTTAACCACTGAAACCTACAAGTTAAATAAATATTAATATATTATATTAATATTTTATATTATATTATATTAATTATATTATATATATTATATTATATTAATTATAATATATATTATATTAATATTAATATTAATAAATATTAATACTGGTTGGGGCTAATGGGGGTCTTAAATTCATGTACACTAATGCTAGGAGTATTAGGAACAAGAAGGAGGAGTTTTTGGCCATGGTTGGCACTTCCAGACCACAGGTTATAGGTATTAGTGAAACATGGCTGACTGTAGATGATATAACTAGTGGGATTGAATGTGATGGGTATAGTGTGTTCAGGAATGACAGAGAGAATAAAATGGGGGGAGGAGTATTGTTGATGATAGCTGATGAGCTCCAGCCAAGGAGAATAGAAGTTGAATTGCAGGATAGAGAAAAGAGCACATTTGAGGCCATTTGGTGTGAGATTGTGGCTAGCAGAACTAAATATACAATTGGGTGCTGCTATAGACCAGGTGATGGAAAAGATGGTAGTGACAGTATGCACAAGCAAATAGAAGAAATGGGTGGAAGGAGGGTGATTATTATGGGAGATTTCAACTATGGTCGCATTGATTGGAGTGAGGAGAGGAAACACGGGAGGAAAGAACTGGATTTTATGCGGTTATTAAGGGATAACTATCTGCGACAGCATGTAATGGAAAATACTAGGGGTCAGAGAGTGCTTGACCTAGTAATTACATCTGAGGATTTGGCTGTAACAAATATGACCACATTGCCACCAATCGGTGAGAGTGATCATAGGGTCTTAACTTGGGAGGTGGCTAAAGGTGTAGAATTTTCAATTAAGACAGGGTACATGTGGAATTATCGGGCTGGAAAGTATGACAAGCTTAGGAGTTTGATTGGTTCAGTGCCATGGCATGTACAACTGCAAGGACTAGAAGTCGATAGTGCATGGGGGGGTAGTTAAGAAGTGTTTGCATGAAGCAATGGCTGACTGTATACCTAGAGTCCGAATAATAAATCAACTAGGGGTTAAATGGATGAATAACACCATTAAGCTTGAGCTGCAAAAAAAGAAACAACTATGGAGGGAATTTAAGGAGAAAGGTGACCGGCAGGCACAGGAACGGTACAAAGCGCAGGCCAGATGGGTAACGAGTGTGGTAAGAAAAGCAAAAAAGGATTACGAAAGAACATTGGCCATGCAGGCTAAAGAGAATCCTAAACAGTTTTTTAGATATGTTGCAAGTAAAAGAAAAAACTTATATGGCAGAATGATTTTAAAGAATGCTGATGGTAGGGAAGTAACTGAATCAGTTGATATAGTTGAGTTACTGAGTGAGCACTTTGCAAGTATATCAACCAGGTGGTGACATTGCAGAAACGAATAAACCAGTAGATTATACGAGAATTGTGGTGAATGAAGTGGAGGTGAGTAGTCTATTGCATAACCTCAATGTCAATACATCCGTGGGATTGGATGGTATACCAGCTCGTGTGGAACGAGAAGCAGCTAAAGAATTGTCAGTACCCTTGACCATTTTGTTTAATTTGAGTCTCGGGTCTGGGTTAGTCCCGAGGGGGGTGGAAAGAGGGGAAAATAGTACCACTGCATAAAGGTGGTTCCAAGACTGCTGTTGTAAATTACCGACCGATTAGCATATCAGGAATCATTGTCAAGGTCTTAGAGAATTTAGTCAAGAAAAGAATACAGGATTGGATAGATGAAAATGGGATATTGTATGGGGGACAACATGGTTTTGTGAAGGGTAGATCATGCCTCAGTAACTTGCTCACGTTTTATAACACAGTGACGGCTGAACTGGATAGGGGTAATGGGTTTACAGTGATACTACTGGATCTTGCCAAGGCCTTTGACAGGATACCACACGGAACCCTAATTAGTAAACTGGAGCAGATGGGGATAAATATAGGGTTGGTGAGATGGATAGGAGGGTGGTTGAAGGAGAGATACCAGAGAGTGGTTTATTCAGGAGTGGAGTCTAAAAGACGGCTTGTGACTAGTGGTGTGCCGCAGGGCTCTGTTCTTGGACCACTGCTTTTCAATTTGTTCATCAATGATATAGGTAAGGATCTGAGAGGAAGTGTTCACTTGTTTGCTGATGATGCAAAGCTGGGTAGAGCAATTGTGAGTGCACAGGATGTCAAAATATTACAGGATGATTTGGATAGTTTGGAGGACTGGGCTAGGAAAAATGGATGTCAATTTAATGTGGCAAAGTGTAAGGTTATGCACTTTGGGGTGAAAAGAATAGCAGCAGTATATCGCATTGGTGGAACCGTACTCCAGGAGATTGATGAGGCCAGGGATTTGGGAGTGTTGGTGGATAGGGAATTGAAGTTTAGGGGGCACATTGCAAAAGTGACTAAAACAGCTCACCAAATCACTTTGCTTCTGAAAAATACTTTAACATGCAGAGACAAACAAGTTGTTGTTCCTCTGTATCGAGCCTTGATAAGACCCCATCTGGACTACTGTGCCCAGTTATGGGCACCAGGGTTTCTTCGTGATGGGGAGGAAGTGGAGAGGATCCAGAGAAGAGTGACCAAGATGATAGCAGGTCTGTGGAATGAACCCTATGAGAATAGGTTGAAGATTTGTAGGTTGCAGAAATTGGTCGATAGGCGAAGGAGGGGTGATATGATTGAGACATTCAAATTACTGAAGGGTTTCTATAAGATTGATCCGGAAGATATTTTTGAAAATATGACTGGTGGTGGGAGGACTAGGGGCCATGAATGGAAGCTGGGCAAGAGCGTGGTTGACAAGGGTGTTAGAGCTAGGTTTTTTACTTGGAGAGTAGTGAATGAGTGGAATAAGCTTCCAGAGTCTGTTGTGGGTGCTATGACCGTGAATGAGTTCAAGGCAAGGTATGATAGATACTGTGTGAATGTCGAATAGTTGTTCTTGACATGATGTTAGGGCCTCCCTCGATGAGTCTATCGACTCTTTGGAGTTGCCCGGAAAATAATAATAATAATAATTAATTATTTTCTTATTATTCTGTGTTATGAATGAATACGATCAAATAAACTGCCAATACATAAGCCTTATTATTATTATTACCCAAGACCTCAGTCAAAGAATCATGTTTTTTAGATTCCCCATTCAGGATGCACATGATTTCCCCAATGTGCCTGTCTTTCAGTCTGAATTTTTATAGCTGATTTTCATACCAAATCTGTACAGCAGTTATTTAAGTCTCTCTTAAATAACTGCTGTACACAACTCTCAACAACTCTCTCTCCACAGTTTCTCTTAGTCTACTCCCAAGTATGCTTTCATAAATCTTATCTGAAACACTCAGTAGAGAAATTTCTCATATTCAGTTGCACTCTGAGCTCTGCTCCAATCTTCCAGAATTTGACCTTCTAACCAGGTCTTCTGAATTATACAGTGCAACCTCTGTAAAACTTTTATATCTCCACATTTCCACTTTTCTGTTTCAGATTTTCTTCTGTCTTTCCACATTTTAAGCTTCTGATGGCTAATTCATGTTGAAGTTTCTCAAAGATAACCAAAAAGCAGATTATCGCAGCATGCCTTAGAGAAAGATCACTTTATACGATGTAAGAAAGCCAGGCTACTTCACAAATTCCTGTTTAAAGTGGGCCACCACATTCTACAGAACCCAATTAACTAACAGAACGGATGGTATGATTTTAGATAGAAATGCCACATAGTAGGAGGCATTGCATTGTCCAAAATGTTCAGATACCTCTTGGAGTTCAATAGTCGTGGCACCACAAATAGAGGTCCAAGGTCAAACCAGGAAAAAAAGGGCCATAACATCACACCGCCACTTCTGAATTTCATAGTTAGGGTTATGCACTTTGGCACACCGTTCTATCTATCCATCATCTTTAACAACAGGAATCACCACGAAGAGCACCACTGTCACACTCCATGCACAGGACTGTCATTGTTGTCCAAGTCATTTTCTATTGTTGTCTTGAATGAGCAGTGGTGGACCCAGGATTTAATTTTTTTTGGGGGGGGGCGCGTTCAACGGATAAAAATATTTTTAATACAATGAATTTGCATTAAAAATATTTTTATCCATTCAACTAAAATTCATTAAATTTCATTCATTCAATAAAATTCATTAGGTAATTATAAAAATTTATTTAAAGAATAAAATCCAGTTTTCTTTTCTTTTTACAAAGCTCTTGAATTATTTCAGTCGTGGTTACATTAATCTCTCTCTCTCTCTCTCTGTGTATGTGTGCATATATATATATTTTCAAAATTAATTTTTACTCGGTTGGAATATTATAAAAAAAGGTTTAATGACTATTACCGAGAGAAAAGATGACAAGATATATTTAAAAAGGATACTACTAGTTTACTAGTTTCGCATGAACATCCTCAGGTATCACAATCAAAGAAGTATATAAAAAATTACAGAGATTTAAAATTGTACTAACAGAACAAGTATTAAAAACAGTAGCGTGTTTGAAAAAAATGAAGTATGAGTTCCAAACAAACGAATACTATGCGCTGTCGCGAGTGCGCCAGTACTGAACAGAAGCAACGTGTGTGTCAGAGAGATTGTAACTCAGGCTGTTGTTGATATGAGAGGAATCTAGAGAAATTTCCCTAGATTCAACAATCTTTCTTTCGAGTTCATCGTAGCACACATGGATGTTAGCAGTTTGAGTCCAGTTTACAATGTGCTGGCGGCCTTCGTCTGAGTTAGCTGAAAAGAGAACGTGGCTAGAGAGAGTGCTAGCTCTAGTCCTGTTATAGGAGATATCTCTACGGTGTTCATCCAAACGTAGAAGGATGGATTTAGCAGTCTGTCCATAGTATGGCTTTCCGCAATCACACAAAATCTTGTACACTCCTGGAAACTGAGTAGGAAGATGTTTCTGTTTATGTTTGCTAAGTAATGAACAAAGTTTTGGAAGCGTAGTGACGCATGTTTTGAAGTTGAATTGCTTGAGAATCTTGGCCAGTTTTGGTGAAAGAGAGCTGATGTAAGGCAAGGAGATGAAGGCTCTTGGGGAAGAGGGATCTTCAGAAGTAGTTGAGTGCCTGGAGGAAAGAAATTTGTCAATTTTCTTTGGAGAGAAACCATTGTTAATAAAAGTTTTTTTAAGAAAAAGGAGTTCATTTTCAATTTCTGTTTCTTCTGTAAGTAACGATTTCCTTGCCTTACATCAGCTCTCTTTCACCAAAACTGGCCAAGATTCTCAAGAAATTCAACTTCAAAACGTGCTTCACTACGCATCCAAAACTTCGTTCATTACTTAGCAAACATAAACAGAAACATCTTCCTACTCAATTTCCAGGAGTGTACAAGATTTTGTGTGATTGCGGAAAGCCATACTATGGACAGACTGCTCAATCCATCCTTCTACGTTTGGATGAACACCGTAGAGATATCTCCCATAACAGGACTAGAGCTAGCGCTCTCTCTAGCCACGTTCTCTTTTCAGCTAACTCAGACGAAGGCCGCCAGCACATTGTAAACTGGACTCAAACTGCTAACATCCATGTGTGCTACGATGAACTCGAAAGAAAGATTGTTGAATCTAGGGAAATTTCTCTAGATTCCTCTCATATCAACAACAGCCTGAGTTAATATCTCTCTGACGCACACAATGCTTCTGTTCAGTACTGGCGCACTCGCGACAGCGCGTAGTATTCGTTGGTTTGGAACTCATACTTGCATTTTTTCAAACACGCTACTGTTTTTTATACTTGTTCTGTTAGTACAATTTTAAGTCTCTGTAATTTTTTATATACTTTTTTGATTGTGATACCTGAGGATGTTCATGTAACGAAACTAGTAAAATCTTTTTTAAATATATCGTCATCTTTTCTCTCGGTAATAGTCATTAAACCTTTTATATATATATATATATAGCAAAGCCAGTCCGTTCAATTGTGATTGTGTCATGGTAGATCTTAGGTTTTAAAAGGCACAAGTTAGAAAATGACCTTTCACTGACGCAAGTTGTTACCGGAAGCGTGCAAATATTTTTAATAAATAATAGATGTTAGGATATATCATTTTGTCACACTTTGAAACTGCATCAAATTTTGAAACTCCATGCAAATTTTTGCATGGAGCTATTGCAAACAGTTTTTCAAATTTCTTATACTACAACTTGAATTCGGCATTCAAAATTACTGGATTTGTATAAGGCAAATCACTGACATAAAATTCACACAATTGACGAAAATCTTCCATTGCACTTGCTGTTGGAGCATCTTTTCCATTTGGTAGAAGAGAAAAATATATATTTCAAAATGTTGTGGTGCCGAGTGAAACATTCATGAAGTTGAGTCAATATTTGGTCAATAAATGGAATGAAATAGTTCTCCTGAAATACTCTTCTACAGAATCGGCTGGAACATTAATGTTTATTTTGATGAAGTCCTTGGCTTTTTAATGTCAATATTAAAATGACTGGCTTTTATACATGCTTCATCGTAAATATCTTTAAATGATGAATCTGGTGTTTCACGAACGGTATTTAATTGAGTCACAACATCATCAACAAAATTTAGGGCAATTAAGAGGTCACTGTCAGATTTTTGCATTATTTTAGACAATGGTAAGGTGCATGCAAATATTTTTTGCAAGCTAAATAAAGATATTATAAATCTTAAAAAATATTAATATTATAAACAACAAGGACGTCCTGTCTTTTAGGGGTACTGAAGAAATTGTGTACCTTTTCAATTATGCCAATGCAATTTCTTATTTGTCACAGATATAGCATTTCCAAGTGCCAAATTCAAACTATGCACAATGAACATATAAAGCTTGTCGATATTATTATTACATAACATCTCCAGGTAGTCCAAAGACATATCGAGGAAGGGCACCTACTCTACAACTCTCCATCTTCACCAACCACAACTACAATCATCATCATCATCTACAATAATGCTGTCTACCGCCAACCACTACCACTAGTATTTTTACAGACAATCACAAACATCCATGCCCACGGTGGGATTCGAACTCGCAGCCTTTTGGCTGGAGAGTCGGCCAACCAGGCCGGATTAAAAATTAAAACAAAGTTTTAATTTTTATGAAACAAATAAATGAAATGATATAATTATGTTACTCTTTACTTTTAATGAGATGGATGAGCTTCTCGACGTTGCAGAGTTGCTGGATATCTGGCTCAATATTGGTCAACTTCAGTCAAAGATCGGCACACACACTAAGACGAATTCTGTATTTTGTTTTTATTTGAAGGAGTGATGAAAATCGTTTCTCACAAAGATAGGTTGCAGAAAACTGCATGACATTTTCGACTTCTTCAAATAATTCGGGAAATTCACTTCTCACTGAAGGCGAGATCCAGAATCGAGCCAAACCACGACCACGGAATTGCATTTTAAGCCCACTGTAACTTGAAAGCTCAATTAGCTGCTCTTTTTTTCGATAATGGAAGGTCGTTCTCGTGACTGCAAACCTGAAATGGATCGTGAAATCACAGAAATTTCTTATAAAAAGTTATTCGGAAAATGTTTCCAAATTCTGTTTCAGAGTTTTGAGGTGGACACAAACCCTTTCCCAGTGGTTAAATTCTAAACTAATAAGTTTCGGGGCCCTATACAAAATAACCAACTGTACCTTTTGAATACTATCCGGGGAAGATCCAAACCTTCCCGTCCCGTCCCTTTCATCACACATTTGTAATCAGGCTACTGTTGGTATTGACTTTATATACACATTCAAAACTGTAAACCACTGTTGAATAATAACACAAAAATGTAGGCATAATTACCGTAAAGGGAGAAAAGTCACAAAACAGAAAAATGTTCCTACAAAATAACCAATTGTATTTACCTTTGAATGTGATCCACTGGTCGAGTGTCCAGCAAGTCAGCAAATCTTTCCTTTTGTTAAGCATATTAATATTATCGCATTGCAACTGATGGGAATTCTGTGTTTCTGTGGATTCGTTACAGACCGCTTTCTCTCCAGAAACTATACACAAACTCGTTTTGTATTATCACTATCATCCGAGATATTTTTCCATTTAAAGAAGGTAATTGTCCTTATCCATAATTGAAATACCATACTTACTCGCATATAACTCTCACCCTTGATTTTACTTTTCGAAAAAAGAGATTAAAAAGTTTCGCATATACCTCGCAAATGAAAAAAAACTGAAACACGTTCAGAGTAGGGCGATAGTAACTTGCTCCCACGGTAAATAACACGCCCTCCCCCCAATAGCCACTATATTGCAGAGGCAAGAAAAACAAGTACTTTTATTATGTCAGCGAATAAAGTATAGGCAGTCTATGTAATATATTTCTCAACAAATAGTGCAATTAGAGACAACTGGGATAAAAAGACACTAATTAATAAATCACATGTCTCCTCATACAGAAACTATGCTGTATATATAGACTCAAGCAAAACCGGCAAACACAGTATCTAACTAAAAACTATTGTTATTAATTAGATTGTGTGAGTTCACTCTGCAGCAATAAAATTCGTAAATGTGTTAAAACTAATATATATATATAGTGAATGCTGTTATGGCAGTTTCACATATTATTGGAATTCGGTTGAAGAGAGTTAGCATTTCAACTCAATTGTCAACTTGATTTTTGTGCGATTTCCGAAAAATATATAAATACTGGAGTTAACTCGCAACACATTTTGTCTAAGTATTACTTAGCACTTCTGAAAACCTTCAACAATAAAAATCAATAAACAACAAGCAATTGGTTGAAATGTGGTCATGTGGACAACACATGTTCACTTCAAATCTGACAAAACAGCAAGGGAAGGTGGAAGCAATAAAACCATATTGTTTTTCACTTCACCCATCTTTTATTACTCGTCATTCTGCTGCTACAAATTAAAATAGTGGCAGAATGTTCATTCCATGAATATTCTGCTGCTATTTTTTTTTAAGTATTCATTTTATTTTAATAATTTGTACTTACTTATTCAATTTTAATTTGTTTTGTTTGGATAATTAAAATATATAGATTTATTTGGTTAATTTAAGCCTGTTGACCACCTGTCCCATCGATGCGGACCACAGGTGGTCTGCAGACTATAGGTTGAGAAACACTGCTATAGGGTTCTCTCACCTTATGTGATTCCTAATTCAGAAGTAGTATAGAAATAGAAGACATGACACAACATAAATAAAAAATGAATTTTAAGTAGGAAAAATATTTTGGAAAATTTTCTAGTGTTTTTTTTGGGGAGGGGAGGGGAGCAGGGCCCCTTGGCCTCCTCCCTGGGTGCACCACTGTGAATGAGTGTAGCATTAAATTGCTTTTCATAATGCTATCTAAAGCTAGCGAAATGTTCGCTTGTAAATAATTTGAGCTAGTAAATTGTTTATTTGTAAATTTTTCAACATGAATAACAGCAACATGCTAAATTCCTGAATATACTTACCTTTCTTAAATGCTGTTGAGACAATAGCCTAATTCCTATCTGTGTAAAGATTAAACAAAACTTCTGCTCCTCTTTCACTATTACTATGCCTATCTCTACTTAAGGAGCAAACACAAAATATTCACAAGACATTTAGCATGGTTAATGCAAAGTGTTATGACCTTCACCTTAAGAGCTTTCTAAGCTGTTCATGGCCTGATATTTGAGCATTCATAGTGTTTATCTGCCAAAGAATATTTAAAGAAAATAAAAACAGTTTAATAGGGAATTCGACAATCTTTCCAGGATGAAAAAATCTTCAGCAATTTTCAACAGACAAGGTGATTCACAACTTGTTGGATTATAGACTTTTGGACAATGGAATCAAAATTCAGCAAACAGTTTAATTTTGATATTGCTCCAGTAAAAATCCTGTGCCAACAGATCATAGCAATTATTGAATTCACCATCAAAAAACTACTGCCAGTTGAAGCAGATGTCATTAGGCTAGAAGCCACTGCATTACTTCAAATTGCAAGCCCAGCAACATCTCCATTGGAGAAAAAGTAGCTCTGAAAAATTTCAAACTAAACCAAAACATAGTAATAGTGAAAGCAGACAAGGGCAATGCTACTGTGATTGTGAACACAGATGACTACAATAATAAATTGAAAGAATTGTCAGTGATACATCAATTTATTTGCCTATAGTAAAGAATCCAACAGTATCAATTAAAAAAACTTTAAGTCTGCTGGATAATGTTACAGGTTGGGCAACTAAAACTGTGTCCAAACTAAATATTTCTTATCCATCACACATGCTAAGACTATACGGGCTATCTAAGGTCCATAAATTAATTCAACACTTGGCATCTGAACTCAACAAACACATCAGAAAGACACCATCATAGATAAAAAATTCCACATAGTTCAAGACCACTACTATACATAACCTTAAATTTGAGGAGAATGATCGCTTAGTGAGCTTCAATGTGTCATTCCTTTTCACAAATGTTCCATTAGATGATGTATTAGTTCTCTGGTTCAAAATTTATTCCCTCGACATTTGCCAACTCTTAAGCACTGTCTTAAATTGGGGCATTTTAGATGGAACAACCAGTTCTTTAAACTAACTTAAGGTGTAGCAATGGACTCCCCAATTCCCCCCCCCCACACACACTTGCTAACTCATACATGGAATTGTTTGAATCTTTGGCACTGAATTCAGCACTCCTCCCCCAAGCCCAAAGTTTGGCTTAAGTATAAAGATGATGTCTTTGCCATTTAGTCACATAGCCTCACTCTAACTTTTTACATTTCCTCAATAATATCCATCCTTGAATTAGTCTTACTGTGGAAGAGGGAAAAGAAGGGACACTCGCCTTCTTGGATACTTTAGTTATAAGGCAAACCCACATACACACACAGGCAGATATCAACATGCCACTTCACACCACCATATTACCCAAAAACTTGGAATTTTCAAAACTTTAGCCTCCAAAGCAGAGTAGATTTTGTCCTCAGGCCCAGCACTACACCTGGAACAACATGCTTTACTCACTTCACTCCAACAAATTTGATACAGGAAAAAAAATAAAATAAAATAAAATAAAATAAAACTTGCCAAACTCCTTAATAAGACCCCCACCCCCCAAACCTGACTACTACACTGGAGTACCGCCTAAAATAGCACAGAATCAGAACAGTATACAAACCTCGACACAAATTGACCTGCCTAAGACAAATCAAGGATTGTCTGGACCCTCCCTCCTAACTAAGTGTTTAGACCATCCCTGGGGGAAACTCAGTATTTCGGACAGACAGGATGAACTACTCTGGTCAGAAAAAAAAAAGAACAAAAAATAATACATCTGGAATGACAAACCAAAAAGCTGACTATCTCAACAAAGAATTAGACAAAGATCACTTCATAAAATGGAAGAAAGCCAGGCTATTTCACGAATCCCTGTTTAAATTGGAGAGACTATTCCTGGGAGCAGCACAAGTTCTACAGAACCCAATTAACTGTAATAGAATGGACAGTATGATTTTACACAGATTTTGGTACACTGCCCTATCTATCCATCAGCATTAACAACGGGAATCACCATTTTCTCCTTCCTTGTGACTGTCAGTGTTATCCAGGTCATTTTGATTTCTTGTCTTGAATGGGGGTGTAGTGTTAAATTGCTTTGATAATGCTAGATTAAGCTAGTGAAATGTTTGCTTGAAAATAATTAATTGGATCTAGTAAATTATTTATTTGTGTTCCTTGTCTGTGTAGTTTTATCTTCCAGAAACTTTGACATGATTAATAGTAACAGCTACTGAAATTTAATCATGGAAATACTTCTGATTCCTTTTTCTATTCCAAGTACTGATATCATCCTGATTAGATTTATCTTGAATGTTTTCTATCACTGTTCTGTCACTTCCTGTTTCATTTAGCAATTTTTCCACATAATTACTCCAGACATCTAGAATATCTTTATCTTTAGTCATTACTATTCCTTTTATAGTATTCTTTTCTCCATTTCTAAGCCTCTTCAATAATCTCCAGAACATTACCTTTTTCACATTTATCTTCTATATTCCTACTAAGATCTTCCTTTGTTTAGCTACTCTTATACACTGCTTTAGTTTCTTACACTTTTCTTTATATTTTCTAAGCAGGGACGAATTCTCCATGCTTGCTGCGCAAGCTCATTAATTGAGAAAGAAGTAATATTTATTTGTTAATAAATGCATACATTTATAAGCATTCCATTTAGGCTTTTATATTTGTAGACAGAAGTCTTAAGTTTGCGCAGCAATAATTGAGTTTTGCATTGTGTATCGAAGGGCGATGCTTGCTCGTCTAGTCAAAGCTACCTTGGCTTGCTCGGTTGTAGGAGCTTCCAGATCCTCGCAGCAGCCCTGTGATTTCATGCGTTTGCATAGCCATTTCACGTCGTCTCACTCTGTTGCTTAAACACAGGCCATACCCAGTCAACATAGCTCTAGCCAGTGAGCTTCTGCCAGCCTTTATAAGTGTGCATGTTGATTGGGAAAATTAAGTTACAACCAACTTTTTATGATGATGTTATTGACCAGTTCATAAAGAAGAACCATAGGGTAGAATTTGTATTCAAGTAGCTAAATTGAAAAAGATAGAACATCATTTGTAAAATAAATGTTGTATTTGTATGATTAAATGTACATAAATTTCTAAATATATAGTTTTAAATGGTCAGTAATTCATTATTCCGCTAATCAGACTTCAATCACATTCATTCATACTCCCTGAATGATAACAAGAGCAAGCATGAATTTCAAGACCAGCATTCGCCCCTGTTTCTTAGGACAGCTGCTTACTTTTTTGCTTTTCATGACTGTAACTTCCTGAGTCCTGCATGGAGCTCTGATTTTTCTATTCCTGTAGACAATTTAACCACAGACCTCTTTGGCTGAATTATTTTTTAAAATGTGCTTACACACACACACACACATAAACTTCTCAATATTATTATTATTCAGGCCTCCATGGAGTCAAAAGACTCATCGTGGGAGGTTCCTAAGAAACACCAAGTCTATCATACCACTCCTTAAACTCATTGACCGTTCTTGCTCTCACCACTCCATCAGGCAATGCATTCCATGGTTCAACCACCCTCCATGCAAAGAAATCACTCCTCACCCTCTTGCTCACAGATTCCTTTCGTAACTTCCAGGGATGGCCTCTTGTCATCACTCCTTCTAGGTCATTTTGATTTCTTGTTTTGAATGGAGGTGTAGTGTTAAATTGCTTTGATAATGCTAGATTAAGCTAGTGAAATAAATGTTGGATTGAAAATAATTAATTGGATATGATATTCAATTTCATTATGCTCAAAACTAAATGACGATTATTTCCTGTTTAAAATGCCCTGTGCACTCACGTCCTGAACCAGTATGAAGATGATGCTTTCAACAACATCTTCATACTGAAGATGTTGTTTTTTTTGATAGCCCACATGCTGCACATAAATTCACAATTGCCATTGTAAATTTATGTGCATCTTTTTGTTGGAGCATGGTGACAGTGATGAGTGGTTCATGTCCTGAACTGAAATCCAGCAGATAATAACCATTATTATTAGTTCTTCTCTTTTCTTCAAGAGGGTAGGAATGTTCTTTCAAAACATTTCTATCTACCTGGTATTCATTTCCTACTTATGCTGTTCGATCTTTAACAAGAACCAGTTTTTCTTTTTCTTTATGTCAGCTACCTTCTCTAATAACTCAAAAATTTTTCTCTGTCTTCCTTAATAGAACTTTCTATGGAATGAGAATAAGTTTAATCATCTAAATCTGCATTTTTGTCTTCCTCTATCATCACTCTACTTGATATTACTTGTATTCAAGAAGATTATCAAGATTATATTGATAATTATTACTCGAATGTAACATACTGTTGTTATTTAGAAGATGTGCACCTTTTTTTGTCTTCTTTGATTTGTTAACACTAATTAATGATAAAATTTTTATTATTATTACTTTATTTTCATGTGCATAAAGCATAACTCAGTGCTGAAAATCTACATGGCATCACTATGATTGGAGATTTTTTCCAATTCATTCAGCATAAATGTGCCATTATAACAAGACCTTGAGGAGGGGTAAAAAAAATTGTGGAACTGGATTCCATTTACCTACTCCATGTAAAAATCTCATCCTTGATTTCAATATTACCAAGGGAAGAAATTCACTTACCACGAGGCAAGTGAATTTCTTCCCCTTTCATTTCCACCCTTACTGTATTCTATAAGAAGACCTCAAGGGCTCACTTTAGTGAGTACGGGCATGGCAAACTCGAGGTACCAGATGCTGGACCATGCCTTACTTCATGTAATATACATCTGTTATATTATTCTGTAGACTGGTCCCTCCCTTTCTTTCTTTGCTTCTTTCTCCTCTCCTTGCTCCTTCCCCCTGATGCTATTAGAGTATTTGAGGGCTAGGGGTGAATCTTTCCTATCTTGCTAAGTCATTTCAATTATGCAACCACCGAAGGAGGCAAGCTAGCCTCAATAGGTGTCGGTCCCAAGCCCGGATAAATGGCGAGGGTTGATGTCAGGAAGGGCATCCGGTCGTAAAACTTCACTGCCAGCTCTAGCTATAATCTGAGTCAAAGAGAAAATGATATAAGGGCTAGGGCGTACCCCTTAAGCGATGCGCAGCCACATCGCCCTACAGCTGCGAGAAGTGGACGAGGGCTACCGCATCAAGGGCGGGTGCGGTTAAAGAAGTGAGCCCAGCAGAGGATGTTGGAGAGGATGTTGTGAGTGGGAACACTGAATGTTGGAAGCATGGCTGGAAGGGGAAGAGAGGTGGCAGACATGATGAGGAAGAGGAAGTTGGACATTTTATGTGTGCAGGAGGCAAGGTGGAAGGGGGGGAAAGGCAAAGGAAATGGAAGATGGATATAAATTATTCTACTCTGGAGCGAATAACAAGGGAAGAAATGGTGTAGGAATTGTGGTGTGTGGCAGAATGAAGGGCAAAGTACTGGAAGTGGGTAGAAGGAACATCAGGACCATGCAAATGAAATTGGGTCTTGGAGAAGAGCGGGTAGTCATATTATGTGTATATGCCCCACAAGTCGGCTTTACAGCAGAGGAGAAAGATGAGTTCTGGAACGTGTTAGATGAAGAAATGAGGGAACTGGAAGAAAACGAGATGGTGATTGTCGGAGGAGACTTGAACGGACACATAGGGAGACAGAATAGAGACTGTGAAAGGGTGCATGGTGGCCACGGAGTGGGAATAATGAACCACGAAGGAGAGAGGGTTGTGAACTTTGCAGTAGCGTTGTGAACTCGTTTTTCTACAAGAGGGAAGAACATTTGATAACTGAGCGGGAGATGGTAAGTCCTGTTTTATTTTATAGCCGGGTACGAAACTCGAGTCGAAATCCATCGACATCCATAGAGTTTCAATGCCAAAAAAAATATCGGCGGAACCAAGTGTAAATGATCACTCGGGTAGTACAATACCAGGACAACTCCATGCCAAGGCGGATCAAGTTCTATCACTAACTTTAATATTCTCTCATAATGTAAAACTCCTAAGAGATGTATAAATACTGTTTTACATTATGAGAAGAGGTCACTACCCAGACCGGTTTCAACCTTTTTTGAGGTCTCATCAGTGAGTAGGTAGACAAGGAATATCAAGGTTTTTAAGTGAACCGAAACTTACATACCTCTACTATCGAATTGCCGAAGTGGTGTACTATATATTGTTAATTACAAAGATAATAAGCCGAAAGGCTATTTTACTGGCGAATTTGTTAATTGAGCGGGAGATGGTAAATCCCGTTTTATTTTATAGCTGCGTACAAAACTCGGGTCGAAATCCATCGACATCCATAGCGTTTCAATGCCGAAAAAACTATCGCCGGAACCAAGTGTAAATGATTACTTGGGTAGTACAACACCAGGGCAACTCCATGCAAAGGCAGAGCAAGTTCTGTCACTAACTTTAATATTCTCTCATAATGTAAAACCCAGCTCCTAAGAGATGTATAAATACTGTTTTACATTATGAGAAGAGATCACTACCCAGACCGGTTTCAACCTTTTTTGAGGTCTCATCAGTGAGCAGGTAGACCTGGAATATCAAGATTTTAAGTGAACTGAAACTTACATACCTCTACTATCGAATTGCCGAAGTGGTGTACTATATATTGTTAAATATTGTTAATTACAAAGATAATAAGCCGAAAGGCTATTTTACCGGCGAATTTGTTAATTGAGCTGGAGATGGTAAATCCCGTTTTATTTTATAGCCGAGTACGAAACTCGGGTCGAAATCCATCGACCCAAGTTTCGTACTCGGCTATAAAATAAAACGGGATTTACCATCTCCAGCTCAATTAACAAATTCGCCGGTAAAATAGCCTTTCGGCTTATTAGCTTTGTAATATTTGATAACATTTAGGAGTGGTAACAACAGTTCACAAATTGACTACATTTTGACTAGAAGAAAACATCTTAAGGTTGTGACAAATTGTAAAGTCATTCCAACAGATCAAGTGGCACAGCAACACCGACTGCTGCGCACAGACTTTAAAATAAGATCGAAGATAAGAACCTCTGGAAGCCATGAGATGAAGACAATTAAGTGGTTTCGCTTAAAAGAAGAGAGTGTGAGGAATCGTTTTAGGGAGAGGGTGTTAGATAGGATTTCGGATGGACTGGAAAGTGTACAAGATTGGTGGAAACATAATTCAAAAGTAATCCTGAGCTGTGCAATCGAGGTGCTTGGTGAGACATCTGGAAAGATTAGAGAGCAGAAGGCAGGTTGGTGGTGGAATAATAATGTACAAGTGGCAGTGACAGCTAAGAGGAAGGCAAAGCAGAAGTAGGATGAGTCAAGAGTGGAAGAGGACAGAGAGAGAAAGCAAGAAGCCAAGAGAGTTGTGGCACAGGCGATGGCCATGGCATATCGAGATCTGTATGATTAATTAGAAACAAAGGAAGGACAGAGAAAAATTTACCAACTAGCAAAATGTAGAAATAAAGCAGCAAAGGACATCTTACATGTGAGGCAGATCAAAGATGCTGAAGGAAGAGTATTATGGAGGGATGTGGACATAAGAAACAGATGGAGAATATACTTTGAGGGACTTTTGAATGAGGAAAATGTATGGATTCACAGAGAAGATGGGCAGCCTTCTGAGGGGATGGTGCAGAACATCAGTAGAGTGGAAGTGACGGAGGCCATGAAGAGAATGAGGAATGGAAAATCGGTGGGCCCCGACAGGATTCCAGTGGAGGCATAGAAGGAACTGGGGGAAGAGGGAATCGATCTGCTGTGGAACATGTTCATGAAAGTTTGCCAACAGAAAAATATACCCGAGGAATGGAGGGAGAGTACTCTTGTCCCCATCTACAAGGGTAAAGGGGATGCACAACACTGTAAAAATTACAGAGGAATAAAGTTGATGTCCCACACAATGAAAATCCTAGAAAGGGTTCTTGATGGAAGATTGAGGAAGGAGGTGGAGATTGCAAAGGAGCAATCTGACTTCATGCTTGGTCGATTGAAGACAGATGCTATCTTTGGGTTATGGCAGATGATGGAAAAGTTTCGAGAGAAACAATGGGAGCTACATCTGGCATTTATTGATCTGGAGAAAGCATACGATAGGGTGCCAAGGCAAGAAGTCTGAGGGAGAAGAAGGTTCCGGAGAAATATGTCAGGTTGGTGCGGGAGATGTACAGAAATATGAAGACAAGTGTACGGACCTGTCTGGAACAGACAGAAAGTTTTCAAGTAACAGTTGTCTTGCATCAAGGGTCAGCATTAAGTCTGTTTCTGTTTAATATTGTGATGGAGGTGGTGACGGAGGAGGTGAGAGAAGATGCACCTTGGACAATGTTGTATGCAGATGACATCTTGCTGTGTGCAGATTCAAGAGAAGAAGCGGGAACTAAACTGGAAAGATAGAGAAAAGTACTGGAAGAGAGAGGCATGAGACTGAACAGAAGTAAGACAGAGTATATATATGTGTTGCACAGTGGGCAGCAGCAGGAGACAGATCTGGAGCTGGAAGGAAATGTCATCAGGAAGGTGAGGGACTTTAGATACTTAGGTTCAACAGTGGAAAAAGATGGAGGAGCTGAGAAGGAAGCGGGATGCAGGATACAAGTGAGTTGGAGGAACTGGAGGGAGATGGCTGGCGTGTTATGCAATAAGAGGGTGCCGATCAATCTGAAAGGCAAAATCTATAGGACAGTAGTGAGGCCAGCTATGACATATATGCTATAGAAACTGTGGCCCTGAGGAAAAATAACATCAGCAGGATGGAAGTAACAGAGATGAGAATGCTTAGGTGGATGTGTGGTGTGACCAGAAAGGATCGTCTGAGAAATGACTATGTGAGGGGAACAGTGAAAGTTACAAACTTAGGAGCGAAGATACAGGACACAAGGTTGAGATGGTTTGGTCATGTGATGAGGAGGGAGGACAAATATATGGGAAGAAGGGTCATGCAGATGGATGTGCAAGGAATGAGGAAGCGTGGGTGGCCAAAGAAGAGATGGAGGGAGCTGGTAGAAAAGGACTTGAGGATGAAGAACTTGAATGTGGTGACAGCGCAAGACAGGAGGATGTGGAGGAGACTCATCATCAACAGTGACCCCACTTAAGTGGAAGAAGCTACAGAAGAAGAAGACTGTATTCTATGAGAAATCACATTTCTATAGATAAAATGGAAGGATAATAAATACCATCGTTATTAGAATTTTCTGAAATCTTTATGTATTTCTCGAAATTAGATAATCAACTGAAGATGGTAAAAATATGATGACGAATCTAACAAAATGGGCCAAAATAGTATCATTCATGTTACTAGCTTTTCGTGTATATTATAAGGTTTTTGGTTCTTTACCTTTTTAAAATCCAAAGTTTATTGATTCGTTATTGGTTTTATTCATGTTTTATTATATTGTTTGATATATTTCCTTCTATGCTCATTTATTGATTCTTGACCTTCCCCCATTATTTCTAATCTTATACTAATTTAAGCTCAATCATCAAATTCTGTACTAAATACTACTGTTATACCTACCTTCAAAAATATTCAGGTATGTCAAATTAATATTCTTTCTATTGGGATACAGGGACTCTGTTATCATAAAAGTCTTGCTGTCTTCAGCTGATTATCCAATTTTCTTATTTTTATTGCCAATTTAGGGAGACATAATTCTCCTTTTAAAACTTCAAAAGTATCAAACTGGATATACCTTCATACTGCACTACTCAAAATATATGAACTAGGAATCTGTATGGTTTCCTTTCATTACTACTTATGGTTCAAGATTTTACTGAGCCAGCAGCTTCTAACTATTGGCAAAAACCCAAAATGCTATGTTAAATGATGATCGAAAGATGTATTTTTTCAAAGTAAAATTCCAATCAGTACATAAATTATAAACATTAAAAAGAGCCAAGGCAATTCATATTGAAGATGTAAAGAATACCTGGAAGGATATACAAATCATTATTTTTATTATTAATTATTAACATTTTTTTCCTTTTTTCCCCTAGTGAGAAATTTTTTCCATATGAAACTGTAGTTTCAATGACATATATTGGTAAAATGACTGGGAATGGTTTAGACTTGATTATTCTCTGCCTATAACAGAGATAAGTCATGAGGCTGACAATTATTTTATGATGTAAAACAAGTTTTAAACTACCAGTTATATACAAGTATCCCTTGCTTAATGCAGTTTTGCTTAACACAGCAAAATTAATTGCAGCAATCCCTTGATATACGCAGCAAGAGTTTTGATTAACGCGCCTTTAACCCTGCGGGGCTCACAGCTGATCTGACAGATACATGCAAAATGTTCAATATAAATATTCTTACGCAATTCAGTGTACAGCTTGGAGGTCATGAGTCACTGTGTATTCATATGTTACGAGTGATATTTGCACTATTTTTTGCTGTCAGTTTGGTTTAACACATGTTATCTAAAGGTTTGTGATATTTGACAGTAAATTGTATCTAAGAGATATTGCGACCTCCACTGTCAGTATAGTATGATTTAGTGGTTTATTATGTTGGAGGTTTAATGGATTTTTTACAACACTCAAAAAGAATTAAAATAGAATTTAATACTTCCTATATTTCATCCTAGTGTCACTAGGACATCTACGGGGATTACAAAAACAATTAATGTAACATGCACACAAAAACTTACAATACTAAGCCCAACCACGTGGGTGACACTAAAGTCCTATCTAGGTGGAGCGCCCTCTAAGGGCGGTAGTAGGTGGCCTGGAATGTAAGGTGGGACCTCTGGTAATGAGTGTTTCCCAAATCTTCGGAAGCTTAATGCAACCGTATTTGTTAAGATTTGGTTGGTTTCTGAGAGCTGCTGCTGCTTCTAAGAAAAGTCTCTCTTTCTTGAATTTGCTGTGGTGGAGCATGGTGGTTTTCTTCCATGATACTCTGTGGGTGGTGTCCAAAACATGATCAGCCAAGCCTGAATGGCCATAGTTGTGTTTAACGATGTACGACTTGTGTTCCTCCAGGCGGATGGATGCTGATCTACCTGTCTGTCCAAAGTACGCCAGCTTACAGGAACAGGGTACTTTGTAAACTCCAGGCAGTGAGATTGGAGGGAGCTGATCTTTCGTAGAACGGATAAGGGTAGCAAGTTTGCAGTAGGGCTTATATGCTGTGTGTAGGTTATACTTTTTTAGTATCTTGGCTATTTTTTCCGAAGTGCCTCGGATGTAGGGTATGGTAATGGCATTTTTAAAATCTTGTTGACGAGAGGGACTGGGAATGGGGGAGGAATTGATTATTTTTTTGATACTGTGTTCGCTGTAGCCATTGGAGAGGAAAGTTCTGTGTATGTGGTTAAGCTCAGTAGTGAGGGCGGTTCCACTGGAACAAAGATTGTGGGCTCTCTTGGTAAGGGTTTTAATGATGCCATATTGTTGTGAGGGGTGGTGGTGGGAGAGTTTGTGAATGTATCTGCCTGTGTGTGTGTGGGTTTTCTGTATACAGTGAAGGCAAGTGTATCATTAGGCAGGCGCGTGACTAAGGTGTCTAGGAAGGGTAAACAATTGTTCTTTTCCTTTTCCATAGTAAACTGGATTCTTGGATGTAGGCTATTGAGATGAGCGAGGAAGGAGTCTAACGTGTCTGGGCCATGAGGCCAAATAGAGAAGACATCATCTACATATCTTAGCCAGATAGAAGGTTTGAGTGGGGCTGAGTCAATGGCTCGTTTTTTGAAATCTTGTCGAAATCCAAATCTTTTCGAAATCCAAACCTTCTATCTGGCTAAGATATGTAGATGATGTGTTCTCTATTTGGCCTCATGGCCAAATAGAGAACACATCAGACTCCTTCGTTAGAGAGAACACGTTAGACTCCTTCCTCGCTCATCTCAATAGCCTACATCCAAGAATCCAGTTTACTATGGAAAAGGAAAAGAACAATTGTTTACCCTTTCTAGACACCTTAGTCATGTGCCTGCCTAATGATACACTTGCCTTCACTGTATACAGAAAACCCACACACACACACAGGCAGATACATTCACAAACTCTCCCACCACCACCCCTCACAACAATATGGCATCATTAAAACCCTTACCAAGAGAGCCCACAATCTTTGTTCCAGTGGAACCGCCCTCACTACTGAGCTTAACCACATACACAGAACTTTCCTCTCCAATGGCTACAGCGAACACAGTATCAAAAAAAGAATCAATTCCTTCCCCATTCCCCGTCCCTATCGTCAACAAGATTTTAAAAATGCCATCACCATACCCTACATCCGAGGCACTTCGGATAAAATAGCCAAGATACTAAAAAAGTATAACCTACACACAGCATATAAGCCCTACTGCAAACTTGCTACCCTTATCCGTTCTACGAAAGATCAGCTCCCTCCTCTCTCGCTGCCTGGAGTTTACAAAGTACCCTGTTCCTGTAAGCTGGCGTACTTTGGACAGACAGGCAGATCAGCATCCATCCGCCTGGAGGAACACACGTACATCGTTAAACACAACTATGGCCATTCAGGCTTGGCTGATCATGTTTTGGACACCACCCACAGAGTATCATGGAAGAAAACCACCATGCTCCACCACAGCAAATTCAAGAAAGAGAGACTTTTCTTAGAAGAAGCAGCAGCTCTCAGAAACCAACCAAATCTTAATAAATACGGTTGCATTAAGCTTCCGAAGATTTTGGAAACACTCATCACCAGAGGTCCCACCTTACATTCCAGGCCACCTACTACCGCCGTTAGAGGGCGCTCCACCTAGACTTTAGTGTCACCCACGTGGTTGGGCTTAGTATTGTAAGTTTTTGTGTGTATGTTACATTAATTGTTTTTGTAATCCCCATGGATGTCTTAGTGACTAGGACGAAATATAGGAAGTATTAAATTCTATTTTAATTCTTTTTGAGTGTTGTAAAAAATCCATTAACCTCCAACATAATGTCCTCACAGCACTTAAGCCTCTACACAAGATTTAGTTGTTGTTGTTTTTTATTCTTTGTTCAATAATTTCTAGATTGTAACTGAAAATAAATAAACCATCATGTATTACTGAAATAGAGAGCCAAAGGTTTATTTATCATACATGCCCTCTAGAACAGCGCTTCCCAAACTGTGGGCCGCGGCCCCCTGGGGGGGCCGTAGGTTTTGTTGAGGGGGGCTGTGAAATAATGAAAACAAATTTAAAATGTTTTAAGACTAAGTAGATTTTTTTATTTTAAAAGAAACGTATTTAACTTTTATTATTTCTTTTTTTGCTATTTTTTATATTTTAATGGAAAAATTCACACATTGGTGTTGGTTCACAAACTTTGCTTCCTGCATATTTCGGCGCTTAATGAATATTAGCAAATATTGCTTATTCATATGTTTCATTTTAAAGCAGTGGTTAATTGTATTTACTTCGAATGCTCTCCAGGGAAGCTCCAAATCTTCTTGTCCCTTTCATCACACGTTCGTAATCAGGGACTGTTGATATTGACTTTATATACATATCAAAACTCGTTTTATATTATCACTGTCATCCGAGCTAGTTTTCTGTTACCAATAAAAGTTTCGCATATACTTCACACATGAAAAAAAAATTAAACAAGTTCATGTGGGGAGATAGTAACTCGCTTGCAGTGGTAAACAACACACCCTCCTTAACAGTCACTATACTGCAGAGGCAATAAAAACAAGTACTTTTATTATGCCAGTGAATAAGGTATGAGCAGTCTGTGTAATATATTTCTCAACAAATAGTGCAATTAGAGACAACTGGGATAAAAACACACTAATTAATGAATCACATTTCCCCTCATACAGAAACTATGCTGTATAGACTGAAACAAAATCATATGTTGCATGGACAAACACAGAGTCTAACTAAAAACTATTGTTATTAATTAGATGTGCATGAGTTCGATTTCCCAAGGCAGCAATAAAATTCAACCGAACGTGTTAAAATTCGTAAAAGTGTTAAATCTAAGTAATATATATATAATGAATGTTATGGCAGTTTCACATATGGAATTCAGTTGAAGAGAGTTAGCATTTCAACTCAATTGTCAGCTATGCTTTTATCTTTCGGTTGCGTAATCTTTTGTTAATACCGCACCAACCATATGCACGTTTTAATAACCTGCCTTTGCTGTCTGTTTCGCGTTAGGCTTAATTACCGTAAAGGGAAAAAAGTCACAAAAGAGAAAAATGTTCCTGGTCCGGGGATTCCCTTATTATTATTATTATTAAACAAGACCTCATGGAGTCAAAGACTCATCTAGGAGGTCCTTTTATCTCACACACATCTCATCATACCGGGTCTTAAACACATTCAAACTCCCTGCAGACACCACACTCTCAGGCAAGGCATTCCAATCATTCACAACTCTGCACGAAAAAAACCTGCCTCTCACTCCCCTACTCACACCCTCTTTATACAGTTTCCAGGGATGACCTCTGGTTCTCCCCTGATCTCCCACTATTCTCTGTAGAACTTCTCCACCATTGATCCTATAACAACCCCTTACCAACTTGTAAGTCTCTATCATATCTCCCCTCTTCCTTCTCTCCACTAGACTCTGCAAATTACATCTTTTCAATCTTTCCTCATACTCGACATTCCAGAGGTCAGAGACTACCTTAGTCAGTCGCCTTTGGACCCTTTCCAACATCTCTTCATCCTTCTGAAAACCAGGTGACCAAATCTGGGCACAATAGTCCATGTGTATCCTAATCAAAGCCTTATACAATGGAACAAGAATCTCCCTACTTCTACACGTCAGGGTCCTCCTCATCATTCCCAGAAGTCTTTGTGTTGTCTTCACAATTTTGGCGATGTGTCCCCTAAATTTTAGATCCTTATCCACTATCACTCCCAGATCTCTTATTTCCTCTACTTCCAACAATATATTCTCACCAAGCATAAATTCTGCATCCCATCTTTGTTTTCCAAATTTTAAAACCTTACATTTTGCAACATTGAACTCACATCCCCATTTGCTTGCCCAATCACTCAATTTATTCAAGTCTTCTTGCAAGGCCACAACATCTTCACTACTCTTTATGGTTCGTCCCAACTTTGCATCATCTGCAAACAACTGAATATCTCCATCCAAATTTTCGTCAATATCATTAATATACAAGTTAAATAGTAATGGCCCTAAAACAGATCCCTGAGGCACTCCACTAGTGACTTTCCTTTTCCTGGATATTGCACCCCCATACACAACTTGTTGATACCTATCAGATAGCCAGTCTCCAATCCAATGCACTAATCTAATATCCAACCCCATCTGCTCTAGTTTGACTGTCAACTTATCATGAGGTACTCTATCAAAAGCTTTTGCGAAATCCAAGTATATTACTGTGTATCCTTCTCCTCTGTCCAAGGAAGCAGTCACTTTATTGTAATAAGTAAGTAGATTACTAAAACACGACCTCCCTTTAGCAAATCCATGCTGTCCATCAAAGATTATACTATTGTTGTCAACCCAACTCTGGATCCTAGTTCTCACAAGCTTCTCCAACAACTTAACCACAACACCTGACACACAGATAGGCCTATAGTTTGATGCTTGAGTTCAATCACCTCCTTTATGAAGTGGCACAATCTTGCCATCCTTCCACTCTTTAGGGACTTGACCAAGTGCAAGACTCGTATTAAAAAAATATGTCAAGGTAGGTGTCAACTCTCTGGCACATTCCTTCAGAATACGCGGTGATATATTATCAAGTCCCACAGCCTTATTTACATCTAGTTTACTCAACTCCCCAAACACCTCTTGCTCACTTACAGTCAGTCTCTCCTCCCCATCATCAACTGCTCTTAATCTCTCCATGAAGTCACATTCACAAGATTGAAAGATCTTTATGAACTGCTCATTAAGTATCTCCACCACACATTCTGCAACAGCTGTCTTTATACCATTTCCTCCAATCAATGTCATCCTTCCATAATCATTCTTTCTTTTGCTGGCTACATATCGAAAGAACTCCCTAGGATTCTTTTTAGCTTCATTAGCTAACTGCTGTTCATACCTCTCTTTAGCTACTCTCACCAACCAAGTCACCATCCTTGCCTGGTCTTTGTAGACCTCATGAAATTGGTTACTTCCACTTCTCTTATGCTGCCTCCACAAAGCCCCTTTTCTCTGTATTGCATGCTTAATCTCTTTATTCATCCATCTCACACCTACCTTATTTAACCTTCTCACCCGTGGTATACATTTAGACATTGCATCCACTAAATATTTTTTGAAAATCCCCCAAGCTGCATTGATCTCTTTTCCAGCTAATTCCTCATTCCATGCTACACCTGCAAGCTGTCTCCTGAGCTCTTCATAATCATATTCACTAATTTCATGTTATCAGTCTGTGGTGTGCAAGTATCGGTAAGTGGTGATATTATTTGATCGATTCTACATTAAAAAATTTAACCCTGAGATGGATAAGTGGCTGATAAAAAAAAAAAAAAATTCCTGCGAACAATCAGAAGAAGCAGAAACAGACTCAAAAAAAAAAAAAAAAGGACTGTATTTCATATTTTACCAGAATAGCCCGCATCGTCTTCAGAACCAAATGATAAGAGGCAAAAAATGTAATATTTGCATTTGATTTTTGCAATATTCACTGTGCATGTTTTGTATTGAATATAAATACAATAAATATTATAATAATATATCTCTCTATTACAATATTTTTTTGAGGGGGGCCGTGAAATATTTTAATTTTTGCAAAGGGGGCCCTGACATCCAGAAGTTTGGGAAGCACTGCTCTAGAAGATGTAATTTACATTATGGAAAATACTAAGGAAAGTGATCTGGAGCTTACTCCACCTTTACTACGAGTTGCTCATAAGGTTGCTTATGCTTGCATCTGCCGAAACTTTTAGTTTCTATATATATGGCACGAAACTCATGTGGTTTCTATATTTGGCTATGAAATAATGTTGGATTCAATCTCCACTTAACTTGTACCATCATGTATTATATTTTCTTTATGTTTTATTGCTTGTTTGCTGAGGTCTGGAGTCATTTTGCTTGTTATCGTGGAATTTATGCCGATAAGAAAAAAAACTAAAACTGTTCGAACCACTCTTGATAACTTCTTTTGATAAAAAAATTGCAGTAAATAATGTAGGTACAAGTATTTATTAAACATTTACTTTGCATTCATTTTTTATCTTTCCTAAAAGAGTACCATATAAAACGAATTATTAATATAGTAATCGATCATGGAAGAATTGTAATTTTTACCATTGATTATTAGATTTCATTAACACGATTTTGATATATACGGTAACATCGAGGGATTAATTAACCGCATTAATCAAGGGATACTTGTATATTTGGTTTAATCCTTTATCTAAGTGTAGGCAAACAAACTTTGTGCCTAAAGTATTTTCAGGACTGGGGCAACTTGTGGCAAAGGTGGTATAAGTTCTCATCACTTGCCTTAGTATCCCATAATGCAAAGCACATCTTCTTGCAGACATGTATAATGCTATGCATTAAGGCAACTGGCATATGGAAATATGACTTCTCATTACTTCCACCTTAGCATCACCACCTCCGGATCTGGCTCCCACTGATGAGACCTCAATAAAGATCAAAACTGGTCTGGGTAGTGACTCTTCCCTTAATGCATAGCATTATACATGTCCGCAAGGAGATGTGCTTTGCATTATGAGATACTAAGGCAGGTGATGAGAACTTATACCACCTTTGCCACGAGTCGCCCCAGTCATGAAAATATTTCAGGTGCAAACTTTGTTTGCTTACACTTGGATAAAGGATTAAACCAAATATATAAATGGTAGCATAGCCAAGTGAAAAAACTTCCATCAAGGTCTGGGTAGTGACTCTTCCCTTAATGCATAGCACTATACATGTCCGCAGAAAGATGTGCTTGGCATTATGAGATACTACGGCAAGTGATGAGAAACTTCCATCAACTTATCTCTAATCCGGAGAATTTTAATAATAAGGTGTGACACCTTTTGCAACTGGCATATGGAAATATGACTCCTCCATTACTTCAACCTTAGTATCACCACCTCTGGGTCTGGCTCCCACTGATGAGGCCTAAATAAAGATCGAAACCGGTCTGGGTAGTGACCCCTTCCCTTAATGCATATCATTATACATGTCCGCAAGGAGATGTGCTTTGCATTATGGGATACTAAGGCAAGTGATGAGAACTTTTACCATGAGTTACCCCAGTCCTGAAAATACTTCAGGCACAAACTTTGTTTGCTGACACTTGGATAAAGGATTAAACCAAATTGGTAGCATAGCCAAGTGAAAAAACTTCCATCAAGTTCAAAACTTATATAAGCAAAATAATCATGCAGGCATCCATTTCAGCATTATCTAAAGAGAAGAATAATAATTTTGAATGTAACTGCAAAGCAATTTGGTTAGAAATCAAATAGATCCTGAATATTTAGGCTAAATGTTTCCAGTTCTCGATCAGTCAGCATATCTGCAGTTGTGATTAAAGTATATGTGTGAGAGAGAGAGAGAGAGAGAAGTGTTAAGGAAAAGAATATAGGCTTGAGTTGCCAGAAATAAGATTCTCTACAATGTTATACATGAGCTTTGCTTTAGCGGTCTACTTATATTTTATGATAATGTGTGAACATACCAGATAAAGAGAATTTACATGTGGTGATATTTTGAATTTCACAAAGGTATTTGATAGATTACCACATGGTAAATTGGTTGTCAAACTGACAGGAGATGTGAAGTGGATAATAGATTAGTTAGATAGACAGGAAATTATCTGAATGACATTTAATTATTATTATTATCCCATGACCCCATGGAGTCAAAGACTCATCTAGGAGGTGCCTTTTGTCATACACACACAGCTCATTAAACACATTCAAATTCTCTGCAGACACCACACTCTCAGGCAAGGCATACAATCATTCACAACTCTGCATGCAAAAAAAGCTGTTTCTCACACCCTCTCATACAGCTTCTAGGGAGGACCTCTGGTTCTACCCTGATCTCCCATCGTTTTCTATAAAACCACTCCAACATTGATCCTATAACAACCCCCCTTACTAACTTGTAGGTCTCTATCATATCTCCCCTCTTCCTCCTGTCTACCAGACTCTGCAAGTTGAACCTTCTCACACTGTCCTCATATTCAACATTCCAGAGATCAGAAACTACCTTGGTCAGTTGCCTCTAGATCTTTCCAACATCTCTTCATCTTTTTGAAAACCAGATGACCAAATCTGTGCACAGTAGTCCATGTGTGGCCTAATCAGAGCCTTATACAATGGAACAAGAATCTCCTTATGTCTACAAGTCGGTATCCTCCACATCATTCCCAGAATTCTTTGTGTTGTCCTCACAATTTTGGCAATGTGTCCTCTTCTCTACTCTTCATAGTTCATCCCAATTTTGCATCACCTGCAAACAATTCAATATCCCCATCCAAATCTTCCTCATTATCAATAACATACAAGTTAAATAGCAATGGACCTAAAACAGACCCCTGAGGCACACCACTAGTGACCTTCCTCTTCCGGAATATTGCTCTACAATACACAACTTGACAATACCTATCAGATAGCCGGTCTATTATCCAATCCTATCTGCTCTAGTTTGACTATCAACTTATCATGTAGTAATCTATCAAAAGCCTTTGTAAAATCTAAGTATACTACTGTGTATCCCTCTCCTCTGTCCAAGGAAGCTGTCACCTTATTGTAATAAGTAAGTAGATTACTAAAACATGACCTCCCTTTAGTAAATCCATGCTGTCCATCAAAGGTAATACCATTGTTGTCAACCGAACTCTGGATCCTAGTTTTCACTAGCTTCAACAACTTAAGCACAACACCTGACACACAGATAGGCCTATAATTTGATGCTCGAGTTCTATCACCTCCCTTATGAAGTGGCACAATCTTGCCCTCCTTCTACTCCTTTGGAACTCGACCCAGCGCAAGATGCATATTAAAAAAATATGTCAAGGCAGATGCCAACTCCATGGCACATTCCTTCAGAATTCGTGGTGATATATTATCGAGTCACACAACCTTATGAACATCAAGTTTACTCAATTCCAGATATATCTCTTGCTCACTTACAGTCAGTCTCTCCTCCCCATCATCAACTGCTCTCCATGTCACATTCACAAGAATGAAAGACCTTTATTAACTGCTCATTAAGTATCTCCACTATATCTTCTGCAGCAGTTGTCCATATACCATTTTCTCCAATCAATGCCATCTTCCATAATCATTCTTTTTCTTGCTGGCTACATATCGAAAAAACTCCCTAGATTCTTCATGAAGGTTATTTTCTTGATCATAAAATAGTAAATAATAATATTTTTTGGTATACCGATCAAGTGTTGATCAATTTTATTAACTGAACCAACTAGTTTTGCCACACTTATCTGTTGGCATCTTCAGGGCTTACATAGAGGTTTAAACAATCTCACAATTATGCGTAACTGCAAACTGACAAGAATAACTGTAAAAAACTGACTAGAATAATTATAAATAAAATAGTATCGAACGTGAGTGAAACACATATCGCGTGTACAAGATCAGCTAGCTGTTGCTGAGGAACTTTCTGTAGTTTGTATTAAAGTTCATTTCTTCCGTTTTTAAGGTTCTGATTAGGGTTTTCCATATCTCTGGGAGTATTAGGCCTTGATTTCTGTTAAGGCTGACAGTAGAACGGACAACTTTGGCTGCCTCTTTGAAAATTCTTGAACGGTAATCTTCCTCTATGTAAGGGGAACAGCTTTTGTCCCACTCGATGACATGGTTAGTTGTAGAGAAATGAGACGATAGGCCAGAAATGTCCTATCTGTTGTTTTTGACATAGCCAATGTGCTCCTTTTTCCTGATTTCGAGGCTGCTCGAAGTGTGGCGAAACTAGTTGGTTCAGTTAATAAAATTGATCAACACATGATCGGTATACCAAAAAATATTATTATTTACTATTTATTATTTACTCCCTAGATTCTATTTGACTTCATTAGCTAACTGCTGCTCATACTTCACTTTTACTACCCTTACCAACCAAGTCACCTTTCTTGCCTAGTCTTTGTAATCCTCATGGAATTGGTTATTACCACTTCTCTTATGCTGCTACCACAACATTTTCCTCTGTATCACATGTAATACAGAGGCAAAAGGCATTATGTATCGCATGCTTAATCTCTTCATTCGTCTATTTCACACCTACCTTATTTATCCTTCTGACCTTTGGAATACATTTATACATTGCTTCTACTAGATAGTTCTTGAATATCCCCCAAGCTGCATGGATCTCTTTTCCAGCTAACTCCTCATTCCATGCTACACCTACAAGCTGTCTCCTGATATTTCTCATAATCACCAGCCTTGTAGTTTCACATATACTTTTTTCTCACAGAGGTCCTCACACTGCTGGCAACCACCCAGGTAATTACTTCATGGTCACTCTTCACACTTCAATTCAAGGGTGATTTGATCCTTCAATTATAATAACATCCTCTGATGAGATTATCAAATCCAAGATCTTCAATCCTCGTCTGTTACATACCGTCTGAGGTAGTTGTCCTTCACAAACTCAAGAAACTAATTTTCTTTACTTCCAGTTGCTCTCTCATCATCCCAGTCTATATTGCCATAATTAAAATCACTCATAACGATCACCCTTTTCTTATTTGCTTTTTCATTCTATTCACCTCTATCTCACAACATATTGCTTCAAAACAACTGGCACTATTTCTCTCTTGCATTTCTACTTTTTATGGACATAACTCTTTCTCTATCATCAATAGCACTCCCTCCCCTCCCTTTTTACCCTTTCTATCCTCACAAAACACATCATACCTTTCGATCTCTATTCTAGCATTTGTATACAAACACAGCAGCTTATTCCTGGATCCATAGCTAGTTCCAGTGATATCACTTATTTGATGTGACTTCTCCATGCTTAACTTGAGGCATTTCTTTTTTCCCTTATTCATCTCAGAACCTTCTTCAAATCCAACTGTTTCCCTTGATCCCGGATCATCACTTCCCTTTATGTCTACACATGCATTCATTTTCTCGTGGAGCATCTCCCTTTCTCACACTGTGTTTCTCTGTCCACCCTGAAGCTCCTCGTTTTTCTGTCTGTCTTGCACACATGTTCTTTCATTCTCTATACTCATGCTGTTCACTTCTTCATTCATAACCTCCTCTTTAATCTCTCCTATTTTACTCTCCCATTCTTCCGCATCACTTCCCACTTGATCAGATTCATTCTCTACACTCACTTCTCTACCTTCCAGCTGCAGTCTCTCAAAGAGACTCACACCAAAACAACTCAAATGCAGTCCATTGCTCCTATATAGTTCACTTTGTCCCTCAAACTCATTCCACACATTAACAAACTGCACTCCTTTCTCCTCACACATTTCCGCTAACATATCATTCATATCTTGCATCACATTTTCACTCTAATTCATTCTTTCGAATCTTGCACATTTTTGCTCTCATTCATTCATTCTTTCGAATATTGCATCACATTTTTGCTCTTATTCATTCTCTCAATTTTGTTGCAAGTCATACATCTGCAGTCAATGCCGCTTGCCACCTTATCTTTAACTATCGCCATATTCACATTGCTTTTGTCTTTCTTACCACTGATTAAGTTTCTCAGATCACTCGTTCTCTTTTTCAAAACTTTTTAACATTTTTTCGCTGCTCTTTTACACCGTCCTTTTTTATCAGACAAGCACTCACCCTTCTCATGGCATTCTCACTATTAAAGCTTTCAGTTATCAACATATTAGCATTCATCAAGTCCTCATTCAGCTCACATTTTGCACACACCTTCCCTCCATCTGCCATAAATATCCACAATTTATCTAATATAACTGTTTAGGATTCTCTTTAGCCTGCATGGCCAATGTTCTTTCGTAATCCTTTTTTGCTTTTCTTACCACACTCGTCACCTTTCTGGCCTGCGCTTTATACCGTTCATGTGCTGCCGGTCACCCTTCTCCTTAAATTCCCTCCATAGTTGTTTCTTTTTTTGCAACTCAAGCTTAATGGTGTTATTCATCCATTTAACCCCTACTTGATTTATTATTCGGACTCTAGGTATACAGTCAGCCATTGCTTCATGCAAGCACTTCTTAACTACCTCCCATGCACTATCAACTTCTAGTCCTTGCAGTTGTACATGCCATGGCACTGAACCAATCAAACTCCTAAGCTTGTCATACTTTCCAGCCCGATAATTCCATATGTACCCTGTCTTAATTGAAAATTCTACACCTTTAGCCACCTCCCAAGTTAAGACCCTATGATCACTCTCACCGAGTGGTGGCAATGTGGTCATATTTGTTACAGCCAAATCCTCAGATGTAATTACTAGGTCAAGCACTCTCTGACCCGTAGTATTTTCCATTACATGCTGTCACAGATAGTTATCCCTTAATAACCGCATAAAATCCAGTTCCTTCCTCCCGTGTGTCCTCTCCTCACTCCAATCATATTTAGTTCTGCTAGCCACAATCTCACACCAAATGGCCTCAAATGTGCTCTTTTCTCTATCCTGCAATTCAACTTCTATTCTCCTTAGCTGGAGCTCATCAGCTATCATCAACAATATTCCTCCCCCCATTTTATTCTCTCTGTCATTCCTGAACACACTATACCCATCACATTCAATTCCACTAGTTATATCATCTACAGTCAGCCATGTTTCACTAATACCTATAACCTGTGGTCTGGAAGTGCCAACCATGGCCAAAAACTCTTCCTTCTTGTTCCTAATACTCCTAGTATTAGTGTACATGAATTTAAGACCCCCATTAGCCCCAACCCTACCTTGATGCCTTATATTAACTATCCCACTCAGATTTGTTGTCCTTATTTGCTCTGGCATATTATATTCATTCTTACATTCAACTGCCTCCATAAGGACTGTATCTCTACCCCCCCCTAACAAATCTAGTTTCCCTGAATTTGCACATCCACTACATTCAGCAACACTTTCTCAAGTCTTCTTACACCGTAAGAAGATGCAAGCCATCCATCTTATATAGATCCTTTCGCCCATCAAACTCACTCCACACATCCACAAATTCCACACCACTCATCATACATAACCCACGCATAAAGTCATTTGCAATTATAGCCCTCCTTTTAAACATTTCACTGTCATACCGTGGCAAAAGACTAATCATTCTAACGACTAATCATTCTTTGACAGGATTCCACATGGAATTCTAATCAGTAAATTGCAGCATATGGGAATGGATATAGGGTTGGTGAGATGGATAGGAGGGTGGTTGACGGAGAGATATCAGAGAGTGGTTTACTCGGGAGTAGAGTCCACAAGACGGCCTGTGACTAGTGGTGTGCCACAAGGATCTGTTCTTGGACCACTGCTGTTTAATTTGTTCATAAATGATATAGGAAATGATCTGAGAGGAACACTTCATTTGTTTGCGGATGATACGAAGTTGGGTAGGGCAATAGTGAATGCAGATGACGTCAAAATTTTGCAGGATAATTTGGATAGATTGGAGGTCTGGGCTAAGGAGAATGGATGTCAGTTTAATGTGGCAAAATGTAAGGTTATGCATTTTGGGGTGAAAAGATTGGCGGCAGTTTACTGCATTGGTGGAACCCTGCTCCAGGAAATTGATGAGGCACAAGATTTAGGAGTGTTGGTAGATAAGGAATTGAAATTTAGGGGACACATTGCAAAAGTGACCAAAACAGCTCATCAAATCACTTGGTTGCTGAAGAATACGTTGACAAGCAGAGACAAGCAGGTTATTGTTCCTCTCTATCGAGCCTTGATAAGACCCCATCTAGACTACTGTGCTCAGATTTGGTCACCTAGGTTTCTTCTTGATGGGGAGGAGGTGGAGAGGATCCAGAGGCGAGTGACCAAGATGATAGCAGGTCTGTGGAATGAACCGTATGAGAACAGGTTGAGGATTTGTGGGTTGCAAAAATTGGTTGATAGGCGGAGGAGGGGAGATATGATTGAGACATTCAAATTACTGAAGGGTTTCTATAAAATTAATTCAGAAGATATTTTTGAGAACAGGGCTGGTTGTGGGAGGACTAGGGGACATCCATGGAAACTGGGTAAAAGTGTGGTTAGTAAAGGTATTAGAGCTGGGTTCTTTACTTTTAGAGTAGTGAATGAGTGGAATGTGCTCCCTGAGTCTGTGGTGGATGCTGTGACAGTGAATGAGTTTAAGGCGAGGTATGATAGATACTGTATGAATGTCAAATAGTTGTGATGAATATGATTTGGGGCCTCCCTCGATGAGTCTAATGACTCCCTGGAGTTGCCCGTAATAATAGTAATAGTAATAATAATGAAACAAGTACATACAGTACACCTCACATTTCACAAAATGACTGAAATCGAAATTGAATTCCTGCATGGACAAAGCCACCGCCATCTTTCTTTCACTGGTTACTATACTAAGTTCTAATTTCAACAAATTCATAAATAAACTTAAACAAAAAATCCCACACATTAACACTGCAAGCACACATCCTTTACAGCACCTCTTATTCATGAACACACACTTATATACTATTAATTATTTTAAAAAAAACTTATCTGAAATGGAAGCCCTCTTTACACACTGCTGCTTCTCTTGCAATACCCTAACCCCAAGTAGTATGTTACAGAGTTCTGCCCTAGGACTAGTACTGTTCAGTTGTCAGTAGAAAACAGAGTTATAAGGAGTGATGCTGATGTCAGTACCTTCAGGAAGATTTAAAGACTTGGATGGATAGGTGTTCTTACATTAATGCTAATAAGTGCAAAATGGCACACTTTATCTCGAGTGTGAATATTTAATATGTACTGTACTGGTGGAATTATTCTCTGGGAAATGAAGGGAGGAGCTTTGGGATGGGGGAGGGAGAATTATGGTCGACATAGCATGTAATGGTGTTATGATAAGAAAGTGATTGCCAAGGTACAGTGCACAAATTTAGTTAGCAGGTTTTCACCATGACAAACCATTCTTGAGAGGGCCAAAAGAGAAAAAGAGAGATATGGGAATGACAGAAGAGGAGAGAATAGGATAAGTGGAAGAGGACGAATGAGAGAGAGAGATATGGGAATGATAGAAGAGGAGAGAATGGAAACAGTAGGAGAGAGGGAATGAGAAGAATGCAAGGGAGCACTAGAACCAGGGATAGAGGGATGTCAGGAAGGCAGGTAAGTAGGGGAACACAGAGAGAAAGTGTTAGAGGAGAGAGTGAGGGATTCATGTGAGATATCGAGAAACAGGGTGGCAAGAGGTGTAATGTATGGGAACTCAATGATCCATGGTGTGCAAGATAGGATGCGTGAGGTGTGTTTGCCTGGAGGAACAACAGAAAGTGTGGCTATGGCAATTAAGAGGGGTGAAAGGGTGGATAAGATGATTGTGATGGTAGAAACAAATGACTTAAGAGGTAATGTCAATTGGGCAGTGAGAGATATGAGATTCTTGCTTGAGGTTGTACGAAAGAAGATGCAGAGAGGTAAGTGTGCATGAAAGATAGTGTGCGTGTTGCCTAGGTATGATTGTGACAAGCTGAGCAGAAATATTGAATAACATAATAGCTAGAATGTGTCAGAAGAGAGGACTGGAATATGTGGATGCTTGGAGGGCATTTGAGAACAGAAAGGAATTGTATGCGAAAGACCGCTTGCATTTGAATGAGGAAGGACGTAGGCATCTAGAGAGATTGCTGTTCTGAACGAGTTGGTGTGTTAATGCAGAGAAACTAGAATGCCCAGGGTGGATGGTAGCAGGGATGGCCTCTTGTGGGAATGGGTACTTGTGAGAAGGGGGACGACATCAGGTAATGCTGAGCCCAGTGGAGTCTAGAGGGGATAATGTTGGATATAGAAACAGTGGCATTTTTATGCTTTACACTAATGCCAGGAGTATCCGGAATAAAGGAGAGGAATGATAGCATCGCCTTGGCCAAAGATTATTGGGATCACAGAGACGTGGTTTATAGAAGAGGTTATACTAACAGGAATAGAAGTAGCAGGGTGCAGCATTTTTCGGCAGGATAAGAAGGGAAAGCATGGTGGTGGAGTACTGCTTATGATAAGTGACGACTTATGTCCTCTAAGAATGGAGGCTTTAGAAGGCAGTGACAATAATGATTTTGAAAGCATATGGTCTGAGGTAGAGGTGGGCAAGGCAGGATATTTAGTGGGATGCTGCTACAAACTAAGGAGCACAGAGGCCAGGGACCAGGAGATGTTTAGACAGTTGAGCTTGGCAAGTGCAAGAAGAATGATTGTTATGGGAGATTTTAACTACAGCAGTATAAATTGGGGAGAGGAAAATGCATGTAGCAATAGGGGAATGGAATTTCTAGACTTCTTGAAGGACAAATGTCTTAGACAACATGTAATAGAGGGAACAGGTTGTCTAAGAGTTTTGGATTTGGTCATAGCATCAGGGGACCAGGAGATGTTTAGACAGTTGAGCTTGGCAAGTGCAAGAAGAATGATTGTTATGGGAGATTTTAACTACAGCAGTATAAATTGGGCAGAGGAAAATGCATGTAGCAATAGGGGAATGGAATTTCTAGAATTCTTGAAGGACAAATGTCTTAGACAACATGTAATAGAGGGAACAGGATGTCTAAGAGTTTTGGATTTGGTCATAGCATCAGAAGAGTTGATAATAACTGAGCTGACATCTCTTCCACCAGCTGGAGAGAGAGAGAGTGACCATGTGGTTTTGACTTGGAAGATGAATAGACATGCAGGAGTATCAAAGAGACGGGAATGTACATGGAATTATAAGACAGGTGATTATAATAGTCTTAGGTTACAAATCAACTTGGGGAAGTTTCATGGAGGGGGGAATTGGAAGGCCGGGATATCATTAGTGCTTGGAAAATTGTGAAGGAACATTTGTTAGCAGCAATAGTAAACTGTATTCCACAAGTGAAGAAGAGGATTCGAATAAGCTAGACATATGGGTAAACGAATGGGGTTGTCAGTTTAATGCAGCAGGTCTTGAGGTTTGGGAGACATCAATGGGATGCTGCACACTCTATTGGAGGAGCTATATACTGGAGGAAGTAGGGGAGATAAGAGATCTGGGATCGATGATTGATAAAAACCTGAAATTCAGGGGACATATTGCAAAGGTGATGAAGGTAACACAGAGGATTGCTGCAATAATGAGATGGATGCTGACCTGGAGAGATAAAAGAGTTATCATTCTGTTGTATACGACCCTGATCAGACCACACTTAGACAACTGTTCTCAGATTTAGTCCCCAGGATTTGAAGGAGATAAATTAACTGTGGAAAGGGTACAAAGGCGGATAACAAAGATAGTTTCAGGACCGTATACAATGTCAATTATGAGGATCGTCTGAGGGAATAACTGTGGAAAGGGTACAAAGGCGGATAACAAAGATAGTTTCAGGACCGTATACAATGTCAATTATGAGGATCGTCTGAGGGAATGTGGACTGCAGAGTTTGGTGGATAGAAGAAGGAGAGGCGATACGATTGAGACTTTTAAACTGTTGAGAGGTGGTTACAGAGTTGACACTGGAGAGTTCTTTCGCTTGGTTGAACAGCGGGAAGGAGTGATGACAAGGGGCCATCCCTGGAAGTTATGGAAAGAAATTGTGAGCAAGAGGGTGAGAAGTGGTTTCTTTTCATGGAGGGTGGTTGAACCATTTAATGCATTGCCTGATAGAGTGATGAGAGCGAGAACGGTCAATGAGTTTAAGGAGTGGTATGATAGACTTTGTGTTTCCTGGAAGGGACCTCCAGGGATGAGTCTTTTGACACATGGAGGCCTGAATAATAATAATAATAATAAGTTTAACTGCCAATTAGAATACTATACCTGCTACACTTGATTCACTATTAGCTGTTTAGTTTCACTTAATAGAACATTATCAAGATTGCAATATTCCGTTAGCAGAACACTTGCATTTCACCACTAAATGAAATCCAAATAAAAACATAGAAATAACATTAACAAAAATCCCAACACTGAAATATCATTACATGCAGTACAATCTAAACATATCCCTAAAATTAATAAAGTTACTATCATTGATTTCCAAGAAAATCAAATTACATTGTTCCATATCTCCAGTGATAAGAATTAATCAGAATGCTATAAACACAACTATCTAATTTCTCCCTCTTCGTAATTAAAATAAATTACTCTCTGTTAATCCCACACTGCCCAAACTCCTTTATTACATAATCTTAACAGTGGTAGCTCATAGTTTTGTGCTGTTTATTATCTGACGATTTTCACAAAAATGCTAGTACTACTACTACAATCATGCAGTGGTTCTGTATATATTTGACTTTTTTTTTTGTCTTTAATCTTCACAATTTATACTTTATTTTATTCATCATTTTCCTAGTTTACTGGTTTTTATGCATAATTATAAATGCCAATATCTTACCACACATTCTTGGATCAATCAAGTTTGGGTCCAAATATTTTGTCATCCTCACCTGACAAAAGCATATAACCAAGTATGTCTTTTAAATTGCTCTTCAGTATTAATTAAAATTTTATATTAGTCTTTTAACTTAGCCTCTGGTTGGAGATACAGGGTAGCTCCACTACCTACTAAGTTCTGCTATTTTTATATTACCTGAATCAGGAGAGACATGGAACCTTAGTTTCAGAAATTTCACTACTCACTAATCAATAGTTTCTAGGCCATAATTATTTCAAAATGATGCAACATATAGTATTTGGTTGTACCATTTCTCCATCAGACTCATGTTTAACATGACTCTGAATATGATGAAGCTACAGTATTGATTAACCACAAATCATTAATAATTAATTAAAAATTTGCACAATGCACCAGGAATTATTTAAATACTGTATGTATTGCAATCTAAAATTATTTCTTGGACTTTGAAATAACTTTGATTGCAATACACACAGTATTTAAATAACTCCTGGCGCATTGTGAAATTTTAATTATTAATGATTAGTGGATAATCAAAATTGTAGATTCAGCATATTCAGATTCCTGTTAAAAATGTGAACATGGTGTGAGATAGAGGTGAATAGAATCAAACACTTGGTGGGATGTTGTTATAGACCTAGTAATGTGGATGGTGGTGATAGTGAAACGTATAGTCAAATTAGCCAAGCAAATAAGAAAAGAGTGATCTTTATGGGTGATTTTAATTATGGCAATATAGACTGGAATGAAGAGATAGCAACTGGAAGTAAAGAAAATGAGTTGCTTGAGTTTTTGAGGAATAACTACCTCAGACAGTATGTAACAGGGGGCACACGAGGATTAAGGGTCTTGGATTTGGTCCTCATCAGAGGATGTAATTATAAATGAGGTGTCAAATCATCCACCAATTGGTGAAAGTGACCATGAGGTGATTACCTGGGTGGTTTCCAGCAGTGCAAGGATCCCTGTGAGAAAAGGGGGGTGATTATGAAGAGCTCAGGAGACAGCTTGCGGATGTAGCATGGAATGAGGAGTTAGCTGGAAAAGAGATCAATGCAGCTTGGAGAATTTTCAAAAACTATCTAGAAGATGCAATGTCTAAATGTATTCCAAGGATGAGAAGGTTAAATAAGGTAGGTGTGAGATGGATGAATAAAGAGATTAAGCATGCGATACAGAGAAAAAGGGCATTGTGGAGGCAGCATAAGAGAAGTGGAAGTAACCAATTTCATGAGGTATACAAAGACCAGGCAAGGAGGGTGACTTGGTTGGTGAGATTAGTTAAAGAGAGGTATAAACAGCAGTTAGCTAATGAAGCCAAAAAGAATCCTAAAGAGTTCTTTCGATATGTAGCCAGCAAAAGAAAGAATGATTATGAAAGGATGACATTGATAGGAGAAAATGCTATAAAGACAGCTGTTGCAGAATGTGTGGTGGAGATACTTAATGAGCAATTCATAAAGTTCTTTCAATCTTGTGAATGTAACTTCACGGAGAGATTGAGAGCAGTAGATGATGGGGAAGAGAGAGACTGACTGTAAGTGAGCAAGAGGTTTATGGGGAGTTGAGCAAACTAGATGTAAATAAGGCTGTGGGACTTGATAATATATCACCACATATTCTGAAGGAACGTATCAGGGAGTTGACACCTGCCTTGACATATTTTTTTTAATACAAGTCTTGCACTGGATCAAGTCCCTAAGGAGTGGAAGGAGGGCAAGATTGTGCCACTTCATAAAGGAGGTGATTAAACTCAACCATCAAACTATATAGGCCTTTCTGTGTGTCAGGTGTTGTGGTTAAGTTGTTGGAGAAGCTTGTGAGAACTAGGATCCAGGGTTCGGTTGAAAACAATGGTATTATTTTTGACAGACAGCATGGATTTGCTAAAGGGAGGTCATGTTTTAGTAATCTACTTACTTATTACAATAAAGTGACTGCTTCCTTGGACAGAGGAGAAGGATACACAGTAATATACTTGGATTTCGCAAAAGCTTTTGTTAGAGTACCTCATGATAAGTTGACAGTCTAGCTAGAGCAAATGGGGTTGGATATTAAATTAGTGCATTGGATTGGAGACTGGTTATCTGATAGGTATCAACAAGTTGTGTATGGGGGTGTGATATCCAGGAAAAGGAAAGTCACTAGTGGAGTGCCTCAGGGGTCTGTTTTACGGCCATTACTATTTAACTTGTATATTAATGATATTGGCGAAGATTTGGATGGAGATATTCAGTTGTTTGCAGATGATGCAAAGTGTGACGAACCATAAAGAGTAGTGAAGATGTTGTGGCCTTGCAAGAAGACTTGAATAAATTGGGCAAGCAAATGGGGATGTGAGTTCAATGTTGCAAAATGTAAAGTTTTAAAATTTGGAAAACAAAGATATGATGCAGAATTTATGCTTGGTGAGAATATATTGTTGGAGGTGGAAGAAATAAGAGATCTGGGGGGGGGGGGGTGATAGTGGATAAGGATCTAAAATTTAGGGCACACATTGCCAAAATTGTGAAGACAACACAAAGACTTCTGGGAATGATGCTGAGAACACTGATGTGTAGAAGTATTGAGATTCTTGTTTCATTGTATAAGGCTTTGATTAGGCCACTAATGGACTATTGTGCCCAGATTTGGTCACCCGGTTTTTAGAAGGATGAAGAGATGTTGGAAAGGGTCCAAAGGCGACTGACTAAGGTAGTTTCTGACCTCTGGAATGTTGAGTATGAGGAATAAAAAAGAAGAAAATCTTGTTTCAAGAAAGATCTCACTTTACTCTTGATATACCTCACTATATAAATCCTTACCTTTACTTTTTCGTGGTTTCCTTTTCCCCCATAAACCAAATGTTTCTTCTTCCTAGTGCAATACAACTTTAAACTAGTTATTCTGCAGACTGATTACTAGAGAGATAATAAGCTGCCAAACCTAATGGTAATGCTGCAGGAGGCTTCCAGGTCAGCTAGTGAATAATCTTACTGCCACTGTCCTGCCAGGTATGTCTGGAGGAAGTCCAAGAAGATTTGCAGGGGATTCAAATTCTCCATGTGTATGGCTAAGTAAACAATACATTACTACATATTTCAGGTCTCTCTCAATCTCATCATAACTTACATAACAACCATATAAAGTCAATCAAAGAAACAGATTACATGCAGATAAACCTCTCAGTCTTTCAAGATCCATTCATAAATATATGTAGTCTTAGCTCAAAAGTCAATAATGTTTATTTTCATCTCCAGTTTTCAAAACCAGATGTACTTGTCCTAATAGAAATTCAAATTTCAGATTCTTCAAGCATTACTGCACTCAGTCTCCTCAGTTATACTCTCTTTTTTTGTAGTAAAGGTGACATTTGTGCATGCATATGTTTGCTCTAATAAATTGTCGGAGAATTTCCAACTTAGAACTCTTTCTGATCGGTTAAAATCTTTGTTCTATTCTTTCAAATTCGTTTTCTCCTCATCACACCCATGATGCTATAAGTATTCTAAACTTCTTGATTTCCTTTCTTTAAATGATTTTTTCCAGTCTATCTTTCAAATACTAAGGTCTTCCTTGGAGACTTCAATGTTCAAAACTACAAATGATTTTCCTTTCTGAACTAGAGATCAACAAGGAAGAGATCCTGAGGTATTTGTTATCAATGATTTTACACAAACTGTTTCCATGTCTGCCAGACAACCCTATCCACTCTCTAGATTTCTTCCACATGAGTAGTATATTAAGTGTATTGTACATAATCCTTGTCCTGTAGGCAATTTAAATACCTAAATCTAGTGTTGATTTCTTCTCTCACAGAATAGCACACACATATAGCCACTGTCATCTATATATTGTTCAGTATTATAATAATGCAAAGCAGAATGACCATAACAAGTTCTGTGACTCACTTTTCTTGGCTGGATTACTATTTACAGTCTTCTAATCCAAATATTTGCACTGAACATATCACTGAAGCAATTCATATAGATATGGAAACATTTATTGTCCATTTTATGTTAAATTTTCATCCATTATCTAGAACCTGATTCTCCAAGAAGCGGGCCAAGCCTATATAAAAAGAATTGAGCATATAGCAATTGACTTTCATCAAAGCAAGCTAGAGCTGTAAGTAAACCATCAACACACCCAAAAACTGATTTTGATAGAGTTAAAGATAGAAAACTTGCATCTTCTCCAATACTTTCTAGTCTCTTGCTGGGTTACTGCCTACAACTTTTTCTAACCCTACATCTACTTCTTTTGCACTCAGATTATTCTAATACACTGTTGCCCACACAAAAATCTAATCTCATATATTATTTTTCAGTATCTGCAAAGATGAGCTTTGTAAATGTCCTTCTACTATTCCAAATACATAGGACTCGATGCTCTGATTTTTTTGACAGAAAGAGATCAGAAGAATTCATGTTAAGAGTCTTAATGAAGTGAAACAGCATTGAGAAAGGATTAAAAATAATATTTAATTCTTCCAATATTTCATCTCAGTCACTCAGACATAATCAGAGAGTACATTATGAGACTTATGACACACACACACACAATGGCAACACAAAACTAATTGAAACACATGGATGAAAGAGTAGAGCTGACTAGGTTGGATACCCGCTGTGGACACCTGTTGGGGAGGCCTAGGATGTATCAGGTAACCAAAAAAAAAAAAAAAAAGTTCGTATGGTTTTTAGTAGCATTTGTTGGAATGACTTTTATTTTGTAGTAGTTTGCAGATTGCAGTTTTTTATGTACGTCATAAGGCACAGATACATGTCTATCAATCAGTGCACTCTAACTTGGTGTGTGTACGCTTTTTCTGTAACTTTGAAGTCTTTTAAAATGTCAGTTGAACCTGGTGTAATTCAGGCTTATTTGCTTTATGAATTTAAACTAAGTTTGAAGGCTTCAGAAGTATCCTGTAAGATATGTGTGGCATTTGGAAAAGATGCAGTAGCAGAATGTGCTGTGCAGAAATGGTTTAAAAAATTCGTTTCTGGTGATGAATCACTTGAAGATGCACCATGTTCAGGAAGACCCTCCACTATTGATAATGAACAATTACGTGCCGCTGTTGAAAATAATTCAAGATTAACATGTCAAGAACTTTCGCAAACATTTAACATGAGTAGTGAAACAATTAATTTACACTTGCATCAACTGGGCAAATCATGGAAGCTAAGCAAATGAGTCCCATATGCATTATCAGATGACAATAAATTTCAAAGGCTATCAATTTGTTCTTCACTTCTTTCACATCATAAAAATGAGCCATTCTTGGATTACTTGCTTACTTGTGATGAAAAAATGGATCTTGTACTCTAACAGGAAGTGAACTTATCATTGATTGTCACCAAATGATGCAGTATTGCACACTTCATCTAGACAAGTATGCTTTGTGTGTGGTGGACTGGAGCTGATATTGTCCACTATGAGTTTCTCACTGCATGCCAAACAATTCCAGCTGAGATCTACTCAGTGTAACCCGAGCGTGCGCAGGATGCATTACTTCAGAAACAGCCAAGACTAGTTAATCAGAAGAAAGTGCTATTCTTATAAGACAATGCAAAACTTACCCATGAGAAGATTTGTGCTTTAGGATGGGAGATACTTCCTAATCCTCCATATTCTCCTGACATTTCTCCAAGCAATTATCACCTTTTTTTTTGGTGGTAAACTATCATGTGGAAAATAGACAGTTCTGCAATAAAACAGAGAGGGAAGTGAGGCTGCCAGGTTTATTAATTCTAAAGACAATTTATTACTTCTAAAGTTTTATAAAACAGGAATTTACAAATTTGTATCTAGTTGGGAAAGAGTTGTAGAGTGTGAAAGTGCTTATTTTAATGAATAAAACATTCACGAAAATTTCTGCAGTTGTTTAATTTTTATTATGAAAAAACTGCATGAACTTTTTTGGTTACCTGATAAACTGGGATCTTAAAGTATTAGTGTTTCTCATATTTTGGGAAGTTTTATGCAACCATATTTATTCAAATTACGCCGATTTCTGGGAGTGCTACACATTCTAAAAACAGTCTTTTTCTTCTAAATTTACTGCAATAGAGCATAGTGGTATTTTTCCATTAATCTATGAGCTGTATCTGAAGAGTGGTGAGAAAGCTCCAATAGACCATCGTCATGATTACACATGTATTTTATGTCTTTCCATGTGGACGGTGGCTGATCTTGTGTGCCCATAGAAGACCAACTTGCAGGAACAGGGAAGAACTCCATATACACCAGGAACTGAGAGAGGAGGGATTTGGTCCTTAGTGGAGCAGATAAAGGTAGCTAGTTTCAAGTGGGACCTGAAAGCCTTGCAAAGGTTGTATTTCTTTTATTCTGTCTTTTTTTTTTTTTTTTGAAGTGGCTTGGATATAGGGGATGATGATAGCTTTACCAAAATCCTTCTGAAGAGAAGGTCGATGATTGGGGAAAGAACTAATGCAAATATGATGTGTTCTTCATTGGGCCATGATAGAGAACACATTTATGCATCAGTTCTTTCCCCAGTCATTGACCTTCTCTTCAGAAGGATTTTAGTAAAGCTATCATCATCCCCTATATCCAAGGCACTTAAAAAAAAAAAAAAAAAGCCACAATAAAGAAATACAACCTTTGCAAGGCTTTCAAGTCCCACTTGAAATCAGCTACCTTTATCTGCTCCACTAAGGACCAAATCCCTTCTCTCTCAGTTCCCACAATATCAAACAAATACTCAACAAAAACAAATAACAAAAAACAAACAATCTGTCCCGAAATCATTGACCTTCTCTACAGAAACAGTTTAGTAATGCTATCATCATACCCTATGCCCGAGGCACTTCAGAAAAAATAACCAGAATAAAGAAATACAACTTCTGCATGGCCCCACTTGAAACTAGCTACCTTTATCTGCTCCACTAAGGACCAAATACCTCCTCTCCCAGTTTACCTCCTCTCTCAGTTCCTAGTACATATAGAGCCCCATTTCTGCAAATTTGACCTACTGTGAGTACACAGGAAGATCAGAAACCAACTACACGGAAGAACATAAAAAGATCAGTTAGCTGGTCTCATACAGAGGTAAAGGGTTTTAGCCCGGAAATTCAGATTTTTCATCCCTCAGAACAGGCAAACCAGCCCTGTGAACAAGCATCTACAGATATAGGACACTTCTGGAATAAGGATTGACAAACCTATTCCGTGGGATTTTCAGTTTCGAATGCTTACACTGTGAAGTGCGGGTATACGGGTGAGCATAAATCAAAAAAAGAAAAAAAAAGCTGTTCCCAGAAATCAGCCTAATTTGAATAAATATGGTTGCATAAAACTTCCCAAAATATGGAAACACTAATACTTTGAGATCCCAGTTTACATTCCAGGCCACCAACAGATGTGTGAAGAGGGCATCCAACCTAGTTAGCTCTAGTCTTTCGTCCACGTGTTTCAGTTAGCTTGGTATTGCCATTGTGCGCGTGTGTGTTATAAGCATCATATTGTACTCTCTTATGATGTCTGAGTGAATGAGATGAAATATTGGAAGAATTAAATATTCTTTAATTCTTTCTCAGTGCTGTTTCACTTCATAAAGCCTCTAACATGTGTTTCTCTCAGCACTTAAACCTTATCACACAGATCAAGAAAATCTTGTCCAAACTGAATAATGAAATGCTTCCTGGTTCTTGTAACATTTCTCTGATTATACTGGAGGTCTGTCCATAGTTGATAGACTTAAACAACCAACACCCCAGAATCAAGTTCACCCTGGAAAAAGAGGAAAACAACAGCCTCCCTTTCCTAGACACACACTAGTCACCTGCTAGCTTGATGGAACCTTGGTTTTCTCAGTTTATAGAAAACCCACCCATACAGGCAGACACATTCACCAACAATCCCACCATCCCCCCCCCCCTCATAACAATATGGACTTGTTAAGACACTATACAACAGGGCTAAACTAATCTGTTCAAATGACAATGCCCCAACCAATGAACTAAATCACATCCTCAACAAGTTCTCAGCCAATGGTTATTCCCCCCCCCCCCCGAAAAAAAAAATATTGAAACCAGTAAACCACAGCTCCCTACACTTCACAACAAGGATTACTCTAAATCCATCACTATTCCCTACATCCGAGGGACCTCGGAAAAATTACCAAAATCTTAAAAAAAAACATGACTTGACCTCCTGTTACAGACCATATAGAAAATTGGCATCCCTTATCTACTCCACTAAATACCAACCCTCCCCCCCACTAGATCTACCTGGTATATACTAGGTCCCTTGCAGCTGTAAGTTGTCCTACTTTGGCCAAACAGGCAGGACAGCGAACATCAGAATTTCAGAACACAAGGAGTACATCTGGTTTCACCAGTACAGCCACTCCGGTCTTGCAGACCATGCTCTGGATACATGCCACAGAATACAGTGGAAGAAAGCCACAATAATACACCATAGCACTGTAAAGAAGGGTGTTGTTTTCCAATATTATTTGTATTATCTCTTGGTTTATTTTTCTTATATATGTAATATCGTTTTATCTTTATTCTAATTAGCTGTGCACGCTTTCTTTCTCTGAATCTTTCTTGCTTATATTATTACGTACTATGTTTATCTACCCATCGCACTACGAATCTTATGCCTAAGATACTAGAAAATTTATTTAATTTAGACTGTGCCACTAATATAATTTAATTAGCATAAAACTCAATAATACAGCCGACAGTTTTCTCTCTAATACAAATTCCTTCAATAAAACTTTACATAAACAGTCGTGGTCTATTCTTTTACATAACTTTACACTTCGACTATCTCACTTAGTTTCCCGCTCACAAGTCCAATTTATTTAGGAACAGTGCAGTTGTAAAAATAAACAATCAGGCAGCACTCCTTTAACAAAAAAATCAAAACACATTTTATTTAAATTACCATGAATTAAACAATAGGAAGATTGCTTTCTCTATCCATCTATACAAATTCTTTAGCACAAATTAGAACCTTTTTACTTCAACATTAATTAATCTCTTTAACTCAAAAACCTATTAACTCTATGCTTACAAATTCAACTTATTAAACTCCTAGTTTACTTGCAAAGAGGTTAGCTACCTCTCTGTTAAGTTACTTTTACAAACTTTATATCAGCTTCAAATATGCCAATAGATTCTCTTAATGACACTTCTTGTTACTGTTAATCTAAATCTTAATTGTCCAACTAAAACACATTATAAGAGGAATTGTACAAAGGTATCTTGGGTTCACAAAAAGTTCTAAGGCAATTCTCTCATCTCAGATCTTGAGCTTCCTTCAGGAAATCTGGCTTCAGAAATATCTCATCGGGAACATAGCGGGCTGTGGACCCGTACAGCTCCGGTAATGGTTATTCTCCAACGGCGAAAAGAATAAAACTTCTGAGCAAAGGTGCTTCGGGTAATTTGCCTCGCCTTTTCTCCTCTGCTTGGGCTCACCGAAAATGCCTGGATGACTGCCTCTTTTGTCTGCTGTCTCGAAATATAGCTCGAACTGCCACCAACAGTCAACCAGGATCCCTCTCTCTGGACTGGAAACTTTTCTCCCCGGCAATTGGAACTTCTCCTTTCGGCAATTTGAAGCCGTGTCTGCAGCCTAGAAGCTCTGTCTCTGCAACTGCTGGAAGCGCTGTCTCTCTGGCGACGTCTGGAACCGGGCAGCCAGTCTCTGGCAACTCTTGGATGCAGGGAGCTTCATCTACCATCTACGACCTCTGGAAACCCTCTGTCTGGCCTAGAAGTTTTCTCTCTCTCTCTCTAGCGACGTCTCAAACCAGGAAGCTCCCTATGCTTGGCTCTGTCACTTTTTATTATGCCTTCTCTGAGACCTCGCACGAAGTTTGTAACCCCCCCCCCTCCAAAGAACTCGGCATGACTCTTTCATCTTCTTTCAAGTTCGGCCCGCTTTCTTTTGATTGTAAGTTGCCGGCCATTGGAAAGTTGTTTGAACCGTTCTGACTGACTTCGGAGGTGTTTACGTGCAGAGCTTGTAAGCCTTTCACATACACACAAAATTTCATAAACAACCTTCCTTATGCTGCCATGTAGATCTATTACATATAGCTCTGGCGGCAAAACATTACCTCTGTTTTTAGCACTCTAAAATATTCTTATTAAAGGAGTATATACAGTTAACTTCTAAAGGGTTATTTACAAAAATATCTAGTACAAAATATATAGAGACAAACAAGTTATTTTTACAACATTCTCATGGGACTTGACCTATGTAAAAATTGATGTAAAGTGCTTTGATATTTTTAAGCTACATCAAGTTCAAATATGAAAGAATATTCATGGAATCAGCCTCAGCCCTAAGAAACATGCCAAACTTCAACAAGTTTGGTTGCATGATGCTGCTCCAAATTTGGGAGGCTGATATCAGGAGTCCTTCAGCCCAATTGCCAAGAATACCTACATAGCCCACTAGGGGGCACCATCAGGACTTTTAGGGAAACCATAGCTGCCTCACTTCATTATCATTTACTGTGTTTAGTGCCTGCATGCATGTGTCTTTATTGTAAGTTCCTTTGAAGATGGCAATGTGACGTTGCCAAAATATTGGAAATATATTAGTTTAATTTAATGTATATTCTATTGTACGTTGTAATTTTCTTAAGTTATTTAGTAAGCATGTATAACCAACATTTAAGACTTTCTACAAGAATGTTGTCAATACTGTTAAAAATTAAGTCATGGCAAGTGGAACAGTGTCTCATTTTGATTCATCAGTGTATATTTTTGTAGATAACTAATCATGCAACTTGTCTTCAGTTCCATTTTCTTTGTCCTGTAACTTTTTTTTCCATCTAGAATTAATTGGAGAATTCGGAAATCTGATTTCTTTGAACTGCAAACCTATGAAAATTTCCTTCTTTTTAAACAATGGAGAGTAAATCATTTTTCTCTAAGACTATTTTATAAAAAAACAAAATTTCCCTACTTGTTTAAATGGTAATACATATGAAAAAGAAGGTTGCCAGTTTAACTGGGAGCCATCTTTTATATATTTATAACTTCTATTCTTTTTTTTAAAATCTAATTATCATAAAATCATTATGTATTATGATAATACCGTATATAAGTTGGAAAGACCTGCATTAGAATCCTACCTGGAGCATGAGGAATTCTAATAGGACCTTTCAGAAGTGAATGCAAGTTTGTCTCTCTGTGTTTCTTTACTCCAAGATTCTCATTTTTTCTCCCCTCCTGTAAGAATACATATGCAGCTGACATATGTTATATGTGACATATGCAGTAGACAATGCAGAAAGAATTAACTATTGTTATTATTATTATTACGAAAGACCAAGAGGGAATCAACACCTCAGACCACATCATATACTCAAGGATTCTCATTTTTTCATCACAATGCAAAAAGAATTAACTGTTGTTATTGTTATTATTATTACAAGATATTAAGGGAGACCACATACCACCTGTCACATTTGCTCTTGAATTTATTCACACCATCTGCACTTACCACTTCCTAAGGGAAGCCATTCCAACCATGCAAAATTTCACCATGGATACCCTCTTGTTCCCCCCTCCCTCTATAAAATTAAACTTCCATCATTTGATCATATAGCCAGTTCCTACATGATCCTTGCAAAAGTTTTGTAAATATCTATCATATTACCCCTTTTCCCTCTGTTTGCTAGTGTCTACAGTCCACAAATTCTCTATCCATTATCATGATCTACTGCATTCCTGTCCTGCATCACCTTTGGAACCAAGAAACCAATACTGCATATAATAATCCTAAGGGTGTATTAAAACACTGAGGCAACTTCCTGATGTCAATGTTCAATCTGTCATCATTGCAATTATCCTCTGAGTTATATTCGCAGTCTTTGCTATACAGCCCCAAACTTCAACTTTCTGTCTAATAAAACTCCAAGATTCCCAGCCTGGTCAGTTTCTTCTAGCATAATCCCACCAATATAATACACTATCAGATATCTCATTATATATCAAACTGCATAACTTTATATATTACTAACATTCAACTGGCACCCATTTTTGCATTGCCTACAATTCCAGCCTAGTAAAATAATTCTGCACATGTTGCATGCCTGATTACCCTGCCTATCTTTACATCATCAGAAAACAGATGTATGTCACCTGTCAAATCCTTTCCAATGTCATTAATGTAAAGGCTGAATAACAATGGATTAAAGACTGATTCAGTGGTACACCACTGGTCACCTTAAGTCTTGCAGATTCAAACCTCTACCATACACTGCTTTTTGATATCAGTAAGTCAATCATCCTCTTATCAAAGTCAGTAGTTTATAATTCAACCCCATACTTTTCAACTTATACAACCACCTTCCATGCAGAGTATCCTGTCTAAAGCCTAACCACAGTCCAAAAGCATCATGATATACCCTCCCCCCCAACTCAGCTGTAACAAATAAAATGCAATCGAGTTGCTCAAATATATAACCTACCCATAGTCAACCCATGATGTTCTTTGCAAAGTATAGACTCACTGTCAACCCATTTCTCTGTATGAGTGTGAGCTCTTACCAACTTTACCAAAAAGTTGATGGCAATCAGAGATAGATCGATAGTTAGACATATCAGTCTTTGCACCACGCTTGTGTAAAGGAATTTATTATACATTCTTTCCAGGTGAGTTCTGTGGAATCACTCCCCTGTTTGGAGACTCAAATTATATAGGAGAGGTGATATGATCGAGAATTTTTAACTGTTGAGAGGCAGTTACAGGGTAGACATTAGAGAGTTCTTTCACTTGGTGGAATGGCGAGAAGGAGCGATGACAAGGGACCATCCCTGGAAGTTATGAAAGGAGGCTGTTTGCAAGAGGGTGAGGAGTGGTTTCTTTGCATGGAGGGTGGTTGAACCTTGGAATACATTGACTGAGAGAGTGGTTGGAGCGGGAACGGTCAGTGGGTGCAAGGAGTGGTATGATAAACTTTGTGTTTCCTAAAAACGACCTCCCACGATGAGTCTTTTGACTCCATGGAGGCCTGGATAATAATAATAATAATAGTCTATCAAAGATATAGCCAGTTCAGATGAACCTTTTTTCAGCATCCATGCCAATATCTCATCAGTCCCTATTGTAAAATTCTTATTTGACAACAGCTCCAATATCTTCTCATAAACTCGAGTGCCTTCATTCAGTATCAGCATAGAGATAATAATAAGTTTAGTTTAATCCTTTATCCAAGTGTGAGCAAACAAAGTTTGTGCCTGAAAGTATCTTCAGGACTGGGGTAAGGTAGTGCAACACCAGGCAACTCGTTGCAAAGGTGGAGAAAGTTCTCATCACTCCTATCCGTATCTCACATAATGCAAAGCACATCTCCTTGCGGATATGTGTAATGCTATGCATTAAGGCAAGGGCCACTACCCATACTGGTTTCGACCTTTATTGAGGTCTCGTCAGTGGGAGCCAGGCCCAGTAGTGGAGATACATGATGAGAGCTTTCTCGACTTTTGCAACGAGTTTCCTGGTGTTGCACTACCTTACCCCAGTCCTGAAGATACTTTCAGGTGCAAACTTTGTTTGCTCACACTTGGATAAAGGATTAAACTTATTATAGTCTAACCAAGTGAAAAATAAACTCTCAACAGCATAGAGATAGCAATGAGTTCAGTGCTGCCTACACCTGATTGATAACTTTTAGCAAAATGGGCACTCATTAGTTGAGCAATCTTTTCTGCCTTTGCCACCTGTATACTGTCCACATTTAGGAAAGTTATTCTTTCACATTCATTCTTTCTTTTAATTGAAACATAACAATAGAATTCTTGTGTGGGTTGTCTTTAGCTTGTAGAACCAGTTTCTTTTCATACTCACAATTAGCTTTCTGCATGATAGTTATAATTCTTGTGATATGGGCCTTATAATACCACCGATAGCAACCACAACAGAACCTAGTATGCTGGCCTCTCTTCATAATTTCATTTATAGGTTTATATCAAGTTACTACTGGTGAACAGTATGTCAAACTTAACACATTAAGATGATGAAACAGAAAGCTCAGAAATGACAATTTCCTAAAAATAATGTGCAATTAAAAAATATCCATAAAGGATATATAATTCTTCATCCAGTCAGATCTCTCAGTTCCATGGGAATCATAAATTATGAAATTTAATATATTTTACACGTAAGAAAATTTTAGATGTCTGAATATACATAATGACCTCAGCACAACTAATGTCTGGGAATTTTTGAGCATGATTTTGATCAATTTAAAATTTTGCAGTTTTAAACTGAATACATTATAAATGTACTTTGCCTTCATGAATTGCAAAGCTAAATTCTGATTTAACTTTCAGGAAATATGAAGAAGAAATGAAAAAATTGGCATGGGAAGCTGAAGAAAGCAAACAGAGAGCACTCATACAAATGCAGCAGCATATGCAAGAAGTAGTAGACAGTGCCACAGAAGAAACTGTCAAAATAAGAGATCAGATGAAAAAACAATACTTGGAATATGAACAAACCATAGATAAACAAAAAGAAAGGATAGCATGTTTAGAAAATGAAGTAACAAAATTAACAAAGCAGTTGCGAGGTTTAACACACAAAAAATCTCAAGCAGAAGAAGAGGTCATGCAGTATCGTCAAGAATTACAGCAGTTTATTGACCTTGCTTTTAAAACAGCTCCTAGACATGCTGATTATTCAGCAAAATCAAAGAACTGAAGGACAGAAGATTCTAATTATTTTTTTATATATAAAAATGAATAAAATTCAATGTTCACTTTAATATTACTATTACATCTGATTTTAAATAAATAATTATGTTCTCTATTATCCTATTACTCTATTCATCTAAATCTTACCAAAACAGATGGCATTTTATGCTTATCAAGATCTCTGTGGAGTGACAGTTTCAGTGTAGCATATTAAATCAAGCTTTTATATATATATACAATGTGATAAAAATTAATGTATCCCTGTTTAAGGCCTTGTGGAGTGCCACCCGGTGATCCAAATGCTGTGAAACTTTGCAGGGATACATTGTGTCGTGCAAAAGCAATATCTGAGGGGGGGGGGAGCAGTTCCAAAATTCTCTAACAGAGGCGATGTACCGAATGCAGATGTAGTAATTTGTGCGTGTGTAAGGAGAAAAGTGACCCAAGCATAATACATCTTTACTCACTTCTATTCCCTTCCCGGTATGTCACAAACTGCATCCTTTGCACAGTGTGTTCAGTTATAGAACGTAGCTGGTCGAGACTCATGTTGTGCACATGCTATCTTTCAGTGCTAGCAAGTTATCAGGATGATCTCAATAAACCCAGTCTTTGAGAAATCTCCCCAGGCAGAAGTCACTGGGGGTCAGATCAGGTGAATGAGGCAGCCATGCAGTGGGAAACGTCTGATCACTCTGGCATCCGTGAAATGTTTTCGAAGAACCTCCTATACAGCCTCAGAGAGCCCCCATCCTGACTGAATCCATGCACAGATGCTGCTGTAACTGTGGCAACAAAACTGTTTATTATATCACAATACCTCTAACCAGTTACTGAGCAGGTCACAGAACCTGACTGACAAATGTTCTCAAAGAAGAATGGTCCAATGATAAACAAAGCTGTAAACCTGTACCAGAGAGTAACTTTCAGTGAATGTAAAGAAATCTGTTGGATTGCATGCGGGTTTTGCATCCATCAACTGTGGATATTCACAGCTCCATTCAGGTGAAAGTGAGCCTTATTTCCCCAAATTCATGCAGTGTCCAACTCCACTTGAGCAAAAAATGGTACAGCAAATGCCAGTCGACTTTCAAAGTCCTGTGGGTGCAACTGTGTCAGGATTATTTTGAATAGATAGAAATGCAGAACCTTCCATAGAATTTTCCAGACAGTTGTGTAAGGCACATCCGTGTGTCCTGATACAGCATGTGCATTGCAGAAACCAACGCTGTTATTCATGGCCTGGTCCCCAACAGCAGTAGCAACTTCATTTACTTGTTAAATGATTGGTTTGTGACCTCTGCCAGGCCTAACTCCCAACAATTCCATGTCTTCAAAATGACTAATCATTCATTGTAGACATTTGTTCAGGTGATGAAATTTGCAGAGTGCAGCAATAGCATTCTGTTTAGGTAATACAGCTTCACGAGCAAAGCACATTGGGGCAGGGTTAGTGCCATTGCTGTGGATGATATTAACAACCAGAATGAAGGGAAAAATCAAATATTCATCTTTTTAAATATTCCTGCCACCTGCTGAATTGCGTGATATCCAAATTCTATGCATGTGGTATTTAGAATGCTCCCAGGTGGTGAATTTTGGAACTACATTTTTTTTCTCATATACTGCTCCTGCATGATACAATGCATTCCTGTAAACACGTTAATTAGATAGAATATAGTTTTGATGTAGTTTTTTTTTTTTTTTTAACTGGGATACTTTAATTCTGATCACTCTGTATATTAAGGCTAGCCATAAAAAAAAAAAAAATTCATTCCACCACTAAGCATGAAATGATAGTACATTCTAACTCCTCTTCACTCAAGCCACTTTGAGTTGTCTTCCTTGTTGATGTTCAGTACAACTTCTGCACTTTTCCATCCCCGTCCTAATGTCATATGCTCATGCCCAGTAAAAGAGAAGAATATGCAATGTATCTGCATATTTTTCTCTTATATATCTCAATAAAAATCATTATTAAATTCCTGATAGGTACTTTCAAGGGATATACAGAATATATACACTACACTGCATAATTAAATACATATGGAAAAACTTAGGGTTGTGATTATTCATAATAGAGTTTCACAGCATAAACACCACCAAAAGAGGAAGAAATACATTTATTAAACTTACTCATATTTTGCTGGTTTTTTACCCAGCATCTTCAGCACACAATTATAACTGTGACATGCACATAGCAGTGAGCTAAATAAATATGGAAAACAGTTCAAATTGTAACTGAAACTGAACTAATGTCTTTACATGGCACTACCTGTGGAATGGATAACTTATGGTTATCCATTCCATAGGTAGTGTATTAGGAGAGTGTATCATAGCTGATACTGTGTCTAAAAATACTCTCAGGTCTATAATGACTGCATAATATACACAGTCTTGCCATAAATATTGTTACAACTTCCGCAGACACACCCTTGCACTGCATAAGCCCAGTTCCGTTGGCACTGTGCACAGCCGACATTCGTGTGTTTATCAGTAGAAAGAATTTTCTAGCTGTATGGACTAACATACAGTGGGGAGATGATGAGAACCATATAGTTATAATAACACTTCACAAGGTTGGAATGCAGTCACCTGTTATTTTCAACATACTAAAACCACTCAGGATCAGTAGGATATTTGCGTATCAGATTATTAACTGTTATAACGACACAGCAGATGTATTTGACTGCCAAAGAACAGGTTTGAAGATGGTGCATTAGGATGCAAAAGCTTGTGAGGGCTATGAAGGACACCTCTGCTGTAATCCTGTGAGACTGCAGAAATTGATGTTGCGAGAGACGTTTTGCAGAGAACGATGTCACATGTACTAACTGATGAGCTGGGGGTGAGAGCCTATCATCATTCTACTAGACACTTCCTAACAACACAACTTATGCAGCAGGGTGATAAAATCAAAGGCACTCCAGGATTCAGAGAGGTCGTTACCCCATGTCAGTGATGGTTTGGTGGGTGGGTGTGGGGGGGGGACATATCAGGAGGTATCTGAATTGCATTTTTCCATAAAAGGGGTCAAAATCTCCACCAAAGTGTATGAAGATATCGTGCTGGAACCTGTGGCACAGCTCCCAAACACCTTGTTTCATGGTAGGCAGAAGACTTTCTAACAAGGCTCAGCCCAAGCACACACACAACAGTGGTTGGAAGCAAACGTACCTGACCACATATCATCATCTGATCAACTGTCTGGAAGTCCCGATCTGAATCTGTTGGACTTCAAATTGTGGTTGGAGATTGAGAGTAGCTCAAGAAACGAAACCCCCAGCCTGAAGGTGGATTTGGAACGAGCAGTGGCAGTGTTTCCATTGAATGTTGTGCATGCTACCATCTTCAGGTATGCGTGAAGGCAAAAAGGGGAACATTTCAAACATTGAGTGCTGCTATATGCATATTATATATGTGGTTTGGATGTGATGAAAGATTAAAGGTTTATGCACTGTTCAAGTAGAAACAGTATTTATGGCTAGACTGAGTAGATATTTTCCTCCATTTAATCCCATGTGAAGGAGTATCCAGAACATGATCTGCCAATCCTGATTTTCCATACAGATGATTGCGAATGTAATATATATATGTGTGTGGTGTGTGCTTCAACTTAGATGTTTAAGTGATCTACCAATCTGTCCAATGTAGGCTAAACTGCAGGCACAAGAAATTTTATACACTTTATACCTTACACAGATACTGTGCAAGGTATCAAGGCATAGTCTGCTAGACCTGACCAACCTTACTTATGCCAGCGGTTCTTAACCTGGGGGTGCGAGAGAAGTTTCTAAATTTTGACCCAGATTCGATGGACGACAGCTATTTAATAAAAGATGATCTTATTGAAATATGAGCCAATGCACGTATTCAAATAGAATTTGAAAAACTGGACTTAGAATAATCCTGTTACACAGAACCTTATCCACAGCTGGCAAAAGCAGCATTGTAGACACCTTTACCATTTGCCACCACCTACCTGTGTGAAATGGGGATTTTCATCACTTTTGCACATAAAAACAAAAGCCAGAAATCGCTTAAATGCAAGTGATGACTTATGCATGGCTCTTTCAAAAAAGGGGCCTCGCTTCAAAAGTATTATTATGAATAAACAACAACAACATAGCCATTGAAAATTGAGATATTGTTTTGTACGTATATGTAAATGTATGTGTTTATTTTTCAATAAAGAAATTATCTTACAATAGATGTAATTTCCTAAATAAAGAAATAGAAACATATTTTTCAACGGGGTGGGGTGGGGGGGGTGCAAGAACTTATTTTTAGATTCAAGGGGGTGCTGACCACTAAAAATGTTAAGCCCCACTGTTCTAGGTGGATGTTTGCAGATCTCCCAGTTTGACATAAATAAGTTGCAGGAAAAAAAACATTTGTAAACATGTGAAACAGAGAGAAAAGGGGTTTGGGAGAAAAGGTGAAGGCAGCCAGGTGCAGACGAGAGTTGAAGTGCACAGATTGTACCTTTTTTTTTAGAGTTCTGGCTATTTTTTTCTGCGGTGCCCCAAATATGAAAAATAATGATAGTATTACTATAGTCAACATGCTGAGAGAGAAGTGAGAAACAATTAATTTGTTGATCTTTTTTTTTTTTTTTTTGGCATTGCCACCATTGAACAAGATCTGACAAATAAAGAAGAATTCAGTCTGGGTAGAACAGAGATTGGAGGCTCTTAACTAGGATTTTGATACTACATGTTGAAAGGGGGGGGGGGGAAATGATGAGAAAGTTTATGTATCTAAAAAAAGGCAGGCTATTATTATTTCCTTTTTCAGGTGCTGTCTGTTGAAATGGAGGATTAAGGAGTCTAAACCATGTGGCCAAATAGAGAACACATCATCAATGTGTCTTAGCCAGGTAAAAAGGTTTGAGAATAGCAGTATCAAGAGCATGTTTTTCAAAATGCCCCATATGATAATTAGCTAGAGGGGGAGAGGCTAACCAACAGCACCCATAGTCTCCCTCATAAGATTTTTAGGCTTACAGTCTAATCCTTTCGACTTATTTTGTTTTTGAAATTTTAATATTGTTTCCCTGATGATGTCTCATTGAATGAGATGAAATACAGGATTGATTAACCACGCTACCGGCCAAGACGTTCACTTTATCATGGATGCGAAGTGCTTATTAAAATTGTAATACCATTGTTATAACAATGAAATATATGATGGATACGAAGCGTATGCGGATGCGTATTTGATCCATAACGGCCGGTAAGGTGGTTAAAGGTGTGGTTAATTATTTTTATGTGATGTATTTATTCTATTAAATATAATGAATTTTCTTACTAATTATATGAAGAGCCAAAGGCTTCAATTGGCGACGTGAACTTATTTAAGTTAAGGGATAGAAACTCTTTGAGTTTCTAATTCGGCTAAGAAACAATATGGGATATAATATCCCTTAACTTAAATGCATTTTCTTGCAGATTAGTCTGTTTTTTTTTCCTATTTTTTGTCAGGATTTGAATATTGTAAGGTCTTGTATTTTGGTCTTCTAACTGCATCACTCCAACTAGAGCTTGGTTTTTGTATGAAACTTTTCCTTCAATCCTGGCACCAAACACCTGTGTTGCTCTTCTTCCATTCTGTTAAACTGACCATACATCTTAGATTAGCTCTTTGCACATATCCTTGAATGCTAATAATGCAAAGTTCCTTTGCATTGTTAGAGAATAGCAGTATCAAGAATGTGACCATTGTGACAAGAATTGTGACCAACCTGTTCATTCTATTTTTTTTTTTTTTTTTTTTTTCAGATTGATTTGATTTTTTTATGGCACAAAGACATCAAAGGTCATACTGTGCCAGGACACAGGTCACAGTAGTACATAGGGTAGTACAACTGGTTAGTAGGACAATCACATACATCCATGCCATTGGCAGGATTCGAACCTGCAGCCTCTTGGCTGGAGAGCGGATTTGCTAACCACTTGGCCAACCAGGTGAGCATTTTTTTCAGAACCCTCATATCTCTATTCCTCTACTTTTTCATGAACTGTTTTATTTCCTAAGTAAACTGAAAGGACGATGAATTAAAACTGGTTCGAACACCAGATTTTTACGACTAATTTTTATTTGGGTTAATATCTCTCTTATTCCAAACAAATTTTGGTATTTTGGATTATATTCATACTAGCTTGGATTATTTCGATTGTCTATTTTCCAGTTTATTTAGCCAATTTCACTAAAACTGTGACTAAATAGCTGAAAGGTTTTACTGTTCTTTGAAGTTCTCCACTGAGAAAGCAGGTCATGTGTTCTGTGTTCCAGCCTATTTTCATTGTTGTCATTTTATTGCCAATTTTCATACAAAATTTGTTACAGAGTTATTCAGTCTAATTAAAGAATTCTGAAGACTTGCACTGAATTTATTTAGGAGTGTAAAATTTAACACTTCCCTTTACAACATGAATAATAGTAATAATATTAGTAATAATATTAGTGGAGATCGTACACCTGATTTTTTATTTTTATTTTTAAATGTAAAACCATCTTCTATACTTCTTTCAATTGTAACTGCTGACTTGCAACCTCAACACTGACTAGGTACTGAATTTTTAACATTCCCCTTGTCTAACTCAATCATGTTAGAAAAGGCGAATGGGTTATTTTAAAATGTAAGCATGTTATTCAAACATAACACCCTTAGTAAGCTCATGCTGTTCATTGCAAAGTATAGCTTCTCTGTCAACCTATTTATGTATGTGATAACTTACTAACTTTTCCAAAATGCTGGCCTGGTTGGTCAAGTGGTTAGTGGCTCTCGAGACGAGCTTGTGTAACTTTTTATATGACGTGACTTAAAAAAAAAAAAAAAAAAGGTCCAAGGATCAGCCAGTTTCAGCTGAACACTTTTAGCATCCATGCTGATAGCTCGCCAGCACTACTGCCAAATTCTTATTCGTTTATGCACCAGCTGTAGTACCTCCTCTCCGTACACCTGACTTTCTTCATCCAGTGTGCAGGTGGCACTGAGCTCAATATTGCAGACACCAGATTAACAGCTTTTAGCAAAATGGGCACTCATTAGCTGAATAATCTTTTCTGGATCAGAGGAGTTATTCTTTCATTTTCTCTTTATTTTACTTGAAACATAAAAATAGAATTCTTTTGGGTTATCTTTAGTTTGAAATAACAGCTCTAGTAACCTCTTCCTCATAGTTTATTTCTGTACCCACTCTTAGCTTTCTGTACAATAGTTGTAACTTTTCTGGCCACCACCTTATAAATTTCCTAACTGACATCACCTTATACACATGATATTCCTTCCACATAATCTTCCTATTGAGAATTTCTTTCTTAATAAGACTGCACATTAATTTTGCTCTTGCACGATTTATTCTTCAGTGTCCACGCGGTTAGCCTAGTGGCTTTGTGCTTCGCAACCATATGCCTGGGGAAGGGGTGTCACAGGTTCGATTCATATCGAAGACGTGAAAAACTTGAAAATCTCCCTCAAGCATAGCCAAGTTAGCCGGTTTTGGGCACAGGCAGTAGGGGTTTTCGGCCAGTTTATCTGACGTTTTTCATCCCGCAAGCAGGCAAACCGGCGCTCATGAACATATGCCTTTACAGCCAAAAATATATCCCCCCCCAGCAGCAGACTAGGCGACAGGTCGGTTGGTATGGTATTACCAAGAAGTCGCATCTAAGTAACACGTGGACCCTGCATAGGAAGTGGAAATAACACATAGTGAAAGAAGACTATTTATTCTTCAGTCTCTAGGGGACACATTCTAATATTGCATTATTAAGTTTTTTTTTACTAATACTCATGTACCAATATGTTTCCTATCTACAAGAGTAGTAACTGATACCATGCGACCATACCATATCTAGTAATCTCAACTGGTCATAATTTCCTGCTTTGCAGTACAGTATGTAACTTTTCTAAATAGAATATGCAGATATTTAGCCACTTCCCGGGCCAGTATGACAACATCAGTCATGTCACTAGCTGGAGGAAAACAAATATCTTTAAGTGCAACCTCTTACATTATAATTAGATCTAATTGCTGGCCTGGTTGGCTGAGTGGTTAGTGTATCTACTACTCTCCAACCAAAAGGCTGTGGGTTCGAATCCTGCTGTGAGCATGGATGTTTGTGATTGTCTGTGAAATTATTAATGGTGGTGGTGTGCGGTAGACAGTGTTGGTGTAGTTGCGGTTCGTTGTAGTTGATGGACTGAGACAGAGTTATAGAATAGATGCCCTCCCTCGAAGAGTTTTTGGACTCCCTGGAGGCTCACTTAATTTATGATCATACTTCTATGACATGCTACTTAAGGAAGTTGTCTCACAACAAATCAATAAGTTCTTACATAAATCATCTCTTTCTTCAAACTAACAACTGTTCTTTCTACACAGCCAACACATCATTTATAATTTCCCCATTCACTTTCTCTTGCATTCTCTCTCTCTCTCTCTCCTCTGTACAATGCGCGAGTTGTTTCTCCAGTTGTCCCAGCTCATGTTTTGTCCTGTGAAGGAGTCTGCATAAGCATGCTATTTCTCTCCACACTATTACTTGCATTCATTTCCTTCATACTTTCATTTGTATTTGGTACACTGGCATCCAATGCTTCCACTACATTCTCTATCACTTTCACAATCCTGCTTTATATCTTTAATATCAGCTATTTCACTCTTCCCCTTTTGACTTGGTTTGCAATTCTTGCACTTACATATGAAACATTTCCAACACACTCTCTCTCTCCCCCCCACTCTTGCTCTCATACCACAAGTCATTTGCTCTTGACAATGGATACATTAAACACATACTAAATCCCATATTAATATCACTGAATATCAAAGTCTTGACTGTCATTTTTCTCACATGCATTGTGCCATGAACATATCACGAATATTTATTAAAATTAAACTTATCTGAACAGTGCAGAACACAGCTGTTCTTAAGGACAATGCTAGCATCATCCTCTCAACAAACATGCTGATTTGTTCATGCAAACTATACTATTCCAAATGTATTTACGAGGGCTGTTAAATAAGTAATGATTAATTTTACTGTCGCAAAACCACTCATCACAATATTAATTTCTGTGGAATAAAGAAATGTTGCTGTCTGTTGTTGCTGATAGATGGCGTATACGGGCTGATGTGCCAGTGTCATGTGACTAAACGCAAGCTTGTTTCGGTGCACCTACGAGCCGCGACCAGTCATCAAAATGGAAGCGTCCTTCGAACAGCATTATGCAATTAAATTTTGTGTGCGTTTGCAAAAATCGGCATTGGACACTCTTACCATGACACACGAAGCTTTCCACTTCATCGTGGAAAGCTTCGTGTCATGAGCGATGTCAAGGGCAAGTGTTTTTCGCTAGCATAAAACTTTTAAGGAAGGAAGGCAAAATGTGGAAGATCTTGAACGTGAGGGAAGACCTTCAACGTCCATCACAGAGACAATGATCAACACAGCAGTGATTATCATCAAGGAGGATCACAGAATTACAGTATGCCAGCTGCATGTTGTCCTGAATATTTCTGTGGGAAGTGTTCACTCAATCATGGCTGAACATTTGGGACTGAAACGTGTTTGTGCCCAATGGATTCCCAAACTCTTGACACCGGAGCAAATGCAGCATTGAGCAGATGTGTGCACAGAATGGAAAGAAAGACTGGAACAAGAAGGCAACAACTTCTTAAAACGCATCATTACAGCAGATGAAGCTTGGTTGTATCACTATGACCCTACAATGAAACAACAAAGCAGTGAATGGAAGCATCTGTCTTCGCCTACCCCCCAAGAAAGCAAAAACTGTAAAATTGGCTGGTAAAGTTATGACCAAAATGTTTTTTGAGTACGAAGGCATTGTTTACCAACACGCTGTAGAACCCGGGAATACTGTAAACGCTCATACTATGTGGATGTTTTACGGACAATGGTACAGCACTTAAAAAGGAAGCGTCCATTGCTGAAGAATGGCTTCTTATTGCACCACGATAATGCAAGGCCACATATTGCTGGTTGTGTAGTGGACGTTTTGCAGAAGAACAACACAGATATCCTACCACACCCTCCATACAGTCCTGATCTCGCACCGTGCGATTTCTGGCTGTTTCCTCAGCTCAAGAAACCACTAAGAGGCCGCCATTTCGAAAGCAACAAAGCATGTGTAAAAGCTGCGGAGGCGGTTTTGAAAGAACTCTCAAAAAACGGACTTTCACGTGTGTTTAAGAAGTGGACGCAACGTTGGGACAAATGCATCGTGTCTCACGGTAGTTACTTCGAAAAATACCATATAAATTATGACGATTAAAGGTAATCTGTTTTCTGTATAAATATAGTCTTATAACTTATTGAACAGCATACGTACAGAACAGGCACTCTATTCACATATTCATGTAGGGTGGCCTGATAAAGTCATTAGGCAGGAGGTTACTTTTTGATTAGATACAATTTTGAATAAATTCTTAATCAAAAGTAAGTGGTCAGTAAACCTGCATTTTGTGTTCAAATTAAAAATTATAACAAATGAATTAAAAAGAATACAAAAACAGCCTTCTAAAAATACCTATATGCATGCTGTGGGAATATTCATAGCCTACTGAATCAATGAACGTGTATCTCAGATTTTTCAGGAATGGCTTCATGTGCCCTGTTGCAGAAAGTTAGTGACTATTCATTTTGCCTAGCTGTGATGAAAATAACTTATAAAAGACAAAAGAAATGTTTTTTTCTTCTTTTTTTATTGAGTAGCTAATCTTGGTCAATGGGATGACACTGTGCTTAAATTAAAAATGAGGCATATTTTGAAATAAAGGGCTGAAAAGCATACAAAAATGTATTCAACTGAGAATGAGTTCCATTTTGGATTAACAGTAAATACATGGACCTGAATTACCTGGGTTCACTAGAATCTGTGAGTTAAATTATTTGCAACCATTATATTTACACCATCCACTTTTTAGCAAAAAATGGCCAGAAATAAAAATGTCAATCTTTTATTGTATTTTTAATAAATATCAAACTGTTTCTAATTAAAAATCCATGTGCTTTATCAATATCTACTAAAAATAATCAAATGTACTGAATACAAGGAAAAAAAAAGAAAAAAGACAGTGGCATGAAAGAGCTGCATGTAATCCAGAGCTGTATTTTTAACATGAGGAATTTAAAGCAGTTTCCTCAAACTTTACATACTTTGTAACCAGTTTTTAATAATAATATAAGTCAAGCCTGCAAAAATTACTTACTGGGATGAGACCTAATGCAGAGAGTAAGGGAAACTAGATCAAGGGAGGAATGGGGGAAAATGTGAGAAAGTTCAGCTATGGTATGCAAATATAAAGATGTGAATGGCTTTGAACATGATTATGCATCTGGCAAAGGGGTGGAAATATACGATTTAGGTTCAGACCTTTTGAGTATGTCTGGGGAGGGGAAAGAGAAAGTTCTACAGCAAAGCCAAATAGACCTGCATATCTAATTATAAGAATAGGCTAGGTGGTAATTTGTTATGCCTATATACAAATACCAAGAGCATGAGAAACAAAGGGGTTGAGTTCATTGCTTCATTGAATACGTTGTGGCCTAAGATTGTTGGCATTAGTGAAACCTGGCTACTAGAATCAGAAATGGTAACCGGAATAGAGTGTAACTAGTATATTATTTTTAGGAATGACAGAAGAGTAGGGGAAGTATTACTATAGTATGTCCACAGATACCAGACCCTTCGACACTTCCGTGCATGTCAACAGAAAGAGAATCCATTCCGATAATAGGATAATCAAATCTTATTGTGTGATGAGTTGTTTATTATTACATGTTGGAAAATTAACTTCTCTTTTATGATCACTGTAGTTTTTAAAGTGGTAACTATTTTGCTTGTATAACAGTTGGAAAATTTTACCTATAAAGCATGTGATTTTGTGTGTTTGCGACCAATTTGTACATCTTCATTTCTTTCTCCCCTTCAGCATGAATCGACTATTCTTGGCACAAAGCCAAACAAAGCTCAAGTGTGGGCATACTATAATGATATCAGACAACTTAAATCCAGTTAGGATGAAAATGCAAGAAAACAATGATGGTAACAATGTTTCATGTAGCAGTGAGTTTGAGGTTATCTAATATGAAGTAGGAGCTAACAGAATGAAATATATGGTGGGTTGTTGCTACAGACCTGGTGACTCAGTTGCAGGGGACAATGAAATGTATCACCAATTTAGCCCTATGAGTACTAAATGAGTGATCATTATGGGTGACATCAATTGTGTAGAAGAGAAAGCTCATGATAAGAATTCAGAGGAATTCATTGAATTGTTGCAAGACAACTTTCTCAAGCATGTTCCAATCAGAACAGGTTATATGCTGAGCTACAAAGCTGGAAATTATGATCAACTTAGGGCTGGGGTCTTCAACGCATGGCCTGCGGAGCTCTTTGCCATGGCCCGCTGGCCATTTTGAAAAAATAACTACTTAACATTCAAACTACTTAACATTAAATAACTACTTAACATTAAATAAAAAATAATTTCAATGAAGCCCACAGGCCTCTAAGCTATACTGTGGTATTTAGACTTGTAACATGCTTTCCAGATTCACAAGGAATGCTGTGAATTTGATACTATACATAAAATCCTATAAAAATAAATATTAAATAGACATGCTTCTTCAGCCATCCACCAATGCCAAGTGGTATTTAAGTACTAGCGTTGCAAGTAGATGGCTGAAGCAGTAGTTCATTAGTGCGCTGCCTAGTGCCTTCCAGATACATCTTGAAGGTTCTTGATACTTCATTATTTTCATATAAATACAAGCGGATCTCGTCCACAGTCAGTCGTGAACAGTGTGATATTTGTGTATAAGCGCATGCAGGTTTGTCTTGTCAGCCATAGCCTATTGTGGTTTTATTGGCAGACTTTTTTCATTAGTGTGAGACATATTCAGTGGATAATAACCATTACACAGCCATTTTGGATCATTTTTTGGGTTCACCTTCCATCACTATGGCATCTACAAGTAAAAAGCATAAATCAAGTGATTCTTGTCGGGTTTTTAATGAAAAGTGGACCAATTTGTACTTTTTTGTGCTGATTGACGATAAGCCAGTGTGTTTAATTTCTCGTGTGTCAATATCAGAAGAATACAATATAAATCGACACTATGAGACAAAGCACGTGTCCAATTTCGATCACCTTCAAGGGCAGCTTCGTGTGGACAAAGTGAACCATCTCCAAATTGATTTAAAATGTTTAAAAGGCAGAGGGAAGAGAGTAAAGTGTGTATCAAAGTAAGCTATGTAATAGCAGAAAAAATTGCTAAAAAATTAAAAGCCCCTTCTTGGACGGTGAGTTTGCAAAAGATTGTCTCATCGCTGCTGGGGAAATTCTGTGTCCAAATAATAAGGAAGTGTTTAAAAAACAGAGTTTGTCTGGGGTAACTGTAGAACAACACGTTGTGCTACAATACCCCAATGACCCCTGCTTGCCAATGACATTGAAGGAACTTTAAAAAAAACTGTCGTCCGAATTTACGTCATATTCACTTGCTTTAGATGAGAGCACAGGTGTGAAGGATACAGCACAACTGGCTATCTTTGTCCGTGGCATTGATCAACAATTCACTGTGACAGAAGAATTTCTAGCGCTTGTCCTATGAAAGGAATGACAAAAGGCACTGATATTCTTGAAGCTGCCAAGAAAATGCTCCAGTGTTTCGACCTCAGCTTAACCAACCTCGAGGGGTGTGGTAACTGTTGGTGCCCCTGCTATGCTGGGAAAGAAAGGATTTGTTGCACTGCTATGGAAAGAACTGGAACTAAAAGGAAAAGATTTCTTCCATTACCACTGTTTAATCCACCAAAAGAATTTGTGCACGAAAACTATTGGATTTGAGAATGTCATGAAAGTCACTGTGACTCTCATTAACATTATTAGGGCAAGAGGATTGAATCACCGTCAATTCCAAAAATGCAAAGTGGATCACCGCGATGTGGTTTATTATAATGATGTGCGTTGGTTGAGCAGAGGGAAGGTTCTTAAAAGTCTTTGAGTTAAGGAGCGAAATACAACAGTTCATGCAAACCAAGGGGAAGCCGATTGCAGAATTCAATGATCCGAAGTGGATGACATTGTGACTGACATCTTGTTGCATATGAATGACCTAAATACATGGCTACAATCCAAAGATCAACTGGTGAACACTCTGTTTGATCACATCAAAGCTTCTGTGGCCAAGCTAAAACTTTGGGAGGCACAACTTGCAAAAAAAGACTTAACTCATTTTCAGCTTCTCGCCAACTGTTCGTCTCTTGATGAATACGCTACAAAATTAGCCGTGTTGCGAAGTGAAATTTAGTGATTTCCGTAACCAACAGTCTTCTTTAGATTTATTTTCCATGCCATTCAGTGTCAATGCTGCCAAAATTCCAGACTAAGTACAAATGGAGCTGCTTGAACTCCAAAACAACTCATCTTTGAGAGAAAAATTATTCAATGTGCTCTTGCTTACATTTTACAAAGACTAAATTTCTGAGGACGCATTCCCTAATCTTCGCTGGCACGCTTTGAAGATGTGCGCTTTGTTAGGAAGCACATACTTATGTAAGCAGTTCTCCAGAATGAAGCATGTGAAGCCCAAGACAAGGACTCAGATTATGGACCAACGTCTTGAGAATACTCTGCACATAGCAACTTCCAACATTGATACCAACATCGGCAAGTTTCCCATTGATAATGTAACAAAATGAATGTTTTCTTCATTAAATTATCTTTTTTTTCAAGGATTGATTGTATTTACTTATCATGAACCCAACTCCTACCTACGCTCTTAAAGCTGAGATTGTTTATTTTTATAGGATTTTATGTAAAGTATAAAATGCACGGTGTTCCTTGTGAATCTGGAAAGCATCTTACAAATCTAAATACCGCAGTATAGCTTAGTGGCCCGCGGGCTTCACTGAAATTTTTAATGCAGCCCGCACTGTCTGAAAGATTGAAAGACTGGTACTTTGATAGCAAGGTATCAGTTACTGAATGGGAATCTTTGAAAAAGTGCTTAAATGAGGCAGTATCTGAATGTATCCTTAGAATTTGAGAATAAATAGGGTGGAAGTAAAATGGATGCGCAACCTTATTAAGCAAGAGACCCACAACAAGAAGATGACGTAGAAAGAATATCGTAAGAGGAATTAAGAAATATATAAAGTGCAGGCCAGAAAAGTAATGAGCACTGTGTGGAAAATTACATAGATAGATAAATAAATAAACTAAAGTAGATAAGCTTATACATATTTTTAATTTTTCAGAAAATGGCAATATATACTAAAATATTAATCATAAAAAACTTTAATTAATACTTTCCTATATTAATTTTGCCATCACCAGGGATCACAAAAAACAATATGTGGAATGGTGATAGATTTTGAGTAATCTCTGCTTTGAAAGGGAGGAGGGAGTTGCTGATACATGGTTTTACTATTTTTGGGGGGGGGGGGGGGGGGGGTAGCCATTGGCCAAGAAAGTGTTAAGGATATGGTCAACTTCAGTAGTTATGGCTCTATTATCCAAACAGATTAATTTTGCCCTGTTATATGGGTTTTTATGATCCCATATTGTTGAGAGGTGGGGAGTGACTGCTGGTGAATGTGTAGGATTTTCTGTTAATGGAGAATGCCAAGGATCAATGAGGTTGGCACATAATCATAGTATCTAGGAATGGAAGGCTGTTGTTTTCCTTTTCCAAGGTAAACTGGATCCCAGGGCGTTGATTATTTAAGTGTGTTAAGAAATAGTGGAGTGTATTCAGGATAGTGGCCATTATGTCGACATATTAAGAAATTTGAGTCTACAAAAAAACTCAGCTTCTAAACCTTACCTACCTCTTAACTGGTAATAAACTTATTTTCCCTTACTCTGAAGCCTGAAACCTCAGAAGAAATGATAATGACACAAGTTAAACAAAGTATTGGCAGCTTTCCAAACCATATTGCCAACAACATCAGACTGGATGCAGCCAGTGTTCTCACCCAAACTAAACCACCACAAAATAACCTATCAAGAAAAAAGAAAAACAATTTGAGGCTCTGCAAGGATTAAAAGCAACAGCAAAATAATAATTACCAAAGCAGATAAGGGAAATGCCACTGTGGTTTTAAACCAATCAGATTACTTAGGTAAGCTTGCCTCTTTACTACTAGATCGTTCTACCTTCCTCCCTTATAGACTATGATCTCACCAGCACACAAATCAGAACACTCCATAGGCTCCTTAAAAAAAAGGGTTACCTTTTGGAATTTACAAACAGATTAAAACCTTATAACTCTAGATGCCCTCCCCCCCAATATAGAGACAACCAAAAATCCATAAACGAAATGTGCTATTATATCTCACTGTGGATGGCACTGATTCACCCACATACAAACTAGCCAAAGTGTTCACAACAATATACTGGCAACACATAAAAACCTCAGCCCACTTTAAAGTCAGTATAGAAAACCTTACACTCTAACACACTGACATAATGGTCAGTTTTGATGTCTCCTCCTTATTCACTAATGTTCCACTCTAAGATACCTTAGACCTCATCCATGCCATATTTCCTCCTGATCCTGATATCTCAGCTCTACTTCAGTTCACCATGAACTCAGGCTATTTGATTTGGCAAAGAAAATTCTACAAACAGATAGAGGGGGACTGTCACAAGTTCTCCACCCCTGGACCAACTTCTTTATGGAGACTTTTGAATAAAAAACTTTAAACTCTGGCCCCACAAAAATCTACCTGGCTATGCTATGTGGATGATGTGTTCTCCATTTGGCTGAATGGCCTGAATACACTCCACAATTCTTAACACACTTAAACAATCAACACCGAGGATCGGATCCAGTTTACCTTGGAAAAGGAAAACAAGTCTTCCATTCCTAGATACTCTGATTACGTACCAGCCTGATGGATCTCTAGCATTCTCCGTTAACAGAAAACCTACACATACAGTAGATACATTCATCAGCAGTCACCCCCCCCTCCTCCCAACAATATGGGATCATAAAAACCCTATATAAGATAAGAGGTCAAAATTAATCTGTTCAGATAACAGTCCTAACTACAACTTGACCATATCCTTAACACTTTTTTTAGCTAATGGCTACAACCCCCAAAAAATAATGAAATCATGTAACAGCAACCCCCTCCTCCTCTTTCAAAGCAGAGGTTCCTCAAAATCTATCACCATTCCATATATCCAGGGCACATCTGAAATATGAACAAAAATCCTAAGGAAATATTACCTTACAACCAGTTATAGACCACATAGAAAACTGGCATCTCTTATTTGCTCCACCAAAGACCAGCCACATTCCTTAGATCTACCAAGGGTATACCAGGTCCCTTGCAGTTGCAAACTGTCCTACTACAACCAAACAGGAAGGACAGCCAATATCAGGATATCCGAACAGGAGGACTGCATCCTGTTTCACCAATAAAGTCACTAAGGACTTGCTGACAATGCTTTGGACACCCACCACAGGATAAATACGCTGGAAGAAGACCACTTTATTACACCACAGCAAACACAAGTATGAGAGACTATTCATCAAATCTGCCTCAGATTTGAAAAACTTTCCAAACCTCAACAAATTTGGGTGTATGAGATTGTCCCAAACTTGGGAAGCATACATTTTAAAAACATCTGCACAATGGCCAAGACAACCCAATTTAGCCCACTAAGGAGCATTGTTTAGGACTCTAGACCCATCATCAGTTGCCTTTATTCAGCATCATTTTGCTCAGCGTCAATGCCTGCATGCACATATCATTGTGTGATGGTAATGTAACATTGCCAAAATATAGGAAAGTATTAATTAAAGTTTTTTATAAGGGAAGGATTTGACATGTGATGTACAGCTGTTTGCTGATGATGCAAAGATAGATAGAGTAATCAGGAGTGCTCTGATATACATAAATAAATAAATGTAAAGACATGCACTTCGATGTGATTAGATATCCAACGTCGAATTATATTGGTGGAATTATGCTTGAAGAAATTGATGAGGCTAGAGATGTCAGAGTTTTAGTAGACAGGAAATTGAAGTTCAAGGGTCATATATAGCAAAAATTGTAAATACAACTCAGAGAATACTGGCAATGCTGAAATGAACCTTGGAAAGTTAAGGAAATCATTTTGCCTCTTTACAAGGCCTTGATAAGACCTCACTTGGACTATTGCATGCAGGTCTGGTCTCCTGGTTTCTGTGGTGATCTTGATACAGTGGAGAGAGAGAGAGTGTAAAGGAGAGTGTCAAAAATGATATCAGGATTGTGAAATACAGATTATGAAGACAGATTGAGAATTTGTAGGCTGTAGACTAGCAAACAAGAGAAAGAGGGATGATATGATTGACACAAACTTCTGAAAAGGTTATACAGAATTTCAGTGGATGGAATATTTCATTTTACAGAGGGCTGGGAAAGGACGCAAGGTCATCCATAGTAGTTGAGAATGAATGCTGTCAAGAAGGGGATTAGGGCTAGATTTTTCTCTCATAGAGAAAATCTGAGCGATCCATTCCAATCACACGTTATAGAAGAATAGCATATGATTGGAATGGACTGCTGTTGGATCCTGTGTGTGCAAGTAGCATGAATGAATTCAAGAACAGGTATGATAGCTGGTATGAATAGTATGGCCTCCCTCGATGAGTTCCTGACTCCTTGGAGGTCTCTCTTAATAATAATTATTTTAGTATATGATGTCATTTCCTGAAAAATTAAAAGCTAAATCAGAGTTTGATATAAAACTGGCTATGCAGGCTAAAGGCAATCCAAAAGAATTTTATCATTAGGCCACAAGCAAAAGAGGGAATGAATATGAAAGAATAACTTTATTGAATGCAGATGGTCCTTATGAGATTGTTCAATTAATGAGCGCTCACCTTGGTTAGATATATCAACCAGGTGTATGTAACATGATGCACAATGCAACTACTACATTGGATGAAGAGTTGAGGTTGAAGAGCTACTGCATAACCTGGATAAGAATTTGTCAATAGGGACAGATGGAAAATTAGCATGCTTGTTAAAAGAAAGTTCAACCGAATTGGCTTTTCACATTTGTATAACTTGAGTCTCAGCTCAGGAATGATACCACAGGAATGAAGGAACGTGTGATAGTTTCATTGTACAAGGGTGGTGCAAACGCTGATAAGTTCAACTACCGACTTATCAGTATCTCTTGTGTGGTGTTGAAGATTTTAGAGAAGTTGGCAAGATCTCACATATGGAAATTGGTAGACAAACCAGCTATACTCTGCAAGGAGCAGCATGGGTTACTAGAGGGTTATGTTTTAACAATTTGCTCATATTTTAAAACACTATTATGCCTGAGTTGGATAAAGAGAATGGATACATTATGATAGTGTTGGAGTTTGCTAAGGCATTTGATAGGATACTACATGAAATGCTGTTGCATTAACAGGGAATATAGGATTGGAATATAAATTTGACTTGGATAAGTGGATGGTTTACAGCCAGATATCAAAAAGTGGTATAAGGTGGGGGTGAATCTGCCAGATTTAAGGTGATCAGTGGTGTACCTCAGGGTTCAGTCCTTGGGACATAGTTGTTCAATCTATACATGAATGACATTAGGAAGGAACTTCCTAATGTCATTCATAATAGATGTGCAACTGTTTGCCAATGATGCAAAGATAGGCATCATTGGCGAACAATCAGGGATGCTATTGACATCCATCCAGTACTTACAGAATATGCTCTTTGGCATGATGAGATTTTTTTTCAGCAGCATATTATATTAGTGTGGTTATGCTACAAGAAACTGATGAGGCTAGGGATCTTGACATAATGGTGGTTTATAGGAATCTGAGCAAAAATAGCAAAAGTTGCAAATACAACTCGGAGGATAATTGTGATGTTGAAGCGAACCTTGACATGTAAGGATAAGGAAGTTGCTTCTTTATAAAACCTTGATAAGATTGTACATGAACTGTTAAGCACAGATTTGGTCTCCCAGGTTCCAAGGGGATAAAGAAGCTGTGGAAAAGGTGCAAAGAAGAGTTACGAAGTATTGGGATTATAGGATTTACATTATAATGAAAAATTGCAAGTATGTGGATTACAGGCCTGATAAACATGAGAAAGAGGGTTGATATGACAGAAGTCTATAAACCTCTGAATGGGTGTTATAGGATATCGTATGATGAAATTTTTTGTTATATGGAAGATGGAAAAGGAACATGGGGCATGCATGGAAGTTAAGTTTGTTCGCAGTCAAGAAAGGGATAAGAGCTACGTTTTTCTCTCATAGAGAAGCAAGTGGAATAGTTTTCTTTTAAAGGTAGTGAGTGCATCTAGGGTGAATGAATTTAAGGGAAGGTATGGCAGCTGGTTTGAGTAATGTATAGCCTCCCCGGAGTACTGATAATAATAATATAACGAAATATGAGGGGGGGGGGGGGGGTAATGGAAAGTTCTGATGAACGCCCAGAACAAAAATTATATTGAAGCAATTGATATAACCACAAGAAAGAACAGACGAGGATATAAGAACATAAGTTACCTTCATAACTTTGCTACTAGTTTTTGCTCTGTGTGTTTATCAGAACTTTCCAGAACCACCCCACCACATATTATTATCGTTTTTGTATTTAAAGAAATTGCCTCAAAATCCATATTCTTATCTGAGTTTACACAAAATCATATAGTAACAGATCACTCATGAGTAATTTGCTCATACTCCAAATTAGCCATGGTTGATCACACCGATGACGAAGCAGCTATCAACGGTCATGTGATTTGTTGTACTTTTCTGTATTTTCACCCTATATTTTGGGGTAGATTTTTAGAACTGGCATCAACAAACTTTAAAAAATCAAGTAATTTATAAAGCTATTTTTACCTTGTATAAAATCATATGTAAGATTTCATAAATGTATTTTATTACAAAAAATTGTGATGACATTTTTCAGAACACTAGCCCTTTGAGATAAATCTTGCATGATGTCCTTTTTTCAGGAGATTTTCAAAATGAGATAACAGGATTATCTGGAGGATTTTTCACCATATACAATGCTGTGTATTTTTTGCTCAAAACATTTCAAAAACACCATTTTTCCATTCTGGTGATCTGATTCGTTCATATTAGAATTTTTTTTTTTTTTTTTTTTTTTTTTTTTTTTCGGTTGTAAACGATGGTGTTATTGTGAATTATCTGCTGGGAGGTTGTTTACAACTGAAAAAAAAAATCATTCTATTATGCTTAAACTTCATAAATCAATATGTAATAGTCAAAAATATACTAAACTGAAGCATGCTATAATTAATTTTTTACAGAATATTGCCGATAGGGATTAATAAAAAAAAAAAAGACGATAATCTTAAAAATATATGATTGAGAAATATATTATGAGAATTACTACATGTAACTTGCTGAAAGGTATTGCATTTTAGTAATGTGATACAGCAAATGCTGTTTCATATCAGGTTTTAATATTTTCATAGTATCATTTAGCAGTTAAATCTTGAGAACAGAAGGAAAATAAAGCCAAAATAAGAAAACTATAACTATTCATGATGCATAATTTCATAGTGTGCTTTAGGGGAGGATGGATATTACTATATAAAGCAAAAATAGCTCATACGAGATTTTATAAAATGCAGCAGTGAAAAACACATAACTAGAATTTAAATAGTTTCTGAAGCCCAAAAAAGTATTCAATAGCATGTTTTAATATATTATTTTATAATCATGAATTGATCACTACCAGGAAGAAATAGCTTCGAATTATGTGGAGAGGAGATGTGGAGGTGACATGAGCCAGAGAATTCCTGGAATAACTATTCACAATGGAGAAGGGAATTACAATACAAACACTAAGTAGTGGAGGTGCCTTTAAAAGTAAAAGTGAGTAATTTATAGAAATGCAAAAACAACTATACTGTTACAAGCTATTTTTTATTTACAGAGAAAATAAATTGGCTTCAGGAACAACTTTAGCTACTTTTCGTGGTTCCCTATTATATGTTTTTGGACACTGCATCTCACTCCAACTTATAGGAACCATGGGAACACCTAAAATAAAACAGATCGTCTATAAACTTAAAAGTTTCTGTGACTATTCAAATAAGCAGTAATATACATTCATCAGAGATAAGAATAACTTCAATTATTTCAGGTAAAACAAAACAATGAAATTATTGAATTTACTATTTAGATGGTTCTGTTTTTTTATCATTCCCACCTCAGAAGTTACATCAAATAATAAAGTTTATAGATTCAGCTATATTCTTATAATCATCCTCCAAAATAAATTCTCACTTTGTCCATATACATTACTAGCATTGTCCTTTTCTCCATATATTTCCAAAATATTTCTGTATGCCTAGAATTCATTTTCTACCCTGCTTTTTTGATATCCAAAGATCAACTTTTCCTTTTTTTCTTACGTCATCTGCCTTCTCGAATGACTTGAAAATTTCCCAAACTTCTTTAGGAAAACTTCTGCAGTACCAAATAACTTGCATTGTTCAATTCCCCATTTTGAAATTTGCCTGCCAATTAGTTTTATATTTAATTATAATTATCATATACTGTATAATTATTATGAAGGAAAAATCATTGACAGAAAAAAGTAATAATGTCCTGTCAACGATTTTCCTCCAAATTAGTCTCTCCATATAATAATTATACAGACAGACTAGTGACTAAGTGATTAGCAGATTCAATCTCCAACTAACAGGCTGTAGGTTCAAATTCTGCCATGGGCCTGGATATTTGTGATCTTTGTGTTTTGGTAATCTTTCTATTTTCATTCTTTGAACATGTTCCATCTATTTATGTTTATATTTTTTAATTTTTTCTATTACTGATTCTTAGTTTAATTCTTTCATTAATTATTCTGGTGATGGTGCAGTAAAATCTCGTTATTTACCCCCCCCCCACACACACACACTACCACCACACAAGGTGTCAAGGATACGAAGATAATACTGTGTGATTAAGCTAAAATAATTACTAGCTTCCTATCAACAATTTTAACTTGTCAGAATTCCACCATCATCAAATCTTAAATTTTGGTCATTTAAGAACCTTCTAACTGCATTATTCAACCCAGATCTTAGTCTTTCTATAGATCTTTTTACCTACCATCACAGCATCAAATGTCTACTTCACTAACTTCTCTTCTCATACTGTTTTATATTAGCTCAGTTCTCACACATTCTTGAATGCTAACAATGTCAAGTTCCTTCCTTTGTGATATCTAAATTTTTCATGTTTGTGCCAATGTTGTCACATGTACACTTTAAATTTTTTTTAGAGCTTTCAGTGATGCCTGGGATGTGATGTTCTGTTTTTATTTTTAACCCAACCCTCAAATTACATAAGTTAAAGTTGGTTAAAATGTTGTCACCCCATACTGTTAATTTAGTTTTGGTTAATTTCTCCCTTATTCCATATAAATTTATTCAACTGCTTCCCACCACAACAGCTTTGCTTATTCTGTTTTCAATTTCCATATTTAATTTGTCATCTTTATTAAAATTGTGCCTAAACAGATGAAATATTTTACTTAATCTATAGGTTCTTTATTGAATACAAAAGTCGATATTTTTCATGTTCTTACTTATTTTTATTGCTGATTTTCATTCCAAATTTCTTTCAGCAGTTATTCCATTTAGTTAAAGAAGCTGAAAAACTTGAATTGAATTTATTTAAGAATATATAACATCATCTGCATAAAGTAAAGAAATGATGTTAATATCTCCAGGTTTTGATATCACGTATCTATATTTAGATCCTCCTAACATCCAACCCCATCACCATTAGCCCCATGCAGTGAATAAGTATACATCTAGTGTTGCAAGTGCTCATATGTATATACATAGAAGCCAGACTGACATCCCTGTTCACCATAAGTGACTAAAATGGAAATGGGCTGGACATCTATTCAGAAGAGAAGATGAACAATGGACCACCATACTAATGAACTGGATTCCAAAAGAAGGGAAACGAGGTCGAGAACGTCCTAAAAGAAGGTGGAGTGATGAATTGTCAAATTTTGTTGGGAAATATTGCTCAACCATTGCCAAGAACAGAGAAAGGTGGAAAGAACTGGAGAAGGCCTTCGTCCAGCAGTGGACAGAAAATGGCTGAAAAGTAGAAGATATATGTGTGTGTGTGTGTTGGAAGTTTTTCCAACACACACACACATACACTTTGATTAAGAATCGCCATGACTAACTATAAGAGACTGTGTATGTTAGATTTGATCTTACATATGTTCAATACTTAAATTCTCAAGCTATATATATAATTTAGAATGGCACAGTTGTTAAACAAATAAATTTTTCTAAATTGCATTGTTTGAGAGTTGGTACCCTGTTTATTGTGGATAGACTAATAACAAAGGTCATCTACTAACAGTGGGAACATAAAGAAGATTATAGGGGATTAAAAGAGAGGTCTATCTTAAGCAGATTATAGTTATGACTGAGTAAAGTATAAGTAAGTTAGGGCTCTAAATTGCACGTGTAAAGGAATAACAAAGGCACAGTTGAAAATAATATAAAGTTGATAACAGAATTAGAATAATACAAATGGCGCAATCGACAACATCTTAAATATTCATAATAATTAAGAAAAATTTTACAATTAATCTTCGAAACAGATATTCTATCAGTAATAAGTATCATTATTGCACAAAAATGAGGTAATGTTGGTAAAGGAATCCAAAGATAAGTTTCTCAAATTTTATCAACTTCTAAGGAACTTCACTTTATGCAACAAATGATTATTCAGGCATATATCACAATTTACAAATTTAGTATCATATAACCATATTTAAATAATAGCATTCAGTTCATACATTAAAGCACATCTGCTTTTTTCTTCCAGTAATCCATACTTTTTTTCACCTAAATTATTTACAGTAGACCTAGAACAAATTTTAAAAAATCAGAATGCAAAAGATAGAGGAATTATAATAAATGGGAAAGAGCTACATCACCTACAATTTGATGATAACATTGTTCTCTTAGGAAAAGCCTGCAGAGCTGCCAACAAATGATCAATGAACTGAATGCAAAAAGGATTAAATTACCAACAAGTTGAAGACTGTCCAGAGGAAAATAGAAAGATCACTGTTGGCACTTGTTGTGTCGGAAAAAGTGTCGATTCACTTTTAATGAGTCATCCTATTTCCGACCCAACATAAGGTAACGTTAAAAACCATGGATATGGACATGCTTATGCCTCCAGAAGAAAATGTGCATCTTGGTAATTCAGAACTATGTCTAACCATTTTTCTAGTAGATATTAAGTGAATTTTGAGAAACCCATAACATAAACAGATAATGTTTGTGGATTGTTTAACAAAGGAACATTATGTATAAATGCTGAAAGATGTATATAAGATGATATATGTATTGAGCCATGTTAAAAACAGTTCAGAGCTGCAGTGACCAATCGGCCGCCACTGTGTGCATGACATAGTCACCAAGAGAGGGCGCTCACATTGACTATATAGGTTTCGGCACGTAATTCAATCGCTCTCTTATTTTTCTGTTCCTGGTTCCTGATTCAAGTGCTGGATAGCTGTGAAGCTTGCCGCCGTGCCCAGCAGCATTTTCCCGTTGCTGTATGTGCCGCGTCGACCGTAGCCACAACTGAGGAATGCGGCCAGAGTTCCAGAAAAGAGCCGTTGGTTAGCCATGCCAACGTATAAATCAGCGAAGAGGTGAACCTCTTTCGAAAAGAATAGAAGTATGTCGCAGACGCCATAAGAAATATAAGAAAGAAATATAAAGAAAGCAACTCTGAGTTAATTTACAGTGTTGCAGTAGGTGCTAGTAATTCCGATGAAGTGCGATCAATAGTCAGGCAAGAGGTAGAGAAGATACAAAGACCACTCGACTTGATGCCGTGATCAATCAGCTAATAATTGATCCGGCCAAAAATCAAATGCTCACCTCTTTGCAAGAAGAAAAGGTAAAGAAAATTGTCAGCAACGAGGTTGAAAGACTACAGCAACCCATGCTGGAGAAAATGGATCACATGATGAGGAAGCTGCAAGAATTGTCTACAAGCTGTAGAACTGGACCCCTTTTGTCCTCAGAGAAAGAGTGTGAAAAAAACTACCGCCGAGAGCCTCCCAGGTGTTTCAACTGCAACAAGTTGGGTCATATTGCTCGACAAATGATCATAGAACCAGATACCGACCAGAGGCAACATCGCTCACGTGTGCTAGATTACCCACTAAAAAGGGGAAACAGGGCAATAAAAATTTCCCCGGAATGGTGGTGAAAGGAAAAATCTTCAGGAGAAAATTTGAAGCACTAATTGACACTGGTTCCCAAGTCTCTATAATATCTGAAAAACACATCGATGAACTTGGGCTTGGTGTGGAGAATAGAATCAAACATCTGAAGTAATCAATTGGGATCTTAGGGATATCCCCCTCCCCAATACACGCTACTAAAGTAGTGAGACTGAAGGTGGGACTACCTGAGTTTGGACTCTATTCACGGCAAAATTTTTTGATTCTACCAAAGAGCTCCATCTCCCACATAGGGCTAATTTTAAGGGAGGATTTTCTGTGGAAGAATGGATTCTCCTGCGACTACCTCAAGGGGGAGATTAAGTTCCTTCGAACAAAGGATCCAAGCAATGCCAATCAGAGCCATGGAAATAGAAAAGAGAAGGACAAGCCTCTACACGAGAATTCTCAGTCCACAGAAAATGGTCCGAATAGAAAAGACAAATTTAGGATCAAGGAAATATGTGATGATCTTATCACGAGAAAAAAAGCTGACTAATGACCTGTAAAGGGGCAGAAAATGAAGACCAAACTAGTGATAGGTGCACAATTCCAAATAAACAATGTAGAGAGCAAAGCCACTCATATGTGTTGAGCAATTAATGGAATCGAAAAAAAAAGATAAAAAAGGGGGCAGATAAAATGTACAAAATTTTTCTGTAACTTCATTAAAGTAAAATTTTAGATAAAGGGGGGGAGGGGGCATTTGTTGTGTCGGAAAAAGTGCCGATTCACTTTTAATGAGTCATCCTATTTCCGACCCAACATAAGGTAATGCTAAAAACCATGGATATGGACATGCTTATGCCTCCAGAAGAAAATGTGCATCTTGGTAATTCAGAACTATGTCTAACCATTTTTCTAGTAGATATTAAGTGAATTTTGAGAAACCCATAACATAAATAGATAATGTTTGTGGATTGTTTAACAAAGGAAAATTATGTATAAATGCTGAAAGATGTATGTAAGATGATATATGTATTGAGCCATGTTAAAAACAGTTCAGAGCTGTGGTGACCAATCGGCCGCCGCTGTGTGCATGACGTAGTCACCAAGAGAGGGCGCTCACATTGACTATATAGGCTTTGGCGCGTAATTCAATCGCTCTCTTATTTTTCTGTTCCTGATTCCTGATTCAAGTGCTGGATAGCTGTGAAGCTTGCCGCCGTGCCCAGCAGCATTTTCCCGTTGCTGTACGTGCCGCATCGACCATAGCCACAACTGAGGAATGCGGCCAGAGTTCCAGAAAAGAGCTGTTGGTTAGCCATGCCAACGGATAAATCAGCAAAGAGGTGAACCTCTTTCGAAAAGAATAGAAGTATGTCGCAGATGCCATAAGAAATATACGGTGAGGAAACCCGGAAGCCTAGTTAAGGAAGTTCCAACAACTACCAGACAAGCAAGAACGGTAAGGTGCAAGTTTTTGTATTAAAATTGAATAATAACCAAAGAGGGTATAAGAAACAGAACGTTAAGGAGCTCCATATAGTCAACTTCCATTTTGTATCTAAAGAACTGTTTTCTTTTGGACATTTCTGTCTACATCTAAAGATGCAAGTGACACCCTAAGCTTAAGCTGAGCTGTGAACCAAGGTTTCGGACTGTTTATGTTGGAAGAAACATTTATATCATTGTGTTAAACTTAAATTTGAATATTAACTGAATTTTGAGGGAGGATAAAGCCTGAGCATAAGAGAGAATATTGTCCCATGTGAATCTTGCAAGACGGAGTATGTCTGATATGCTCCATACTAGGATTGTAGAATGTATCTATGTATATGTGTTATTCCTATATATGGGAACTGAGCACTCTGTAAGAATTAACCAGAGCCTGAACCAAGTTATACAAAGAAGAGTATGAGATTGATAGTATAAGATTTTAGAGTAAACCTTTTGGATACATTAACTTAAAGGGGGGGGGGGGGTCAGACTCTTTAGAATTGGAATTTCTGACTAAAGTGTATATATGTATTTGTCTAAATAAATGTATTTCTTTAATTCAAACCACATGAGTCTGTCATTGTTCTGAGAATTGAGTTACCACTTGTTAAATTTCGCACTATGCATAAGTAATAGGGGGAATCCATTAGTAACTAAGAAAGGGGGACCACGACTGCAAACCACTTGATCCCTATATTGTTTTTCAGTAGTTTTAAATTGTGTGTCAGAATTCAGTTGCCGGCTGGCGCAGTCGACCTAAAAGAATATAAATTTGTCAGCAATGGAATAGCTGAGAATAAGTAAGATAAGTAAATAATGTAATTAATAATAACAGGGCAAGTACGAAGACGTAACACACTACCATTCAAAATAGAAAGTGTAATACTTGGGTCTTCGCTCAGACCCAAGCCATTAAAATATTTAAATGGCAGTGAGTAGATCATACTGCAAGAAGTAACACTCAAAAATGGATAAAATTGATATCAGAATGATATGGAAAGAAAGCTACAGGAAGACTAAAGAGATGGTGGGAGGATGACAGTAGAGATATGGCTGGAACTCAGTAGCACAGAAAAGCTCAAGATCAGATTGAATGGAGGATTTTAGGTGAGGCCTTCATCCAGTAGTGGAAAGAAAATGAACGATAATGATGAATTCTAACTTTCAAGAATCTGACAAATACTTTACCTGCTTCACTATGAGCAATTACAACTCCAAGTTCGTTTTCTGCAGTGGAGAGTAAATAAGAATGTGCATCACCTATTGAAAGCTACATCATATCTATAAGGAAAATTTTCAGTGATAACCTCTGCAAAATATTAACAAACACTGTTTATCCAAATATAATGCCATAATGCTGACATACAATGAAAAAAAAAAAAAAAAAAACTGTACATCATATCAGCAGTGGTTGATTTCACAACCACTGTGCTGATTTGATGTATTAATACTAGTATTAGTAAAACAGTATATAGTGCAGTATTTATAAGAATGTCTTGTAATAACACATATAATATACTAAAAAAAAAGACCATCAAATGCTTACATATCTAAAATTATGATTTGTTACTTAATACTCACTAAGTTTTCTTTTTAACTTTTCAATGTGTGGAAAGTATTATCCAAGGTAAGATTATAAGTGCATGTACTATTCACAAATTTTTATTAGATGAAAATGAAGTGGTCTAAATGCATGTATGTGTCGATGAAAATATTTACTATTAAACTAATTAAAAATTTTGTTTTATAATTATGATATAATTATTCTTAATTAGTATGTGAAATAAGATTAAAGTCAGTAACCCATCACATTCAGGCTAAACATTATTAAAATATCTTAATGTGAAAACAAAGCTCACCATATTAGAAAGGGATATTTCATAAACTATACTGAATTCAAAGTAAAAACATTATACAAAGGATACAACGCGTGCTAGTACAATGTCACCAGGTCGAAAACACTTATACGTTTCAACCTAAAAAAATATATACATATACACACATTATATATAAGAATATATATAATGTGTATATATATTTTTAAATATATATATATATATATATAATATATATATATATATATATATAATATATATATATATATATATATATATATAATATATATATTTAAAAAAAACAGATTATATATTTTTTATATATTAAAAAAAAGGATTAAATGACTAAGTCAAGAAGGAAAAAATAGAAACACTATTTTAATTTAAATAAACTTCAGAACTAATTTTGTCTTCTTAGAAGACTTCTTCGGGTGCATAACATGAGAGAACTGCCAACAAACATTGTGAGAGAAAATGTATACAATAAAGTGTTAACGTCATCATCATCAACAACCATGGGTCTAACGCCCATAGGTGTCTGATGTCATCTTGATATGATTCTTCCATTGTATTCTATTTTATGCAAGATGACTCAATTTGTGTATAGAGTTTCTGCACATTTGACAATGTCATCACCCCCATTCTCTGTTTGGTCTTCCTTTTTTGTTCTTTCCTTCAATCATCCCAAACAGCAGCATTTTTATTTTCATCTCATCGTTCATTCTACATATATGGCAAAGCGATGCAGTTTCCTTTTGATTATTTTCTGGATCATGTTTTCTTTTGGTTGTATTCGTCTGTAGATTTCCTCATTGTTCACTTTCTGGATCCAGCTTATTCTCAAGATTTTTCTATAGCACTTCCTCTCAAATGCTAATACCCTCCTTTCAGATTCTCTCAGGAGTACACAGGCCTCACATCCATAGAGCATGCTGCTGAAGATACAGGTTTCTACAATGCGCAGTTTAGTTTGCATCTTTATAGCTCGGCTCTTCCATATTTTGTCCATGGCTTTTAAAATAGTTGTTGCTCTGGCTATTCTAATTTTTATCTCTTTTTTGGGGTCCAAGTCATGCGTCATGTGGCATACAAGATATGTGAAGTGTTCCACATTTTCCAGTTGAAACATGTCTATCGTAACTCTGTTCAGTAACTCCTGTTGTCCGAATATCATTGTTTTAGTTTTTTCAAATTTGACATTTAGTCCATATATTTTTCCTTCTGTGTATAGTGTTTGCAATGTCTGTTCCAGTCTTGCTGCATCTTCTTCAATCAGGATGATGTCATCTGCAAAGCAGAGGTAGTTTATTCTCATGTCATTTATTGAAATGCCTCCACATTCTTCTTTAATCTTATCTAGTGTTCTTCCCAGATGTGTGATGATGATTGGTGATATTGGGTCCCCTTGTCTTGTGCCCTGACTAGTGGCAAAACCAATCTCCAGTCGCAGCTGCTATCCTGATTTTTGCATGTGCTTAGCTGTTTAAATCTTTCAGCAGGTAGATAGATCAATTTATTGTCCACACCATAGGATTCCAAGACTGCCCATGTTATATTTTGGTCAATATTATCAAATGTTTTTTGGAAGTCCAGAAAACAGCAGTATATCTTTTTGTTCTTTCTTCAAGCTTTCTCTGCTATTAGTCTTAGTGTGAGTATTTGTTGCACTGTACTTCAATCTTTTCGAAATCCGACTTGCTCATCCGGAAGATGTGACCCTTCAGGCTTTCTGTTAGTATTTTCATCAGCATTTTGCCAAGATGACTCATTAATGCAATAGTTCTGAAATTGGTGCATTCTAAAGCACTACTTTTCTTATGAAGGACAACCAAGACTGATTTTTTCCACTCTTTGGGGGCATACCATGATTTCCATATTTCATTACACAGCTTACATTACATTACATTACATATTACATTACGCATTTCTTTTACAACCGATTCTCTCCCATATTTTAGCATCTCGCCTATTATGTTGTCATCTCCAGGACTCTTGTTGTTCTTGAGATGTTTTATAGCCTTATTCACCTCATCTTCCAAGATGTCATTTTCAAAGATCTCTGCTGGTGGAGAGATTGCTTTTAGTTCTTTGATCACTTCTGTTGCAGTATTATTTAGTTGATTTTTATATAGTTCACTGCAATATCTTGTCCATCAATACTTTACCATCTTCATCTTTGACTGCTACTGATCTTGTTTGCCACTTCCTATTGACATTTCTTATAAGTTTGTAGACCTCTCTAGTTTTGTGTTCTCCATAGTACTGTTCAATGTCTTTGCACTGGTCTTCTAACATTTGGCTTTATCAGATCTTGCTGCTTTCAGTACTTCATTGCATTTTTGACACTATAACTCATCTGCTGTCTCTGAATTATCTCTTTTAAGTTTCAGTTCTCTTTTCTCCTGTACCAATTTTAGGGTTTCCTGAGTTATCCATTTCTTGTTGATCTTTTCTCTTTCAGGAATTACTTCCTCTACTGCTTTTTTTAGCACTGTAGTGAGTCGTTCTGCTCTTGTATTTATATATTTTTTCACTTGGGGTCTTAAGCTTAGTTTCCAATATGTTCTGATATGCTGTTCTTAAGCTGTCTTCATTTAGTTTTGAGATGTCTCTAGCTTTGTGGAACTTCCTTTGTACTTCGGTTTCAGTTTTAGTCTTATATTCACAATCACTAAGCTGTAACCGAATCAATATCAGCTCCTTGGAATGATCTGCACTGTTGAACTGAGGTTCTCCATTTCTGGTCTATTAATATCAGGTCGATCATATTCCTGTGTTTGCCATTGAAGGAGCGCCATGTTCATTTACGACAATCTTTTTGTTGGAATTTGGTATTGCAAATCATCAGGTTGTTATCTGCAAATTCCAGAAGCATCTCTCCACGTTCATTTAACGTATTAATGCATAAAGCCATTTTGTGTACCTGTTCAATGACAGAGAGATTATAGCTGAGTTAGTGTTGAGATGTACTAGATGTAGGACAATTTCTTTAGATTCTACAATTTTTCTTTCCAGTTCATCATAGCATCAAAAGATATTTTCCGATTTGTCTCACATGACTGGATGAATGACAGAATTTTTATCGTTAGCGTCAGAGAACAGAGAGTTTGCTCTAGTTCTGCTATATGTGATGTCTCTTTTATGTTTCTTTAGTCATAATTTGATGGATTTTCGGCCTAGCCAAAATAAGGCATGTTGCAGTTGCGCCAAATATGGTAAATGCCAGGATATTTCAACTTGTTATGTTGTTTTTTTTATATATATATTTATTTTTAAATATTAAATGACTGGAAGCTGAGAGACAAAAATAAAACACTATTTTTATTCAGCACGACTAGTTTCGTCTTTAAGAAGACTTCTTCAGGCGCACAAAAAAAGAAAGAAACCATCAACAAAAAGTGTAAAGGAATAAAGTCTAAACAACAAAGCGTTAGCATTGTTGTTTAGACGAAAAGGTAACCATTAAAGTGTTAGCGTCTGAATATTTAAAGCTGTTCTCTGCATAACCTCACTGTTGGGCATATACATGCATTCAAGATCCCATGAATGCCAAAGTTGGATGACAGCACAATGACAGTCTGAGAGATTATGGTAATATATATATATATATATATATATATATATATTACATATTATTATTTACTAAGAATATTAATATAATAATTTAAAAAAAATATATATATATATATATATATTACATATTATTTACCAAGAATATTAATATAAAAAATTTTTAAAATACACTAAAAATATAAATCTGAAATTGGAGAGAATGTAGTAGAATGACAAAACAATATGAATATTAAAAAGAATGAAAGGAGCATTCTGTTACAGAGTAATGAAGGAAACCATGTAATGATATTCAATTCACTGCTCTGAAGTGTAATGATTATTAACCTATGTTTAGTGAGACCACTATTTTCTTTCCTTTTATATTCCACATTGCTTAAGTGTTCTTTCTTTCGGATTTCAAAATTTCTTCCAGTGACTGAGTAAACCTAGCTGTGTGAACATGGACTCTTATATATATCCTAGAATATTTTTCAACCAGAATGTTGTCTTTGAATGAACGTAGGAAGTTCTGTAGGATGTTATCTGTAGTCTTGACTACTGCACGCAGATCTGAGCGCCAGAATTTCTTGGCGATAAGGGGGATGAAGGTGGAGAGGATCCAGAGGCGAGTGACCAGGATGATATGTCTATGGAATGGATTTTACGAGAACAAGTTGAAGATTTGTGGGTTATAGAAACTGGTTGATAGGCAGAAACAGAGCGATATGATTGAGATATACAAATTACTTAGGGGTTTTTACAAGATTAATTCAGAGGAAATTTTTCAAAACAAGTCTGGTGGTCGGAGAACTAGGGACCATCCAAGTTAGCAAGGGTATTAGAACTATGTTTTTTGCTTGGAGAGTAGTGAATGAGTGGAATAGGTTGCCAGAGTATGTTGTGGATGCCATGACTGTGAATGAGTTCAAAGCAAAGTATGATAGATACTGCACAAATGTTGGATAGTTCTTGACATGTTTAGGGCCTCCTTGATGAGTCTAAGGACTTCTTGGAGTAGCCTGTAATAATAATAATAATAATTTTCTCGTGTTGACCTTTTTTAAATAACAGTGCAATCTGTCTTGAGATCTACCTATGTAGGATAAGGAGTGGTACCTTTGTAATTATTTCGGTAGTTGCACAAGTTGCTTTTTCAGAGAATAATAATTTATATAGTAACTTTTAGGAGTAATTTTTGTTTAAAGCATAGTTTTAGGAAAAGAGGAGGACTCAGAAAACTTTTACACACAACCGCAGAACATTTTAAATAATACCAATCCTAAGGATCTCATCTTGCTAATGGATGACCTTAATGCAAGAATTGGCAATAAACCATATAAACTAAACATAGGACCTATAGAAGAACTTAACTGTAATAGAAATGGAAATAGATAGAGATTTTACTATAAGCAATAACCTTAAAATAACGAACACCTTCTTCGAACATAAAGATATCCAGATACACCTGGGAGGCAAGAAACACAAGCAGCATTATTCATTACATAATCAGCAATATGAAAATGTCAGAAATGATAATAGATACAAGAGTATACAGAAGATCTGAAATAGAACCAGATCATTACCTCTTAATTGGAAAAATAAAATGGGAACTAAGATGGAAAACAAGAAAAAAATATAAGGGAAATAGGAATTTTGAACCCTTCAAAGTCAGACTTCTAAATGACAATAGTATTAGAGATTTGTACCAAAAAAGAATAAAGAAACTCGACGATAAATATAAAAGAAAATCAGAACATAGAAGAAGAATGGTCAAACCTAAAAATCATAATGACAAAAGCTGCAAAAGAAAGTTTGGGAACAAAGAAACAGTGGAAAAGAAAAAGAGGCCTTAGGGATTGGGATGACAAAATTAAATGCATTATTTTGAAAAGAAAAAAGCATATAAAAACTGGCTCAACCTGAAAACAATAGAATCAAAAATCGAATACAATAGAAAAAAAAAAAGCAATAGCAAAAGCAGCATGCAGGAGAATAAACAGAAACAGATGGAATAATTTTGTAACAAAATTAGAAAGAGACTGTACACTTAAAAGACCTAACACATATAAAATCCTTAAAGATCTAAATAATGAAACTAGAGAAAAGCAGATATTAATACTATTAAAATAGAAACACAGATATTAATATTATTAAAATAGAAACACAGATAAATTACTACCAAGATCTGTGGTATGATGAAAGCATTCAAAACAGAAAACCACCCCCTGTAAACATCTCGGACAACTTGGAAATCATCCCTCTAGAAGAATTAACCCAAAGCAAAACAGGAAAGGCCCCAGGAGAAGACAATATAAACTTGGAACTTATCAAATATGCAGGACTTGAATTATCACTCAAGTGAGAATTCAAAGCTACTTAATTTTTATAATATGATTTGGAAAGAAAGAAAATGCCCACAAGATTGGACAAAAGCAATAGTTATCTCCATCTACAAAAATGGACATAAATCTGATTGTAACAATCGTGGCATCAGCTTACTTAGTACTTGTTATAAAATATATGCAAAAATCTTAGCATATAAACTTAAACGTATAGTAGATCCAAAATTAACAGAACAACAAAATGGATTCAGAAAAGGCAAGTCTTGCATAGACTCTGCATTTATGTTAAAATTACTAATTGAAAATCACAGAGAAATGAACATAGAAACACACATAGCTTTTATAGATTACACCAAAGCATTTGATAAAATTACCAGAAAAAAACTATGGGAAATCATGGGAGAATATAAAATACCAAACCAACTCTTTAGAGCCTTATTCAATATATATCAAGATAATAAAATATCTGTGAAGTACAATAATTTAACATCAAGCTGAAAACCAATAAATAGAGGAGTACGTCAGGGTTGCTCTCTCTCACCTGTTTTATTTAATATACATTAATCCCTCGATTAATGCGTCCCCGATTAGTGCGTCATTTTTTTCGGTACCCAAATTTGATTAGTGTGCCTATATACATCTTAAAAATAAATGTTACGGATTTTAAAAATTTTCTATCTATACATTTTTATGGCTAACTATTTTAAAAAATCACTCACCAGAATGAAATAATTTAGTTACCGATTTAAAACATTTTACAAAGTTATTTTTAATGACATACTACACTACTTCCATGTATACTATGTTTCAAATTTTTACCACCAAATACAACTTCTCTCATACAACCTATGGACCAGGGGATTATCGCAACCTTTAAGGCATACTACCTGAGAAGAACATCTGGTGAGAATTCTATGACATTAGTAGAATTCTGGAAGAAATTTAATGTTAAATCTGCTATTGAAAATATTCATCAATCTTGGAATGAAATTACTGCTAGCAGTATGCGAGCCATTTGGAAGCACATTGTGCAAAAGATTTTGGAAGCTTTTCAAATGAAATGAATAATGTTGTTGAGGAAATTGCCAACATTGGGCATGAACTGGGTTTTGATGAGTTTGGTAATGATAATGTCCAAGAGTTAATTAAATCTCATTCTGAAGAATTGAGCGATTCCGACCTGCTAAATTTAGATGCACAGCAGGAAGATCCCGAAGAATATGAAGAAAATTTAACCACTGATATTCAGCCAAAAGAGATTTCACAGAAACGATTTGAAAATATTTTTCGTACAATCGAAGTTTTTAAGCAGCAATACTTAGAGGCTGACCATGATGAAGAGTGAAGCAGTAAAATTTGCAGAAGAGTAAAAGAGGTGTATTTAAGCATACAGTTCACTACTGAAAGCTACTCGACTCGTTCTTATCATGCTGAAAGAAAATACATACAAAAATGGAAAATACTAAATATTTGTACATATTTTCTTATTTCACATTTTACATATTTGTAAATATTCACACAATATTTCTGTACATCTGGTATCCATTTCCTACTTGTCCGTTTAGATCTTTAATAAGGACTAACATTTCTTCTTTCATGTCAAATGGCTTCTTTAATTATTCAAAAAATTCCTCTTCTCCTTTCCTTGTAGAACTTGTGTGTGATTATAGGCACAAATAAGCTTCATTATCCAATTACCATTTTGATGTTTGCTCACATCACTCAACTAGATCCTGTCTGCCATTCCTCTTGTTTAATGTTGAATACTATAGCTTCTCCTTCATTTCTCTAATCATTATTGCCCGAATATAACAAATGTTATATTCAGGCAATAATTTGTTATTTAGAAAAATCTCCCTGTTTTTGTAACACCGATTATGTCGATCTAGTACATCTCCAATTCTTCTGCCAGGTTCTACCAGTGCTTCTCACAATGATGGTGCCAATGTCAAATTTTGCTGATGGTGATTTAGGGTATATTTCTAAACCAAACCACCATCAGCTACTTCTGCTGATGCTGATTTTTTCACTGTTCACAATGATTTCTGCCAAAAACAGAAGGTCCTCGTTTAACCAAGCAAAACCTCAGCTGACCATATGTCCAATCCTCGCCTTCAATTCCTTCATTTTGTTTTGGTTTTAGCTCTAATTTTGATAATTTTGGATAAATTTGATTAGGAGCTAATTTTGGATAAATTCCAAATTTATCCAATTATGGTCAAAATTAGCAAATTAGCAGTTCATCCTCATTCATTCTGTATCCAGGTAGACATGTATTAAGAAGATGTACTAGGAAGATTGAAGGCAAGGATTGGACATTAAATCAGAAGCTCCAGTTGGTTTTCCACATAAAAGGCTATGTGGAGATCTTCTCTCAGTTATCTAACTTTGATCCTTAAGCTACTCCTGACATAAGTATTTCAATTTTAAAATCAAACAGTAATTCTGAAAGATTATTTTTAATCTTTCAGATTAAAAATAATCTGAAAGATTAAAAGACCTTCCCATCTCATTCAAGATGACCACAAATTAGTTTTTCTTCAACTGCTGTATATGTTCTAGCATATTTCAGTAACCTTCAGTTAATTAAATCAGCTAAACTAATCTAACCTTGAGCCAAGAGATACATATTTTCTTTTTTCTTATAGAACAAAAGACACAGAGGCAAAATTATTAACTTTGCACAAATGAAGTGTATGCCTCTGCTTAAATAACTTTAAGCAAATATCTACTCTATGCTTTTAAATTTTTGCATGTTCAGTCCATAATTCCTGTGAATTATTTGCATATTTATATTTTGATTACATTTTAATGCAAAATAATAATAATAATAATAAATGCCAGGCCAACATGTTTTGTAGAGAATTGTAAAATTTATTAATGACTTCAAGTAAGGTGTATTTAAAAAAATAAAAACTCCTGCATAAAGGATAAGTCCCTTCATCATAACTTGGCCCATATCACTTAAATGAGGCAAAAAAAAAAGAAAAAACACTTTTGCCTCATTTAATGAATGGAAGAAAGAGGATAATTAAACATGATTTTATGGATTTTAACTTGGTCATATCTGTTTGTGAAATTTCAGCTTTCTAGCCCACACAGTATTCTTTTTTTGGGACATTCTGACAGTCAGAGTGGGGGAGTTTGCTATAACAGTATTTGCTGTAGTGAGTCAACTTACAACTTTCGTGTAATTCAAGAACCAATATAGTTTCTTGTTTTATTGAATTCACCAGCAGAAAAGCAATCAGAAAGTGTGGGCTTCTCTGCTGCAAGCAGAGAAGCCTATCATAACTACTGCAGTCTCATAAGATGGTAATTCACTAGCCATTGCTTTAAATACTTGATATTAAGAATTTATATAAATGCTATTAAAAGCTATCAAAGGAGATTTTTAGTTAACTTTACTGGAAAACAAAAATATAATTCTTACCTTATCTATCTCTTTAATTCTAACATCTTCTTTTCTATTAAAATATAGATTAAAAATTATTATTTATAGTATAATATAACTTTATATTTCAAAATTAACATATTAATAATTAATAATTTTTATTCAGAAAAACAACAACAACGAAATAAACAAATAACAGCACTGATCAGCATTGCTGGTAGCCAGTATGTCACATCAATATATTTAACGAATATATTGATGTGACATGCCATGTCACACGTTCTGTATCCATGTGTGTACACACACATACACATGGCTACAGAAATACAACTTAAATCTACTAGCCACTAGCCACAAAAATATATAAATAAATAAATGAAAAAAAAATAATAAAATAAAAATTATTTATATAATTTTTATAGGTAATGTTCTTTTTATAAAACTAAATGCTAAATATTATGATAACAAAACAAAGTAACATATTCTTTAATTCTTACTACACTTTTCACATAATTAGCCTTTCCTTTACACAGGTTCAAAATGCATGCCACTAACACCTACAGTTCATTTACATAGACTTTAATGTCCATTAGTGTGTCTTTTCTTGGTTGCAAAATACCACTTATTCACTTTTTTATTTTGGAATAAAGTTTACTGCAGAGAAGGGTAATTTATATCACTAACAATCATTCAGGGAAGAGAAATTCATTAATGACTTCAACTTCTCTTTTATTAGATTAACTTAACTAAAACTTCATTCACACAATGAATACATGCTGATATAACAGCAACAATTTCGAGCATGTTTGAGAAATAAAAATCTGTTCATATTACTATAACTGTATTTATGCATGAGCTACACTAGTGGCCAAAATTGTGGAAACCTTTTGGAAAAAGTGTATTTTTGGGGTTTGATGGCTTATAACACCACTTTTGCTTTGGTGTCATACCATAAAATTATATATCAATGGAAAGATAATTTAATCAAGAATGTAATGCAACAAAGTTTGTTCAATTATCTGTATTCTATGAAAAGTTATAGCCAAATAACCAGAAAAAAAAAGCACAACTTGCTTAAGTTGATATGAAGTAGCTTTCTTTCATTTGAATGTAGCCGATGAGAATGAGTGTTTAGAGAGCCAATCAGGTGTCACCTCGTTTTGGCAATGAGCCAATAAGGTCACAGTAGGATTCAGCTATTGATGTCATGTATTAGAGCTGAGAGGAGGAGGAGATTTGTCAGTGTGTTATGTGATTGCTATCAAGTTGGTTGGTTTTTTTTGTGTTATTTCATTTAGTGAGCTTGTAAAACATAATAAAATTAAAGAAATGATGCAAAGAGTTGAGTGGTCACCCAGAAAGCAATGTAAAAGAGTACTATTAAGTGAACAAGGCTACAGTTATGAAGAAATTAGAAGAAAAATTGGTGGAAACTTAACCGAAGGTGGCATTTCTAAATTTTTGAAGAGGTATAAGAAGACTCAGTCATTACAAAACCAAACTGGTAAAGGCAGGAAAAGGTGCACAACAGCAAGTGATGATAGAAGAATTGAGATACTGTGCCTAAGTGACAGAAGAAAATCATCTGGGTGTATACAAGATGAAATGGCACAATACAATGTGAAGTTGAGCGCAAGGACTGTTCAGCGCAGACTGCAGGAATTTGGTCTAAATGCTAGAATTCCACGAAAAAAGCCATTTTTATCTCTCAAACAAAGGTTGAAAAGATTAAACTGGGCTAAAACCCATGTTAATGGGACAGCAGAACAATGGGACAGTGTTATTTGGAGTGATGAGACCAAAATCTCCCTGTTTGGTAGTGATGGCATAAAATACGTAAGGAGAAGAACCAGAGAAGATTTGCATCCTGATTGCATTAGACCTACCGTGAAACACCCACTTAGTGTTATAATCTGGGGTTGTATGACATCAAAAGGTGTGGGCAGAATTTGCGTGATTAATGGGAATATAAATGACCAAAAATACATAAATGAAATACTTGAGCCCAAACTGAAGCCTTCTGCATGTGATCTTTTCTAAGATAATGAAGCATTTATATTTCAACAGGATTCAGCTCCATGTCATGTTGCTGCTATGTGCAAAAAGTGGTTTCAAGATAATCATATTCCATTGCTGGAATGGCCTGGGAATAGCCCAGACCTTAACCCATGGATGATTAGAATACGTGTGTAGAGGCTTAAGTGCTGTGAGGACATCATGTTGGAGGCTTAATGGATTTTTTACAACACTCAAAAAGAATTAAAATAGACTTTAATACTTCCTATATTTCGTCCTAGTCACTAGGACATCTACGGGGATTACAAAAAAAAATTAATGTAACATATGCACAAATAACAAACAATACTAAGCCCAACCACGTGGGTGACACTAAAGTCCTATCTAGGTAGAGCGCCCTCTAAGGGCAGTAGTAGGTGGCCTGGAATGTAAGGTGGGAACTCTGGTGATGAGTGTTTCCCAAATCTTCGGAAGCTTAATGCAACCATATTTATTGAGATTTGGTTGGTTTTTGAGAGCTGCTGCTGCTTCTAAGAAAAGTCTCTCTTTCTTGAATTTGCTGTGGTGGAGCATGGTGGTTTTCTTCCATGATACTCTGTGGGTGGTGTCCAAAACATGGTCAGCCAAGCCTGAATGGCCATAGTTGTGTTTGAAGATGTAAGACTTGTGTTCCTCTAGACGGATGGATGCTGATCTGCCTGTCTGTCCAAAGTACGCCAGCTTACAGGAACAGGGTACTTTGTAAACTCCAGGCAGAGAGAGAGGAGGGAGCTGATCTTTCGTAGAACGGAAAAGGGTAGCCAGTTTGCGGTGGGGCTTATATGCTGTGTGCAGATTGTATTGTTTTAGTATCTTGGCTATTTTTTCAGATGTGCCACAGATGTAGGGTATGGTGATGGCATTTTTAAAATCTTGTTGACGAGAAGGAAGGGGAATGGGGGAGGAGTTGATTATTTTTTTGATACTGTGATCGCTGTAGCCATTGGAGAGGAAAGTGCTGTGTATGTGGTTAAGCTCATTAGTGAGGGTGGTTCCACTGGAACAAAGATTGTGGGCTCTCTTGGTAAGAGTTTTAATAATGCCATATTGTTGAGAGGGGTGGTGGTGGTGGGAGAGTTTGTGAATGTATCTGCCTGTGTGTGTGGGTTTTCTGTATACGGTGAAGGTAAGTGTATCATTAGGCAGGCGTGTGACTAAGGTGTCTAGGAAGGGTAAACAATTGTTCTTTTCCTTTTCCATAGTGAACTGGATTCTTGGATGTAGACTATTGAGATGACTGAGGAAGGAGTCTAACGTGTCTGGGCCATGAGGCCAAATAGAGAACACATCATCTACCTATCTTAGCCAGATAGAAGGTTTGAGTGGGGCTGAGTCTATGGCTCGTTTTTCGAAATCTTCCATATAGAAATTGGCAAGGGGGGGTGAGAGGGGGGAACCCATGGCAGTTCCCTCTATCTGCTTGTAGATTTTGTTGTTCCACGAAAAATATCCAGAGTTAATGGCAAAGGAAAAGAGATCTAAGATGTCAGAGGGAAAAACGTTTTCTAAGAGAGATAAGGTGTCAATTAAGGGAATATTGGTAAACAAAGAGGAGATATCAAAGCTTACCAATATGTCTGTCTTCTTCAAGGTTAAATTTTCTGTGAGGGCTTTAAAGTGGGTCGAGTTTTTTATATAGGAAGGGGACCTTCCGGTGAGGGGGATCAGAGAGTTGGCCAGTTGTTTAGATAGTCTATAGCAAGGTGCATTGGCAGCATCTACTATAGGCCTGAGTGGGGAATTGGGTTTGTGGATTTTTGGTAAACCGTATATTCGGGGGGGGGGGGGGGGGGGGCAGAAAGGTTTAAGTTTTTTCGTGACATCTGGGGGCCAGGAAGATACTTTTTTGAGTAAAATTTTAAGTTTCTTAACTTGTGTTTTTGTGGGGTCATGTTCTAGCGGACTAGGACGAAATATAGGAAGTATTAAAGTCTATTTTAATTCTTTTTGAGTGTTGTAAAAAATCCATTAAGCCTCCAACATGAAGACCTTAACCCAATCGAAAATCTATGGAGCCGACTAAAGAAACTTGTTAGTCAGAAGCAACCCACCAATAAAACCCAATTAACAGAAACAATAATTCAATCTTGGTTTGACATTATAATAGCTGCAGAACTAAAAAACTTGGTTCACTCCATGGGAAGGCGTTGTAAGGCCGTAATTAACGCTAAAGGTTACCCAACTAAGTATTAACTCACATTGTGAGAATTTTTGTATATCTCATTTTTTCTATGTGTTTCACTTTTCTTATTTATAACTGCTGTTCTAATAAAAAATCCTTCATAAAAGTTATTGCATTACATTCTTGATTAAATTATCTTTCTATTGATATATAATTTTATGGTATTACACCAAATAAAAAAGTGATGTTATGAGCCATCAAAACTCAAAAATACACTTTTTCCAAAAGATTTCCATAATTTTGGTCACTAGTGTACATAAACTACAAGTTAGAGCTTCACATAATTACAAAGGCCTCCGAAAAGCTATTGAACCTAAAATTTATTCAGTAGAGAGAGCCTCTTAAAAAATTATAGCTTAGGAGCAAGAGCAACCTTAAATCTGGCCCTGCATATTATTTATTGTTCTTACAAAAAGATCTTGGTATGTTTAAACAATTCCCATACCACTCATTTATCAAATTTACTGAACCAATATATTTTTTCATCGAAATATGAAATGTTCACCACAAATCTTCAGGTCTGGCAAATATATCACATACTGAGACAACCAGCCTTAGCAATTTCTCATTCATTTTCACAAAATCTTTTTAACAAATATATTATTTTTTTTTCCCTTTTATTTTATTTCATCATTTTTTTTCCAACATATGAAGAGCTCTCTGCATACATTAGCTAAATTCCATTGTATACACCTACACTATTTACGTCACCTAAAAAAAATTTCTTCTCAAAATGTTGTGGATTCTCTAATTTCTTTCAGAGCATCCAACGTACTATCTACATGATATTTTGTTTGAAATAGCAGATTTTCCTTTTGAAAAATCAGTGACAGTCGTTGGAATAAAGGTAAAAAAGAAAAAAAGAAAATGGATTCTTATTGCAAAGGAATGTTTTTGTTTTATTCAACAAGCCTTTTGACACCATCCCTTCCATTTCCTCCAAAGTAGTTGTTAACAAGTGCTGTCAGTGCTTCCATTAGACATCCATCTTAATGAATGCAGATATTTGAACATGATGACTATCGCTTATAACATGACTGCTACTTTCTCTATTCTTTCTGTCTTTTTGGTAAGGTCTAATTTTTTATCAGAATTTACCAAAAATAAAATCATGATATACCATTTGGAAATTTATTTTTAAAACCATTATTTCAATTTCAGCAACAAGGGGAATATCTTAAATAGAATTAAAAATTCAAATTATGTCCAGTACAGTGTGTTGATATAAGACCTGCCAGGTAATTTTGCCACTAGTCCCTAGTTTTTCCCAGCATGTTACCTGCTCTGTGTGTTCCAATGCCTACTAATGAATTATCAGTCTTCCAAGGCAAGAATAATTCATTCATTTCACTCTCTAATGTATCAAAAGTAACCTGCAGCTGCTGAGTTTTGGAGAGCAATTATGAAAACAAATGCTTCTTTCAGTTTCCCATTTTTATCTGTATATCTCATAAAAAGGACAAGTTGTTCCTCATTTGAAATAGCTATAATCACATCTAGAAGATTTACTCTACTGGGGTCTTTGATTTCCTTAACTAATTTTTGTTTAATGACATCAGCAATAACTAACACAATTTCTTTACTTCTGTACATTTCTTGTCATTTTGGTATTGTTCTTCTAGTACTGGGCCAGAACCTGTATCTATATCATACTTATTTAGCAGGGCTATGAAGTTTTTGAAGTCACTAAATGACTTATTGAATTTAGCTATATAATAATAGTTACTGATCCTCTTCATGTCTCATGGCACATAAGGCTGAGATCCACTTCTTCCAAATATCTCTGTCCTGAGCCACCAGTTTGGCTTCTCTCCAGCTCTTCCAGCCAGCCAGTCTTTTTATCTTTTCTGTCATTCTCTGCAAAGTCAATTTTCCCAGAAGGAAAAGCCCCTTTTCCTTCTGAGATCAATGTCAAAGCCACTTTAGGAATATCTCTGCTGTCCATTCTCAGTATGTGTCCAATCCACTTCCATCTTTTCATTTCATCGGCGATGCTATATAATATGTTGTATAAAAGGCTCTTAAAGTGTGTTTTCTGAGTGCTTTCTAACCAACTCTATGTTACAGCACTTTTTGTGAGAATTGGATGCTTCATAATAAAAACCTAAATGTCTCATTGTGAAAAGTCATCAGAATAGAGACCTTTGATACTCCACCTGTGGGCAAGTGGATTTCTGGAGGCCTAAAATATATACACCCAATTCTTTATTTACACAGTAGATCGGTTCCCGAAAAAATCGTGTAAATGAAAACCATGTAAAAAAGAATACAGTGCATATGAAGAAAATAAAAGAACGTTTCCAGATGTGAAAACCAGATATGAACAATAAGTTATTTTCAAACAAAACATATTATATATATATATATATATATATATATATATATATGCATCCCTTAAAGAAAATAGTGTGTCACTAATAAAACAGAAATTCAAAAAGGTCCAAATACATCCGCGTATATGGTTATTAGTTAAATTTTATTCGCCGTCACTTTCTGACAGTAGCTGCATTCTTTTGTGAGACTGGAATTATATCACTTCCATCACTTGAAACACTTTGGCCGTTCTGTTCATACTGCAATGGTGAAACGTTTTCTTCAGTAAAAGGAACTAAATTAGTACTAATTTCCAATATTTTGAAGGTTGATTTTTTTTTTTTTTTTATCACGAACTCTGTAATTAAGCGTTGAAATCCTGTTTTGATCTTTGTATAATTCTTCATATTGAACCATACATGACTTCAGTTCACGTGTAAACTGTTCAGCTTGTTCAATATTCAGATCATGTGTAAGAAAATGACTTTGCAATTTTACTAACCATTTGAAGCCCTTCTTTAATTAATCTTGCAGTGAATAGAATCTCTTCTTCATCATCGTCACTTTTTTCTTTTTCATCGAGATTTCTCAAGGACAGCTTCTATTATTTCGTCATCACTAACAGCTTTGTCAACCATCAATTCTTCAATATCTGCAGACAAAAAATCAACTCCATTTCTGCCAACTGTGTGTGTGCTAATCTAATGATATTAGGATATTCAATTGTATGCAAAAGTAGAGTTTTTCTTTTTCACACATTCTGGCCAAGTATCTTTCCAGCATGCATTTAAAGTTGGTTTCAATTCTGATAATGCCAACTTAGCAAGTTTGATGCAATCCAAAATAGAAAATTTCTTCCTCACATCAATAACTGTCAGTAAATTATCCTTATCTAGTTTATCCAAAATGTAATGGAATGTTCTTCTTATGTAGTAAGTTTTGACTGTGTGGACGGGCACAGGAACAGGATGAACAGGCACACTGTCTATAATCAATAAAACTTTTAAAGTCCAGATTTTTTTTCCATCAAACTTCTGGAAAAAAACATTGATGGAACTATTCATTAAAAATTTCTTTTGTAACCCAACCTTTTTATTTGCCTTTCAGTGCACTGGTAATGTGTTAAAATCCACACCTTTCATTACCTGCGGTCTTAGAGATCGATTATTGAGTAATGGTTTTAATATGCCATCTCCTGAAGCATTGCTGCAAAATAATAGTCACATGATCCTTTGCAACTTTAAAGCCACCAACACTTTTTTTATGATATATCTATATAAGTTCTACTTGGAACTTGTTAACATTCTGTAGCATAGAGTAATCCAGGGTACTTAAAACATCGAGGAGGTTCCCCAAAATTCAAGTGTAAGTACATATGTACCATACTAGGAAATGATAATTCAAATGGAAATACCCTTTTTAAAAGAACTGAATTCAAACAGAAATTTTAAAAATAAGCGCCATTTGAACCATGTTAAATCAAATATACAGTGTAAAAATAGAACTGCTTTTGTTTTCTAAACCGTGTTATTTCGAAATTGCATAAAAAAAGTCATGTAAAAAGAGAATTAGCTTTATAATGAAGTAAAACAAGTAGAATCTCATATAATGGAAATGAGTGAGCAATGTGCAAGTTTACCCCATCTCCTTTTACAATAAGCACACAAATAAGGCACAAGAAACTAAGCCATGAACTTTGAGAGTTCAATAATATCATTTTCACAACAGGACAATTTTAAGAGAGAGACTATGTTTAAGATTAGACATAATTCAAAGATTTTGCATGCGTATGTACTGTACCTTCATACTTGGAAATAATGCCAAATGTTAAATTCAACTTCAGCTATAAAAATACTTATAATGAAATGATCAAGAAAATTAATACACTAACTAGAATATAATCCATTATAAAATGACAGGAAAACTAGTTAAAAAATTCCAACAATCATAGCAAATAAGGAAATGATTTATTGTTATTTTTAATGACCCCACACATAAAAGGTTACAGGACCTGTAACAAATGACATGTGTGGGTAAGTGATTAAGGAGAAAGATGTAGCCTAATGATATGTTTCTTAAAAAGTTGGAGGTTGTACTCAGTGGGAAAAACAGTATGGAAGAAATTGTTCCAAAGAATTGAGGTGGATGGAATGAAGGAAGATGAGAAGTTGTTCAGTATGTTTGGAGTTGGCAGTGTAGGGATGTTGGTCAGTGGCTGTTTTAGTTCTTACATGGTTAGACGAAAGTGGAGGAATGGTAGCGACCAATTCAATAGAAATGAGGCAAAGGAGCAATGCCCATGAAAGTATCAATCTATACAAAAGGCACAGTGCCAAAACAGAGCATCTATGGGAAAGTGACTGAAGGGAGTCTGTTAGGGAAGGGTCACCTCTTAAGCAGATTGTCCTCTTCTGTATATCATCAAGAATTTTTAGAGAAGTTTTGGGCGCAACCTTAAATGTGAGAACAATATTCCTAGGCTGGTCAGATCTGAGATTTATAAAGTATTAGGAGTTGAGCGGAAGAGAAGTAATGTTTTGAATGGAAAAGATACGGAAGCTTTTTTAGAGGTTGAAAAGGATATGTAATATGTTTGTGCCAGAATAAACTGAATATGACAGGCCAAGAAGAAAAATCTGATATTGAAAGGAAATTGGAACATTATCAAAAGTAAGAGGGAGTGAAGTAGGATCTTTCTTGTGGGTAATCAAGTAGGCCTGAGTTTTTATGAAGACAGAGTAGCATTGAAAGCTACTCTGTCTTCACCTCATTTGAATATGTTGAGGAGTTCGGTGTTAACTGGTTTGTAAAGGTTTCTATTATTTAAGTGCTACAGGTTTTCTCGAATGAGGAAGAGGAATGTAAAGTACTGTCCTCGGCAAAACTATGAATAGAGTTTGAAGTCAGAGAGAGAGAGAGAGATGATGTAAAGGAGGAAGTGTATGGGCGAGAGTGAAAAACCCTAGGGTACTCCAGCATCAATGGAAAAGTTTGATGAGAGGAAGCCATCCACCGTGATACGCAATGAATGACCAGTAAGGAAAGCTGGCAATCCAATCACAGAGTGCAGGAGGGATGTCATATGATGATCAAATGCCTTTGAAATATCAAGAGTGACAACACAGGTTTTTTCAAATATTTCCATGGTCTGTGTCCAAAGGTGGGTGAGACTGGTGAGGAGATCAATTGTAGAATGAGAATGGTGGAATCCATATTAGTGATTTTGTTAATTAATGGATGAGTCTCCAGGTAGTAAAGAAGCTGGTTGTTGATAACCTCCATCTCTTTTGAAAGTACTGAAATAAGAGCAATGGAAAAACAGATGACTGACTTTTCTCTCCCTTTTTAGGTAGAGGTTGGATGTAGGCCTGTCTCCATTCTGCTGTGTAGATGACAGAATATAATAGATTATATAAGCGATACAGGATGGGTGTTAATTCTGGGAGACAAGTTTTGAACACAACTGGAGGAATACCATCTAGACCAGGAGCCTGAAAATTGAGATAAATCAGGGTTTTCCTGATGTCCTTATGGTGAAAGTTCAGAGGGGGCATGCAGTAGGCAGTTTGTAGTAGTGTGGGAGATGATTTGCCTTGGTCATCCAAAAAAGAGTTGGAGGGAAAAACTGATGACAAAATGGCTGTTTTCTCTTGAATGGAGTTGGTACTCCAGCCAACAGCCTGTGGGTTCGAATCCTCTTGTGGACACAGATGTATGTGATGGTTTTCAGGTGATAAGTTTGTTTGTTTGCCTGATCACCTCCCTTCATATTTGAGGCCTGAAGCAACTCGAAGAAATTCCATGTTTAGTCTCTAGAGCAGGGTTTCTGAACCAGGTAAAAAAATAAATAAAAAAATAATAAAAATAGAAAAAAAATCCTTAGTCCACCCACAGTATAGATAAACTAAACAGTAGATTTACAATATTTCATGAGTAAGTTACAAAGTAAACAACTTTTTCCAATAAAAATGGAATTATAACTATAAAAAAAAAAAAAGGAATAAAACAAATAAAAAGCAAAAAAAAAAAAAAAACTTTCTTCACAGTTTTAAGCCAAGCATCTTAACAATTAAAACTAATGCCTAGTACACATCCAATCAATTGCACTAATGTTAGAGTACACTAATATGCTGATGAGAACTGAATTTTCAACTGCTGATATTTCCACTGTTCTCACAAGATAAGTACAAAGTTATATTATTCAAGGAACTCTGAGTGGTAATACTTTAGTAAAAACTGAAAAAGCATGTGTTTAAATGCATTAACTCATGTAGAGTACACAAGATAATATATATGTGCTCTGGAAGAAATTTGTTTTGTCTAATTTTTCCACAATGGTCCTTTTTTATTTTTGTGAATCTCACCAATAAAAAAACTGTAAAACATTAGAATAAGTACTGAGGATGAGCTAGATAATTAAGTAACCATACCCTAGAAACATGGAACTTTTACTAGCTTCAAGCTTCATGTTGATAAGCAATGTGATGGTCTCACAACTTTTAACATAAATCCAAATACCAAATTTCATTCAATTCCATCATTGCCATCCTGGTTGACTGAGTGGTTAGCACGTCTGCTCTCCAACCAACAGGCTGCAGATTTCAATAATGCTGTGGGCATGGATGTATATGATTGTCAATAGGTAGGAGACGAATTTCATCGTCTTGCTTATTGGTGGCCTGAAGTGGCATAAGAAAGTTCGATGTTTGTTCTATAGAGCAGGGTTTCTGAACTCTCTCTCTATATATATATGTGTGTGTGTGTATACAGTTGACCCTTGAACAATGTGTGTGTGTGTGGGGGGGGGGGGGGGAATTAGGGGTGCCAACTCATCAATACCTACATCAATAGTGTCTAAAACACTGTAAATGTCATACGTATTACTAACACTAGACATCAAAAATGAAAAGAAAATGAAATTATTCAAAATTAATTATAGGTATTTACAGGTATAACGATTCATACGTTGATAATGAAGTAGCAATATGATTGGTTTATGGTAGCCTAGTGATTGATTTGTGATAATCTAGCGTATACACAAATAAATGAATCGTTATTTTTTTTATGCTAATTAATTAATTAAACTAATTAAGTTATTTTATGCAGTTATGATTTAATACTGCATCTTTAAGTTTTCTCGACTGCAAAATGGTGATGTACGGTCTGTAAGCGTTTGTCTACGTAAGTTTTGATAAATTTTAACTTTATAATAGATTTGTATATGTTTTATGCATTCATGACATACCCAACTTTTTCATAATTTTTTCGCTATTTCTAAGCTATGCAATTTATCTGCAAGTTTTTTCAAATTATCGAAATCTCTAAAATTTCCAATATATTTATTCAAAAAAAAAAAAAATGCATAAGTAGACTCACAGTTCAAAGCCACATTCTTCAAGGGTCAACTGTGTGTGTGTGTGTGTGTGTGTGTGTGTATACACACACACACACACACACACACACACAGTTGTGTAGGATCTGCAGATGTTAATCAAGAATATTTATGCAAAGGTTTCTCCATTTCTGCGAACAAATTCCTTCCTGAGCCTATTCATGAAGGTAAAGAAGTGCAGTAGAGTTGCCTTTCAGGATCTTTTTGGTTCTCTTGTTCTTGAATTCTTCCTTACAAAAATACTATTACTATAATCTCCACAGTAATAGCACAACAAAGCAAGACTGTTGTGCTGTTATACTAATAAATGGAGCCTGAATCTGTGGGATTCAGGCTCCATCTATATCTTTTTTTGGCACATTGCCACAATTTATCAGGTCAGCGGTCCTTTGTGCAAACCCAGATGGGAAAAAAATTTAAATTTTTGGAGATATCATTTCAGCTAATTTTCTTTTATGGTGCAATTTTAATGAGGGATCCATTAACAATCACTGGAATATCTATCTTTGCATATCTACTCTATTCAATAAACAATTAGAAGGAACTTGTTTCAACAGGTTGACATCTTTTAGGGATAGTTATTTGTCTTTCTTAGGCACAGTTGAAGTGAATAAAAGAACTGCCCTATGTCACTTTATGATATTGATTGCATCAATATACTAGACATACCAGCCTCAAGAAATCCTGGAATCATCAGAAAGATATATGCACAAAGAGTACTTGCATCTTCAACATAAGGGGGAGTTTCACTTTCTGTTCTCAAATATTCCTAATTTACTAATACTGTTCAGGCTACATACAGACAAGACCAAATCTTGAATCATACTACCAGTGTTTCACACATGCATTTTGTTGGATGTTTTTGGTATTATCTAGTATATATAGTAAGAACATTTTTAAATGATGAGGTAGTCATGCAATTAAACTCTAATCAGCTATAGTGGAAATTTGAATCTTTAATAACACAACATTATAGCTGGGGAGACAGACATTCCATTTTGATTCAGTGTGCCAAGCTGAATAAAGTGGAGTGTTTCATCAGAATTCTCCTATGCAGCATATCTGGTATACTCTCAATTCCAACACTGACTTTTTGAGAGGTTGTTTTACTGAATTCTTACCTCCTATTAGGAAAAGCCAGACCGTTTTAATTTTTGCCATAAGTAGTTTAAAGTATCACATCTGGCAGTTACTTAAGAATTACTGGGCAAGCAATCAGAACAGAATATATACAAGGATTAGCAGTTTGTTTCTTTGTTTTTCTGCTTCATTTATTGGCACAGGAAAGGGCAATGGACACAGAATAGTTTTAGCAATACACATTTCACCCAAAGGTGATTGCTAAAACTATCATAAGCAATGGCCTTTAAATCAAATGACTGAACTGATCGACTGAGACCTTTTCTTCTACTTTTCTATTATCATACCCCCCCCCCGACACACACCCTTCTCTATGATCCTCTGTCGATTTTTAGCACTCTTTTTTGTATATGAAGGTGAATGACAACAAACTTGAACTCACAACATACCTCAATAAAGATCCAAACTAGTTTAGGTAAATCACAGTAATATATAGCAACATACATGTTGTGTGAAGGGAGCTTGCTGTGCATTATGGAATACGAAGAACAACTTCATGTGAAGTCAATTTCTCTCTACATAGAAGTAGTTTAATCTTGAAGATATTTTATGCATAAACTTTTGTTTCATTATGTGAGAGAGTAAAATACATATAAAATGCAATATAATATCTTGACAAATATACTTTCCAAGCAACTAAAAAATGATATCTGCAAGAGAAATTTTATTCAGTCCAACTGAAAGAACAGATGAAAAATTTAATATAGTGAAAACATTTGTTTTGGCAATTAATTACCTGATCATGCCTCTAAAATGCTCTTTTAAGACAGTCTTTTCAATACATAAGATGGCACATTTAGAATATCTCTGATTCACATTTGTTATCTACAGAAAGAAAAATATAACACAAGAAATTTAAAAGAATGATTCTTTATAATTAGTTTTATACATTATATTTACATGTAAATTTGAATTTAACCAGTTTATTATCTAATCTGAATGTTAGATAAGAGATAATTCTAACATTTTATGGGTATTAAAGAAGGGGGAAAAATAGACTACAAAGAGAACTAAGTTTCATGTTTTTTTATTTTTAAATCTTTGTTAATAATGAACAGATACTGAATTTCCATAATTCAGTAACTGTCCTGTCACTGTGAGCTAGGACTAGTTGTTTCATGATAAGTATGTTGTTTTTTTCGACCAAAAAACAAATTAATAAAAAAAAACTGAGTTTACACATTGTGATGATTTAATAAACCGACTAGTTTCGCCACTTAAGCTAGTGGCTTCATGTGGGTGGATGAACATGCAAATATATAACAAGCATTAATATGAACCAATATGTCACTAAAACACACTGAATGTGTAAGAACCGTTACACAAGAATACAAGTACAAGAGATGATGTGGAGCGTGGTTGCTGACATGTGGTCAGTCATTGTTCAGCAGATGTATCTGATAGTCAGCAGTAAAATTAAAGTCTGATGTGCTTAAAGATCTAATGACTGACTTCCAAATGTCACAAAAAATCTTCTCCTGGTTTTTCTGTTTAGAGTACCTTGTGAGTGTATTACCATTGTAGCCTCTTTGATTTTGGGGAGCTGAAGTTATCTTTTTTGTACAGCATGGAGCTCTTAACTAACGAACGCACCTGCTGAACAATGACTGACCATGTGCCAGCATCCATTCTCCACATGTTTCTGTTGTACTTGTATTCTTGTGTAACGGTTCCAACACATTTAGTGTTTTTTAGTGATATATTGATTCATACTTAACACTTGTCATATATTTGTATGTTCAACCCAACCCAGATGAAGCCACTAGCTTAGGTGGCGAAACTAGTAGGTTCATTAAATCATTATGACCCATAAACCCAGTGTTAATCATTTTTTATTACTGGCTGTAAAATTAACAATATATATAAATATAGATGAGTCACTTGTTAAACATTAAAACATTTCTTTATAAACTATTAAATTAATTAATTAATTAATTAATATAAACTATTAAATAAATATCAAGAATAGTGATCGGATCTTGTTCCACCTTTGCTATGAGTTGCCTCAGCTTGCACTACCTTAAGGGTCAGTTGCTGCTATCCAGGTATTTGCTCATGCTTGAAATTGCCGAACTTTATATAATTCTCATATTCGGCATGAAACTCTTCTGAGTTTCTTATTCGGCTAAGAAACAATATGGGATGTAATAGCCCTTAACTTAAACAAGTTATATGTTGCTGAATTGAAGCCTTTGGCTCTTCATATATTTAATAGTTTATTAGGACACCACTTGGTAATTCTCATAGAAGGGATGCAAGTTCTGTTCGCTACAAACTTGGTATTAATTAGGTCTGCCTACTCAATGATGAGACCTCAATAAAGGTTGAAACCAGTCTGGGTAGTGACCTTCTCTCATAATGTTGAACAGTAATACAGCTCCTAGGAGCTAAGTTCACATTATGAGTAAATATCAAGAATAGTGATTGGATCTTGCTCCACTTTTGCTATGAGTTGCCTCAGCTTGCACTACCTTAAGGGTCAGTTGCTGCTATCCAGGTATTTGCTCATGCTTGGAATCGCTGAACTTTATATATAATTTTCATATTTGGTATGAAACTCTTTTGAGTTTCTTATTCGGCTAAGAAACAATATGGGATGTAATATCCCTTAACTTAAACAAATTTCTTTATAAGACAATTGCAATTTCAGAAGCTATTTCCAGAAAACCATCTTCATCGTAACAACCAATAACTTAGGTATATATCTGGAGGAAGGAATCAGGTTTTCAGAGATACATATAGGATGGAACTCTTCTTTCAATTAATTGTGGCAGTGGTCAGAGACAGCACACATAATCAACTCTCACTATAGTAAGCACTGTTATAACCTACTGTAGTCTCATAAGCACAATGCCATGCTAAAAGAAATTAACTATAGCAAATTATCCACTATAATGAACAATGATCTTTAAGAATTATGAAAGTGGGATGTAGTTACTTATGATTCTTTGAATAACTTCTAGACAATACCAAATTTGGTGTATCCCTAATCTCATTTTATGAATGGAATGTTGTGGACTCTTTGCACAACTAGGTTTTATAACACCACATTTTTGTGAGGGATGATGTAATCCCTCCCTCCCTCAATATCTGCCAATGAAGATAACTTTAACTTTTAAATTTTAAAACTTTTTAACTTTAACTTTATTTAAGATTAATAACTTCATTTCTGTCGACAAACCCATATAGATTTGTGGTATTCTAAATTACTAAGATCTCTCCTGTTTCACAAATAAAAGCTTCTGGGAATGAAAACTAACATCTTTCACCAAGATAAATTTTACCTAAGAAAGTCCTAATTATTTTCATTTTCTAGGGCACCTCCATGGAATTAAAGATTCATTGTGGGAGGTCTATACTAACCATTACTGTGTGAATAATGCTTAGTACAGACACACACACCTATCATACTTCTCCTTGAACTTGTTTAATAACAAACACTCACAACCACGTCTGGCAACCCATTCAACACTCTCAAAGAAAAATATCTAGTATTCACACCCTTGCTAACCAAACCCTTACACAATTTTCAGGGGGCGACTCTCTTCCTGCCATCTATTAAAAGTCTTCTGTGTCAATCCTATAAAACCTCTTTAACAAGTTATATGCTTTTATCATATCATATCATCCCTTCCCTATTTCCATCTATCAAACAGCCTTTATAACCCACATACCTGAATGATAATTGCTGCGGAGGATATAGTTCAGATATTTAATGAGTAATTTCTAAAAGTCTTATGAATGTGACATCATGCAGAACTTGAAAAACAGTGAGAAAGAAGGAGGAGAAGAAACTGTTAGTAAGTGAACAGGAGGTATATGAGGAATTGAATAGACTTCATGTAAATAAGGCTGTGGGACTTGATACTATTTCACCATGTGTTTTGAGGGAATGTTCCAAAGAGTTAACAACAGCTTTTGCATATCTTTTCAACATAAGTCTCTCACTGGGTCAAGTTCCAAAAGAGTGGAAAGAGGGTAAAATTGTTCCAATTCATAAGGGAGGTGATAAGAGTAGGGTTTTGAATTATAGACCAGTCTGTGAGTCTGGAGTTGTGGTCAAGGTATTAGAGAATTTAATTAGGACTAAGATTCAGAATTGGGTTGACAACAGAAAAAGACTCTTTGGCAGCCAGCATGGATTTACTAAAGGAAGATCATGATTTAGTAATCTGCTTACTTTTTATAATAAAGTGACAAATGCGTTGCATAAACAGTGGTATATTTAGATTTTGTCTATGGAGGAGCGATATCCCAGAAGAGAAAAGTTACTAGTGATGTACCCCAAGGATCTGTTTTAGGTCCATTACTGTTTAATTTGTATGTAAATGATATTTGGAGAGGTCTGAATGGTGATATGCAGTTGTTTGCAGATGATGCAAAGTTGGGGAGAGCTATCAGGAGTAGAGCAGATGCTGCAGCTTTGCAAGAGGACTTGAATACACTGGCTGAATGGGTAAATGAGTGGGAATATCAATTCAATGTTGCAAAGTATAAGGTTTTGAAATTTGGGAAGCAGAGATGGGATGTAGAGTACATAATCGGTGGAAATATCTTGAAAGTGGAGATCTGGGAGTGATTGTAGACAAGGACCTAAAAATTTGGGGACATGTTAGTAAAATTGTGAGGACAACACAGCAGATAATGGGATTGATGCAGAGGGCACTGACTTGTAGAAGTAAGGATGTTACGGTTCCTTTGTATAAGACTTTGATTGGGTCACATATGGATTACTGTGCACAGATTTGGTCACCTGGTTTTCAAAACGATGAAGATGTGTTGGAAAAATTTCAGAGACGATTTACTAAGGTGGTTACTAGTCTCTGGAATGTTGAGTATGAAGACAGATTGGCAAAATGCAATTTGCAGAAATTAGTGGATAGGAGGAGGAGAGTGGATATGATCGAGACATATAAGCCGTTAAGAGGTTATTACCAGATTAATGTAGGGGAGGTTTTGCACAGAATGGGTGAAGATGGGAAGAGAACAAGAGGTCATCCCTGGAAGCTGTATAAAGAGGGTGTGAGCAAGGGAGTGAGGAGCAGGTTTTTTGCATGGAGAGAGTGGTGAGTGATTGGAATGCACTGCCCAAGAGTGCATTCCAATGGAATGAACTCTCTGGCAGTGGACCGAGAGTGAACCTCCATGATGAGTCTTTGACTCCATGGAGATTTTTTTTACAATAATAATAATAGACCTTCAATCTACCCTCACATGGGCATTCCATAGACTTGTCATAATGTTGGTTACACATCTCTGAATCCTCTCCATTTTCTCATCTCCAAGGAATCCAGATCTATGCATAACAGTCCAAATGTAGTCTTCTTAAAGCCTTATGAAGAGGAATAATAACTTCCCTATTCTTGCTTGTCAGTGTATTCCTCAACATTCAAGTAATTTGATGAGCTATTTTGGCCACCTTTGAAATTAGTCCTCTAAACTTTATTTCTGTCCACAATTAACCCCAAATCACTGACTTCATCAATTTCCTAGTCCAGTTCCATCACTACAGTATACATGTGTGTGACTGCTTCACCCCAAAGTGTAAGACTTTTACTTTGACACAATAAATGGTAGTCATTATTCTGGTCCCTAATGCCAGACTATTTAAATTAACCTCCCATTGTACATTTCCAAAAGAACACAAAAGATTAGCATGACATATAAGGACAACATAAAAAACTCAAACGATAATGACATATAATAAATTCATACAATAATGAGACATATAAGAAAGAAGAGACTAGAAATGTGTGAAAATCAAAATCCAGAATTTAAGTTTAAATTTCGAATATTACATAAATGTCACTAACTGAAATTTTCTAATAAACAAAATATGTGTAGTCTATATTACTGAAATCAAAATAACCTGAAAAATTCAGTAGTCAGTCAACTTTATAAATGGTCACCTCCAATTACAATGAGGTAAGGAACAGAAATGATAAACGCTACTCAGCCTGTATCAATCGGCTTAAGAGAATGGAAAATGGTGGTAATAAGTCAGCTTTTTAATTATGCACTTTGTATGGGTTCGACACAAAACAGTTCATTTTGTGTAGAAAAGATTCATTATCCATAAGGTAAAAACTATTCTGATTGAGAATTTTAAATTTTTTCTTTGAATCTACATTTTTGATTTTAATGGTATGGTCTGAACATATTTAGTTCATAATGAAGATTTCGTGTAATGGACATTCATTTGGGATATCAAAAAACTGAGAATGGCAAAGAAATGTAGCTAGCTAAAGAATTGGATAAGTACCAGATCAACATCATAGGGGTGACTGAAAAAAAAAGACAAAATCTGGTGAGATTTTTCTGAGCAATAAATACAAAATGTTATATTCAAGCAATGACAAACAAAGAAAACAAGGAGTAGCCATAGTATTCAACATGAAGCTAATATATAAGATGCTAATCTCCTTCAATGGCAGACAATATCAAGTAGAGTGATGTGGGCAAATATCAGAATGGGAAACTGGACAAAGAGACTTATTTATGCCTATGGTCCCACAGAAGGTTCTACTAAGGTAGAAGTGGAGGAATTTTCTGAGGCTTTAGAGAAAGCAACTGACACAATGAAAAAGGAAAAGTTGGGGATCTAAATAGCAGAGTAGGAAATGACTGTCAGGCATACAAAAATATTTTGGGAAAATTTGGAGAAAAGAGCAAAGCTAATAACAATGGCAAATACGTCTTGGATTCTGCCTCAGGACATAGACAGATTATTAACACGATGCATCAAATTCACATGGAGAGAAGAGGAAATGAATCAGAATAGTCTTATTATGTTATTGTTGATAGTGATGTTTTCTCCCTGGTGCAAGACACCAGAGTGTACAGAGGATTTCAAATTGAAAGTGACCACCATTTAGTCTTGAGCAGGATAAAATTGAATTTCATATTGAAAAGAAAATGCAAGAAAAGCTAATAAAAGTTGAGCAGCTCTCAGATGTGAAACGTAGACACAAACATTTTTCAAGAAAAAAAATGAGAGTTTGAGAACAGGAACCAAACCTTGAAGGTTCAGTGCAAATTATGAAGAGAACATTGATTAATTCAGACAGAGGCATGTGGTGAGGTTGTCTACAAGAATAGAAAAATCAGAACTGTCTTTCTTTAACTTTCTTTAACTTTAATTTCTGTGGTGAACACAAGAAATTAAAGTTAAAGAAAGGCAGTAAAGGAAAAGAAATAAGCATTTCAAAAGTTCCTAGCAAATAAGTCAGCTTGTGCTCTTAGAAAGTAGAGACGAATGTAAGAAACCTAAACATTGTGTAAAGCTAGCTAAACAAGTCATGGGAAGACTTTGGTAAGAACATAGAAAATAAATATCAAGGCAGCGGCAAGATATTCTGGAGGCTGTTGAAAAAGCTCAGAAATGGAGGAAAGAGTGCTGCAAAAGGAATTAGAGATGATAAAGTTGACATGAAAACTGGAGAAAGAGATATATCCCTTGAAGTATGGATTAATTACTTCAAAAAATTGCTAAATGAAACAATGACAGAGTGGTAAAAAAACACTGACCAGGCATGCAATCAGGAATACATATCCATACTTGAAGTAGAAAAAGCCATCAAAAGCCTGAAATGTGGAAAGGCAGCAGGAGTAGATGATATTTGACCAGAAATGCTCAAGTATGGAGGTATAAAAGTCTTACAGTGGCTGCATTGCATAGTTAAGAAGGTATGGACAGAGGGATGAATTCCCGATGATTGGAGTAGAGCTCTCATACACTCTCTGTCCAAAAAGAAACAACTTTTCGAAAATTGAAGAAACTAGTAATGCCACCTGTTGTATCTTTTTGTTGTCGAAAGTGGCAACCTTCATTAGTGTCATGTCAACTGTTTATGACATTTGTTTCATTAGAAGCCGAGTTATAATGCCAAGCATGACAGTGTGTTTTGACAAATGGTCGGAAAAATGAGTTTCAGACAGAGAGCTGCAATTGACTTTTGTGTTAAACTTGGTAAAAGTTTTACCGAAACGCATCAAATGCTTCAAAAAGCATACGGTAATGAATGCTTATCTCGTACTCAAGTTTATAAGTGGTTTAAGCAATTTCGAAGTGGTCGTCAGATGCCTGAGGACGACGAAAAGCCGTTCCGCCTAAAAACTGGACCGAGTGAAGTTAGCATCCAAAAAGTGCATGATTTCATCAAAGAAAACCCGAAATCGTCTGTGAGATTGATTGAAAATGAATTGGGGATTCCAAAATCAACTGTGCACAACATTTTGTCCAAGAATTTGGGTCTTTGTAAATTGAATTCGCGATTTGTTCCCCACAAGTTGAACAACAACCAAAAAATGTATTGAATTGCAAGGACTTCATTAAAACTGCTTATAAGGATGAAAAACCCTACTGCCCACGCCCAAGACCGGCTAACTTGGCTATGTCTGAGGAAGATCCTTCAGCTCCTCACATCTCCGACCAGAATCGAACCTAGGACACTCCTTCCCCAGGCATGGTTGCGAAGTGCACAGCCACTAGGCTAACCGCACGGACTTTTTTTTATAAATATGTTACTCTCCAGCCCAATTTAATTTTGTAATCCAACAGATAATAATAATAGGACTCTAGCTTTGATGTAGTAAAGGTTTTTTTCCCCACCAGAGGTCAGGCCAATAATTGTTGCAACGGTTGGTCAGTAATTTTAGCAAATCATGTAGATTGTAGTGCAGCATGTTTCTCTGTATATATGTGTATGCTCCAGACCTGGATATGAAGGTCGAAATGTCGAGTGTTCATTTTGGTTTATATTAAACTAAACTTCTGCTCTAACACGGTAGTTGTCTCCATAATTTTCCATAATGAATTCCTGATATCAGAAGAGGGTAGTTCAGCTAAATGACAACATCCTTCTCACAGAATTTCTCTACCTAATCTCTCACAGAGTGTCAGTTTCCACATTGCGTCTCTCCTACAAATATTTCAATGAGTACCATTCAATAGAACTAGCATCTATAATGTCCCCAGTTTTGTTAACATGAGCAACAGCTGCCCAACATCCTTTTACATTTGAACTGCTGACTCAACAAATCTACTACTCTTACTCATCTTTTATTTCATCTATATTGGTTCTATGGCACAGTCTTTCCACTGAAATATTATCCAGACTATGACTGGAGGTCATAGTCTAGAGAATATTCAAAAAGAAAATCAACACATTACTTTTCTCTTGCTCTTTGCCCCCCCCCCTGCACTGATTTGCTATAAGCTTTACAGCTTCTCATGTGTGCAAGTGATATAAAACTTCTTGACAGATGATTAATGCAAATATCTTTCCACTATACATGCCAATTCTAGTTTTTCTCTATAAAGACATGAGAAAAATCCCGAGTAGCTCAGTTACCAACAAGTTTTATCATTTAAAGAACTTTAGAAACATCTCAATTTCAGTTCATTATAACATATTTGTTGAAATGGCAGAACTGCAAATTAGAAATAAGTTAATTCATAGCAAGGTGTAAGGAATTAATAATTAAAAAAAAAAAACTGCAAAAAAAATCTGAAAATGGCATCATCATTTCAGTTTTTTTTCCAACATTTATAACAATATTTCTCAACAAGATCTTAAAACTGTGGCTGTTACAATACTGAAAAATATTTTACTTACTCTCACAGTTACTATGGAGCCTGCTGATGGAACAATGTTCTGTTCAGTACCTTGACTTACTTCTATTTCTAGAATCTCATATAAATAGAGAAATTATTTATATTTGACATTTGTTTTTTATTTTTTTTACATTTTGATTGCATGTTTTACAACATACAATTTAATTAAAGTTAATGAGATTTTTTTTTGTCTCACTTAAGAATTATTCTAACATAACTATTCGCATTCAATAAACTGAAAAACATTTATTTTGAATTCATTTGGCTATATTTTTTTTTAATGTAAATCCCATCCACTAAAGACTGTAAACCCATAGTACATTAGCACTATTGACGAAGGATAAGATAACCAGGAATTCTGCTCCTGAGACTAAACATAGTAATTTTTCAAGGATAAGTACAATGGTGGTCCCTCGCCTAAAAGCATTCACTGGGACACTGGTACAGCCAGATCAACAACAAAAATTTCACTTGCCTGTACGTCAATTTTTTTCATACTCTTGTAAGTTAGTCAATCTTGTAAGATTGACTAACTTACAAGAGTATGAAAAAAAGGTCTAGTCAGCAGCTAAAATAAATCTATGGTGTTTCTCCTAGCGGCAAGGCTTCTCCTTGTGACAATGTTTACATTTTACAGCAAGTTTATATTTGCTCACACTACAGCATTTTTTATGTAAATTCTCCATGAAAGGTTGCTATAAACCTATAGTACATCAGTATTAGTATCATGGGGAATTAAAAGTTACATAATCCAAACTAAAGAGAAAAGACTAAACATGAATTTTTTTAAGCCACTTTTGGACCTCCAAAAAGCAGGATGGTATTCTCACACACTGAGTAATAAAATTCATCTATCACCTAAAGATGTTCAAAAACATTCATGCCCATAGTGGTATTTGAACTCACAACCTGTTAGCTGGTGGTCAGCCAAGCTTCTAATACACAAGATAGCAGTCTCACATTGGTAATGTAAATATCTATCTACTACCTAGGCTTTCCAAACAGCCACACCATACTATGATTTGAATTCAGAGCCCATTGGGTGGAGAGGAGAAACTTATCCATTCAACCAACCAGGCTGGTGTTTTAGCAAAGTGTTTTTCAAACTGTGAGCTGTAATTTTGCAGCTCATTGCAACTGATTTCATGAACTGTCTTAACGATACAGAAAATCTCGAATGTTTTCCATGTTAAAAATAATTATTTTAATTTCCTAACATTTTTTGACCTTTATATTAAGGTCATCACCTGAAGTACACACACACATATATATAAATGTAATGTAGCCTGTCTATATATATATATATGTGTAAATAATCTATATAAATATGACTACAATTCTGGAGCACTACACTTCTCGCTATAATTTATAATCTTAGAATAAAAGATTATGTGAACATAGTACATGGGCAAAGAGTTCTGTAACCTCAGGCAGGAATTGTTCTGTTAAAAGAAGAACTGTATCATTGATTGGGACATTTATGAAAAGTGCATATAATCAAAACTGACTAATAAATCACTTTTATCAAGTGTAATGTTAGTTATTTTTTTACCTGAAAAAAAAAAAAATTGTCTGTGATGTAGTTGAACTTCAATGGCGTTTTTAAAATAATGTTTATTTTGGCAAATAGATGAAGCCACTATGTATTGTATGGGATGGGATATGACCTAATGATGCTGGTTTCTTGGCTAGATGATAACTGGGGCTATCGATTCCTTCAATTTGAGCCGAAGTGGTATGTTCTACTTATGAATCTAGGTAAACCATAAATTCTTGGAGAACAAGCTCATTGGAGCAACTTTAAAAAGTTGCTCCAATGTTCCAAAAATACTTCAGGTGCAAACTTTGTTTGCTTACACTTGGATAAAGGATTAAACCAATATAATTTCTTGACATCTTTAATTTATAGTATAACCTAATGGAAACATTTCCAACAACCATCTCTAATTCAGAGTATTTTAATAATAAGGTGTGACACCTTTTGGCTACTTGTATATGGAAATATGACTTCTGCATTACTTCAACCTTTGTATCACCTCTGGTTCTGGCTCCCACTGATGAGACCTCAATAAACGTCAAAACCAGTCTGGGTAGTAACCCTTCCCATAATGCATAGCATTATACATGTCCGTAATGTGCTTTGCATTATGGGATACTAAGGCAAGTGATGTGAAGTCACTAGCTTCTATATACAAGCACTGAATATATAGAGTGAAACTTTAAAGTCCACTGCTTTATTGAACAGAAATCGACAACTAGTAGCCATAAGACTATTTATTTATTTATTTGGGGGGGGGAGAAGCAGCATCATGAATATGTATTATATGGTCAAAACATAGAAACTAATTCCAATAATAAGCAACTATCATTTTTTTTTTTACTAAGGAGTAGAATCAAAGGATTATTAGACAGACATGAAAATTAGCATGTAAAAAGATTAAAAATTTTAAAAGATTAGCATGATAAGCATTACATGAATTGTTATAATGACAAAAATAAAAGTGTAAATATAATTTGCATCATGGTTTACATAATCATGAGTGGTTGAACTACAGAATTAGTTTAAACATTCATCTGGAAAGGTCTCATGATGCAAGGGGAATTCATAACCTTTTGAACTGAAGTTAAGTCATCTAGCCTTATTTAAAGATAGCAGCAAAGTTTTTACGATTATTTTTGCAATAAAAAACAAGCAAACTGAACAGGTAGCAGAACTTTTTTTTCCCTGTTCTTTCATATACACTAGCTAAATTTTAAGCAACCATGTACAGTCATCCATATGGTTGAGCCTCGCTATTAAAACTCTTTTCTCATGTTATTCAATGTTCTGAATATGCCTACAATCTCGATGAAGGGTTTATTCAAGATAATAAAGAGAAGTCAAAGAACATTTAGCAGAATCATTCTATTGCACTGAAAATGAATGGCAAAACACACACAAAATGTATTACCTTCTTCCAAATACAATGTGCAAATAAATTCATAAACTACATCCCACCACGACTAAACCAATAACTATATAACTGTTTATAAAGCTTAAGATTGGCCAGGAAGTTCATTCACACCATGACTAACCTTGTACTACTTACTAAATGACATAGCCAGATGGTAAAAAGTTAAGCACCAGCAATTCAAAGCATACATTTAAAAATATAATACAGCGAATAACATGATATCTGAACTCCAATAAATCAATTAGGTCAGCAAAACAAATTAGGAAGGTTCAAACCAACCTAGTTTCATGATTAGTCATTAGAGATAGTGGTCAAGTGTTCTGTATGACAATTATTTATCAGTGAATACAATGGAGTAAAATAAAAAATAAAAAAACCCTGATAATTGGACCATGTTTATCAAGCAAGGGACCAAGCAACAAATATTAAATGTAAAGAAAATGGTCTTGAAAGTTGAATCTGTGCACACTTTTGCATTTTTAGCTTATCATTTATTTTTATTTTAACTTCATGATTCCACAGCCCTAAAATGAAATTTTCATAAAGAAATAACTCTGACAAAACCTTGATTTCAGATGATTTTTATGAATTCTAGCACTTAGTTCCTTTCTGATATTCATCAGAAAATCTGATAATTACCTAAACTAATGAAAATCACCATTCAAGACACTGTTTTAAATTTATTAAGAATTAGAATTTATTAAAGTCACAGTATACAAAATGTAATTCTAGTAGCAAGGCTTATATGTTGGTCATACATAACTGGTAATTAGTTTACGGAATTAACAACGCATATAAAGTATATTAATTAAAGGTAACTTTAATGAATAACTTCTATATTTCGGCAATGTCACGTTATCATCTTCAGGAACATAAAGATATGGTATGTGCATGCAGGCACTAACAAAAGCAAACGAGGAAGAAAGCAAGAAACTAATATTGTTCCTAAAGTCCTAATGGTGCCCTCTGGTGGGCTAATTTGGTAGTCTTGGCAGTTGGGGCTGAAGTTCTCATAATGTAAGTCTCCCAAATTTGGGGCAGTTTCATGCACCCAAATTTGTTGAGGTTAGGAACGTTTAATTAATATACTTTATATGCGTTGTTAATTCCGTAAACTAATTACCAGTTATATACAAAATGTAAGATAAAATATTCACTACTGCTCCACTTCCAAAACTTTGATAAGTTTTTTCTCTATTGAAAAAATATGAATCATTGGGCAGATAGCTGTGTCTGGATATTAAATATTTAAAATATAGTTTTCAATGTTGAGTGACTTGAAATGATATATTTCAACATCAAAACTATTCCGATATTTCTGTTTTGTCCAACACAGATAACAGACCACATGATAAGAGTTTTAGCACTTGGGCTGATATGATTTCTGATAAAACTTTTTTTTTTTAAGGATTGAACCTACTTTTTGTGCACCATATTCTGTTGTTCCTTCTTTTCAAACAAAACAGTACTTCTTATTTCAACTGTGTACACACACACCCTCATTATAAAGCGATAGTTGCCTCTTCTAAAACACCAAATTAGTTGCAATACTGGGCAGTGGAAATGTTTTTTCCATGTCGTAGGTGAGTGTTATAAGTTCAGCTTTCTCTTTGGCTACATCAAATCTTGCTTTATCTTTTTTCTAGCTAACTTGACTTCCTGATGGATGGGGACAAATTTTATTACTGCTCTTTTATTCTCAAATCCTTCACTTCCGAGTTTAGCTTTATATGCATTACACACACTATAGGTAACTTTAAGTCACAGCTTTTTATAATTAAATTTCTTGTAAAATATAGTTTTAACGGTAGTTCCTTTAAAGTACTGACTTTCTTCTATATACAAATCATGCAGCTTTCTTTCTGTAGTACCACAGCTTAAATACAAACTCTCTCCATTTGATTTCTACAATAATGTGACTTGTTGGTCAGATTTTTTTTTTTTTTTTTTTTTTTTTTTTTTTTTTTACACGTGTGTGATTGTTATCCAATTATATATGTCTTTAATATTCCCATTTTGAATTTTGTCAAAGCAATATTGATCTGTTTAGAAGAAATTCTTAAAAAGTTTCTTCAAAAAAATCTTTACAAACTGTATGGGTCTTGATTCATATATAACCTTTTATGAGTCTTTACTTCTTTAATGTTCACCGAGATCTGAGAAACTTTGGTAGCAATATAAGCAGTTTGTGCATCATAACTTCATAGTTTATAGAATTTTTCAAAAAATGTTATCTTCAGATACAAGTTTATGACATTCCTACTTACAAGGACACCTATAGAAAACTTTTATCTCATGAATTATCCTTTAGTGGTATAACAAGACATCTGAGAATATTGCACCTTTTTCATTGTTATAAAAGTTATTAATATTAAGAGAGAGCTCCAGGTAGTCAGGGACTCATCAAGGGAGGCAACATACTACATGCACGAGTTAATTCTTGAATTCATCCACACTGCTTGCACTCACAACATCCAATGGCAATCCATTCCAATCACGCACCACCTTATGATAGAAAAATCTAGCCCTGACCCCTTCTTAGTGGAATTCATTCTCGAATTCCAAGGATGCCCTCTTGTCCTTTCCCCACCCTCCATAAATTGAAAAATTCTGTCAACTGAAATCCTGTATGACCCTTTCAGAAGTTTGTAAGACTCAATCATATAACCTCTCTCTTTCTTATGTTTGCTAATGTCTACAAATTCTCAATCTGTCTTCATAATCAGTATTCCACAATCCTGATATCATCTTTAACACTCTCTCCACTATATCAGAATCACAACAGAAACCAGAGACCAGACCTGTACACAATAGTCCAAGTGAGATCTTATCAAGGCCTTGTAAAGAGGCAAAATGACATCCTTATCTTTACATATGAACTTTCATTTCAGCATTGCAATTATATTTTGAGTTGTATTTGCAATCTTTGCTACATGGCCCTGAACTTTAACTTCCTATCATAATATTCCAGGATCCCTAGCCTGATCAATTTCTTCTAGCATAATCCCATCAATATAATAAGACACTGGATACGTAATCATGCCAAAGTGAATGACTTTACATTTACTGACACCCATTTTCCCATGCCCATAATTCCAGCCTATTCAAATCATTCTGCAAGTACTGCATATCAGCAGCATTCCTGATTACCCTACCTATTTTTGCATCATCATCATCAGCAAATAGCTGAATGTCACTTGTCAAATCTTTCCCAATATCATTAACATACAGATTGAATAACAGTGGACCAGAACTGATCATTGTGATACACCACTGGTTATCTTAAATCTTATAGACTCACATCCCCAGTATACCATTTTTTGATATCCATCAGTCAGCATCCTCTTATGCTAATATTCTATAATCCAAACCCATATTCTCCAATTTATGCAACAGTCTACCATGCTGTATTCTATCATTCCCCTTGTCTAGTTCAATGGTAACACTGTTATAGAATGTGAACAAGTTGCTAAAACATAACCTTCCCTTAGTAAATCCATGTTGCTCATTGCAAAGTAGAGATTCACTGTCAAACCCATTTCTGAATGCAAGCCCTGACCAATTTTTCTGAAATCTTCACCACCACTCCTGAGATACTAATTGATTGATAGTTGGACACATTGGTATTTGTACCACATGTGCAATGGAATTAGCATCCATTCTTTCCATTCCTGTGGAATCTTCTCTGTTCTGAGACTCATATTAAACAGCCTAATCAAAGGCATAGCCAGTTCACCTGAACACTCTTTTAGCAAACGTGCTGATATCCCATCAGTCCTTATTGCTGAATTCTTATTCAGTTTGTGCAGCAGCTCTAATACCTTGTCCTCATATACACCTGAGTTTCTTCATCCAGTGAATAGGTAGCAGTGAGCTCAATGTTGTGCACACCAGGTTGATAGCCTTTATCAAAATGGGCACTCAGTTGAGCAACCTCTTCTGCATCTGTCATTCTCATGCCATCTTCATTTAGAAGAGTTATTCTTTCATATTCATTCTTTCTGTTACTTGCAGCATATAGATAGAATTGTGGGTTGTCTTTAGCACGCAGAGCCAGTTTCTTTTCATACTCAGATTTTGCTTTCTGTACAACAGTTTGTGACTATTCTTGCTTGCCGCTTATAATTTTTATAACGGACATCATTCTTAAGCACACGGTATTCCTTCGAAATCATCATTTTCTTACGAATTTCTTGCTTAATAAGATTACACATCCATTTGACTCCTACCCTATTTATTCTTTGAACTCTTGGGACACATTCAGATATGGCATCATTTAAGTATTGTTTAAATGCTTCCCATGCACTGTTGACATTCTTCCCATTCATCAACCAATCCCACTCCACTGAACTTAGTATACTCCTCAGTTGGTCATAATTTCCTGCTTTGTAGTTTACATTGTAACCTTTTCTGAATGGAATATTCATAAACTTAGTCACTTCCCAAGTGAATACCACATGATCACTGTCACCAACCGGAGGCATAATAGTTACGTCTTTAACTGAAATGCCCTCTGACACTATAATCAAATCTAATACTCTTTGACTTAGAGTTCCTTATGTCACATGCTGCTTGGGGAAGTTGTCCTGCAAAGCTCAATAAATTCATTTTCATTCTTCTCATGAGATTCTACTGCTACCCAATCAATAATTAGAAAATTAAAGTGTCCCATGATTACTCTTTTTGCACTCATCTTTTCTATTTGGTTATGCACTTCTTCATCACTAGCAACTCATCCACCAGGTCTGTAACAACACTCAGTGGCGTATTTAAGTATAGGCCCGGGCCTAGAGCGGCAAATTTTGAGGCGCAGCGGAAATTACAGGCTCTCATTTTTGTAATTATATTTATATTACGAATTTACAATATAAATAGGTTATGCATGTAAATCAACATGTTCATTAAATATGGGGGGGAAACACTTTCTGCAGGCCTAGGGGTGGGAAATACCTAAATATGCCACTGACAACACCCCACTATGTAATTGATCTTGTTAGATTCCACCTCACTCCAGATGGCTTCAAACTCACTGCCACATGAAATACTGTTAGTAGTAGTAGTAGGTCTCAACTCTAACTGGATTCAAGTCATCCGATATCATTAGCTGCATGTCCACTCCTCTCCTCTCTATCCTTCCTAAAAATATTGTATCCATTACACTAGATACCAGTTAGCATGCCTAATTCTTATACCCAGGTCTCACTAATTCCTACAATCTGAGGTCCCAACATATTGACTAAAGGCAACAAATTCTACTCCTTTGTTTCTAATACTCCTAATATTCGTGTATAGACATAATTTACTTGCATGTTCTTTTGTATACTCTTGTCTGCAGTCTGCATAACATAGTTGGACAACTTGCAGATCTATATTCTTCTCTAGTGTCTTATACATGTAGACATCTTTGCACACTTATACTCTTCTAGAAAACTTTGATCTCATGAATTTTCCTTTAGCTGTATAATAAGACATCAGAATATAGCAGATTTTTTCTTTGTTATAAAAGATTGACTTTAAATTCTCTCTTTCTTCCCTTCTTCAGTCTACCAATTTCATTTTCTTCATTTCTATCCATATTTTCATTTTTGTTGCTGCATTCCTCCTCTTGCTCATTACTGGATATAAAAGTGCACAAACTATTTCTGCTAAATATGAATTTGGCTCATACATAACATTGGACTGATTGTAGTCCAATCAGTCCAATGGCTAATATTTTGCAAATTCTATGGAGAAATTTCTATTGCAGATTCAGGAATATCCAGCATTGTTTTTTTCTGTTTGGTATTATCTGGTAATACATTCAGACAACAATACGTACTTGTGTCTCTGTGTTTTCTAAATCAAAAAGATCAGTATTTGAATTTCCATATTGTTGATTTGTCATATTTATTTCTTCAAGAAAATAACTAACAATAATAACTAATAGCACTAATGATTTGATTCAGATCGGTGGTGTTTTTCATGAAATTTTTTTCTAAAATGAATTTCCTTATCACTTACAGATATCTATGAAAAAAGTTACATTTCGCATTAAAATGTAATGATGAAGCAAATTTTAAAACAGTGTTTCAGAATTTCATTTTAGTAAAAACACAAACATAACCTCAAATGTTTATTTCTTACCCTTTCTTTCTCTTGCAAGGTTTCATCTTCTTTTCTATCATTAAGAGCCATTTTCAGAATTTTTCTACTTCTTTCCATGGCTAATCAAACATTTGCAACACCAAAATTAGAAAAATAAATATACGTTCTTACGATCACATGCACGTGGAAACATGAAAACTGTAGCAAAATAGTATATTATGCCATCAAAAACAAAAAAGAACCAAAAAAAAGAAAAAAAAAAAAAGCAATGGTCTTAAACCTACTATAAATATCAAAAAAAGAACCATGGTGCTTAGTTTCTTTTTGATTATAGGCAATCTGAGATAGCTTATGAAGGCATTTGGTTCACCAACATTTTCATTATGAAAGAGATCAGTTAGCATTTTGGTTGTATTTGGTGAAATTTTTTAGTATGTTCATATGTCATTTAGTACTAATAACTCATTTTACAAAAAAGTCGCTTGGTCCCTTTCTGATAAACATATTCCAACTGTCATTTTTAATTGTTTATTAACACATGATTTGTTAAATTATTATTATTTATTAATATTATTACTCAGGCATCTCCATGGAAATGCCAGAATAATAATACTTCTCCTTTAACTCAATCACTGGAAAGAAGAAAAAAATACAGCTGAATAAACTCTATGAACAAACTTTGTAACCTACAAAAACATCAATCTATCCTCATAGGGTATGTCCACAGACCTGTCACTATCTTGATTATTTGCCTTGGGCTCCTCTCCATCATTTCCTCATCACCAGACAACATCTGTGCATAGTAGTCAAGATGCAGCCATATCAAAGCCTTATAAAAAAGGGATATAAACCTCCTCATCTCTAATTGTCAGCATCTTTTTCAACATCCAGGTAATGTAAAGCACTATCCTAGCTAAGTTTGCACTATGTCCTCTGAACTTCCCAAGCAATTTCTGGGAATCCAATTTCAAAAGTGTAGTACTCAGCTCATAGGACTGTACAGCATTAACTGACAACCATTATCCTTTGACCATTCTATTAAAATCATCCAGCAGGATCTCCACATGATCTTTATTAAATACAGCTTTGCTCAGTTTTGTAGAAAACAACTGGATATTTCTCTCTCTCTTTTTTTTCCCCATATTTAAAAGTGTTGTAGTAATTAATTATATTTATTTATTTTTTATTAAAAGACAAGCCTTATAAACTGAAGTAGCTATACAAGCTCATCAAGAGCAGGCTCAAATCCATGACTTGTTGGTTGGAGAGTATGTATGTTATCCACTCAGCCAACCAGGCTGGCATTCACCGTATCATTGATTTGTATAGAAATTAAATAGCAGTGGCCCATGTACAGAGCCTTGCAGCACAACGTTCATCAGTTACCTTCTGTTTTTAACTCTCCCCTACACTGCTCATTGATGTCGGCCCACTGACTGCCATCTTATCAATATCACCACTTCATATCCATCAATTCTGGCTCCTATTTATATAACAGATTCCATGTGATATCCTTTCAAATACTTTTGAAAAGACCAACAGCATCACTGTGTATCATTCTTTACGGAACTCCACTGTCACTTTATTATACAAAACTGAGTAAATTACTAAATCAAGACTACTCTTCACAAAACCCCACCAGCCCCACAGAATCATATTCCCATCCACCCATTCCTGATTTCTCTTTGACCAATTTCTCCACTGTTAAGATAATGATCTGTCTTTCATGGCTACCTCTGCTTCTTTATGCTGTAGTTATTCCATTAAATTGTATTATGAGTTTAAACCAGCACCAAGCTTAAATATTATTATTATTATAACATGACACCTCCAAGGAGTCCATGGACTCATCAAGGGAGGGCACCCACTCTATAACTCTCCACCTCCACCACTCATCTACCAACTACAATGAACAGTAACTACACCAATGCCATATACAGTCCACCACCACTAAACTGAATTTGTAAATATGCATTTAAAAATTCTCCTAACAATGGGTTGATATCCAAATATAATCCCATGGCTGCATTTGCATTACAGTTCTGCAATATTCTAAGCATTTCCAATTCATTCACCACTATTTTGACATAGCTCCTGTCATATGTAGCACTGCTATACCTCCATCTGGATGGTATATACTTGCAAAATGATCACTCAACAACAACTATTTCATCTGCTTCTGTCAACTCCCTACTATCAGCACTCATTAAAGTTGTCCTTCCATGACCATTCCTCCTTTTACTTTTCACATCCTTGGGATTCCCTTTAGCTGTTTGACTAATTTCTTCTCATAATTTGATTTCACTTTCCTTACAATACTTGTCACCCTTCTTACCTGTGCTTTGTACTGTCCATAAGCAGCAGCTTGCTGGTCACTTTTCTTCTTATATACTCTCCACATCGATTATTTATTTTTCTTTTTAATAACCACATTTGTATAAGCTCACTATTTCAATGTCTTTGATTTATTTCTATTTGTTTTCATTCTGGAGTATTTTCACTATACATTATTTTTGATTTGTCCATATTTATTTGCAAGCCTGTCTTAAAACTTACTTCATTTAATTCAATAAGCATGTATTATAATTCTTTTTGGTGATATTGTTATTAGTATGCTATCATTAGCAAATCATAGATTACTTATTAGTATTCTCCATCAATATTCAGTCCTCTTTTCTCCCAGGTCAATTTTCTCATAATTATATTCAAAGGCTGTAGATAATAATTCTGGTGAAATAGAGTCTCCCTGTCTGACTCCTCTTATTTCCATTTCTCTTTCGTTTTTCCTCACTCACATATATGAGTTAACATATTATTATAAATTCACCGTATGTTTTAAATCTTCTAGCAATTTACACAGGTCTATTGAAATTCATAGATTATTTCATAATCTATGAAAGTTAAAGAAATTGGTATTTTATATTCTTATGTTTTTTTCCATTACTTGATTTAAGGATTTTAAATGATCTAAAGTTGAGAATGATGTTCTGAAATATATTGTCTTTTGGGTGATTGAAATTTAATGTATCTGTTTATTCTGCCATCTACAATTTTTGCAAAATGCTCATAAAGGACCAGGAGAAGAGTCATGGGTCTATAATTTCTTGAGAGTTTTATCACCTTTCTCACAGAGAAGGATGATTTCTCTAGTTTTAGGAGTTTCTTCCTGTTTTTAAATACACAGTATACAATTCTGCTAGTATATGCAAGAGATCACCTCCATTTTTCAACTTTTCTATTAGTTTCCATCAAATCCAGGTGCCTTTCCATTTTTATAAGTGCATGTTTTACTTTTGACTGTATATTCACTGTGGTTTCCAATATTCTTTTCTCTGTTGAGTTATTTGAATATAATTCTTGATAAAAAATTAGCTATAATCTCCAACATGTTTATAATTAGTATTCCATTTTCATCTTTTACATTTGACATACAAATATTACCTGCAGCAGCATACCTTTTCTTTATACTATTATTTTCTATTGCTGCTATTATCCTTTTTGTACTGAAATTTCTTATATGCTCTCTTATCTTTTCTTTACTGTTTTGAAAAGTTCTCTATTCTATGTTTCTTACAATATATGCATCCTATTTCATGTTTCTTTTCTTTTTTATCCTATTAGCCCTTTACTTTCTTTTTTTTTTTAATTTTATTAATTAGTTTCCTGCACCTTAAGGTATATCTTTATCTATATTTGATCTTTTTGAATTACCAGATAAATTTTCAGCATTCCTTATTATACTTTTTGTTAGGATGTCTTTGAAATTTTCAATGTTTGATACTGGATCTATTTTTTGATGTCTTTTTCTCAATTTAATTGAAATTTTTTTTGTTGTTGTTTCCAATATTCTAAGAAGGTTCTAGTTTTCCTTTTTATCAACATTTGTTTTCTAAACCCCCAAAACAAATGGGCTATTCCAGGTACATTTGTTTTTAGGATTTTTCTTTGAAAAAAGTGTTCACTATTTTTAGATTTCTTTCTGCTGCAACCTTCATTAACATTTCTCCTCCCCTTTCATTTCTAGTGCCAAACCATTGATTCCCACATTTGAATTTTTCTTTTTTTCTACATCTGCATTGAAATTTCCCATCAAAATATTAAAATAATGTCTACTATTTTCTAGAAGATGATGTATTTAGTTATAGACAAGTTCTAATTCTTCATCCATGTAGCCACTTGTAGATAGATAAACCTACACTACCCTTAAGGTATATCTTTTATTTAATCTTACTGTGATTTTGCAGATTCTTTCTAATGTGAATTTGGAAACTTCTCACTTATTTTATCATTAATCAATCAACACTATAGTTGCTATCAACTTGTTTTCTACTTGTTATTAATAGATGCCCATTGCTTAGATTGTATTTCCTGTTAGTCTAAGTTCATAATAAATTTAGTTTAATCCTTTATTCAAGTAAGCAAACAAAGTTTGCACCTGAAAATATCTTCAGGACTGAGGTAAGGTGGCACATCCCTTGACAAGTCGTAGCAAAGGTGGACCAAGCTCTCATCACTCCGTGTCTCAGTATCTCCCATAATGCAAAGCACATCTCCTTGCAGACATGTATAATGCTATGCATTAAGGAAAGGGCCACTACCCAGACCGGTTTCGACCTTTATTGAGGTCTCGTCAGTGGAAGGCAGACCCAGAGTGGTGATACTAAGGCAGAAGCAATGGAGAGGTCATATTTACCTATACGAGTTGCCAACTGGTGTACCATCTTATTATTAAATTACTCTCAATTTAGAGAAAGATGTTGGAAGTTTATTTTGCACTTGGTTAGACTATAATAAATTTAGTTTAATCCTTTATCCAAGTGTAAACAAATAAAGTTTGCGCCTGAAAATATCTTCAAGACTGAGGTAAGGTGGTACATCCCTTGGCAACTCGTAGCAAAAGTGGACCAAGCTCTCATCACTCCTTGTCTCAGTATCTCCCATAATGCAAAGCACATTAAAAAAAAATATAAAAAATAAAAATAAATAAAAAAAATAGTCCATGTTCACTTATTTCAATTGTAGTGTTTAGGCTTATACGTTGATTCATCGTGTTTAAGGAAACTGACAATTAATAATGAAAATAATAACTAAAAATATTTACTTATGCTGTACATCCCTTGAGGGTGTTGTCAGGAATTTGATGATCATGATACTTTCTATATTTCACCGAAGTTAAATCAGCATATTCATGGATTAATATACTGGTATTAACCTCGCTACCAGCCAAGGTGGATGAAATAGTGAGACCAAATTGCACTTCTTATCTATGTTATTCATTAGGTATTACAGAATCGTATCCAGATTTAGCTGGATATCTATAGACATCAAGGCCGGTTGGAAGGTTAAACACATGTATGGAGGCATACTTCATCTGTATACAATATCCTGTATCTCTCTCCGGTTTCATCTTTGTTACTGAAGTGTGCCTGCATGCAAATGTTTAATACTAGTATTAATTCCTGAAGATGGCGATTTAACTTTGGCAAAATATAGGAAGTAATAATTAAATATTTTTAGTTATTATCTAGTTAACACTGTCAATTTCCTTAAACAAAACGATGCTTATTCCAATTATATCCTATTTAATACTTTCAAGCTATTTATCCAGGTTTACTAATCTGTCATAACCGATAAGAGTATTCAGAATATAAACAGCTATGTATGGAATTCTTGCTGATCATTTTTTTTTTCAATAAGTTATCCATTCTTAAAAACTTGGCCAGGTTTATTTACATTCAAAACAGGACTCTTTTGTAGGTTTGGATATGTTTCTTCACATTTCTGGCTAAAAACAGTCATATCCAAGATTTTATTAGTTTATCCATCATAGCCTTTTTTCTCTTCACATTTATGGAGGTATTTGCTCTAATCTTTCATGATGACCAGACAGATTGGGAGATGCTTTTCATAGTTTTCTGCCAGCTGTATAGTATGATGACAAGAAATGGAAGAAGTATGCAATAGAGACCTTTAGCTCTTGAGTTATTCTGATAGCATAAGGTCGAAAAAATCACAGAAAGTAATCCAGCTCAAGTACATTTGAGATGCCAGTTGTGTGCTCACCAGATGTGAGCCCTTGATATATCATCATCATCATCATCAAATTCCTGATATATAACCTCAAGGGATGTACAGGATATGATAGTACTACATGAAAAATTACATCATTACTAACTTCCTATCTACAATTTTCCTCCAAATCAGTCTGTTACCTGTCAAGATTCCAACATTGTCAGATCTTATATTTCTATCTTCTAAGGCAATTTTTACCATACCAATCAACCTATATCTTGGTCTTCCTCTGGATCTTTTTCCTTCCAACCTGGCAGATAATACTTCTTTTGTTAATCTTTCCTCACGCATTCTATTTAACTGACCATACCACCTGAGATTAGCTGTGCTAACGCATTCATGGATGCTGACAATGTCAAGTTCTTTCCTAATATCCTCGTTTTTAATATGATATTGCCATTGATGCCATCTGTTCATGCCCTAATCTTTTTCAGGACTCTCATATCTGCAGTCTCTAGTCTTTCGTCAAGTGTTTTACCCAGCTCTCAGATCCATAAGTTAAAATTGGCTTGAATACTGTCTTGTATACAGCTAATTTAGTGTTTTGACTAATTTCTGAATTATTCCATATAAAATTTATTCAATTAACTTCCTACCATACCAACTTTGTTGATTCTGTTGTCTATTTCCATATTTAATTTATCATCTTCACTAAAAATCGTGCCTAAGTAGCTGAAATGTTTTACTTGTTCTATAAGTTCTCCATTCACAATGCAGTTGATATTTTCAATGTTTCGGCCTATTATCTTTGTCTTTTTAATGCTGACCTTCATACCATATCTATTACAACAGTTATTCACTTCAATCTTGCAGACTTGTAGCAGATTTATTTAGAAGTATAATATCATCCGCATAAAGCAAAGAGCTTTATGCAGATATCCTGTGTCCACCATGGAGTTCTGATTTTTCTATCCTTGCAGACAACCTCACCACATGCCTCTCTGTCTGAATCAATCAATGTTTTCTTCAAGATTTGCCAATTTTGATATCAGTTTTAATAAATACCACTTTTCTTCATAATGTGATCCTTATAGAAAATGAATAAGAGAGGGAATAATATACATTCTTGTCTGAGACCAGATTTAACATTAAACCACCTTCCTGTACTTCCTTATATTCTAACTGCTGATTTACAACTCAAATAAAGACTAAGAATTGCTTGATATAATGTCCCATTGACACCATACAACTGTAGCATTTTCAACAGCTTCTCTTTTGGCACCTTCCCATATGCCTTTTCCAAATCGACAAAACTTAAATACAGATCTTTGTAATATTTCCATAAATTCAAAACCATTTGTCGTAAAGTGAAAATCCGATAATGACAGTCTCTATTTGGCCTGAATCCAGCATGTTTTTCACCAAGCTTCCCCAATCATTCTCAACCATTTCTCAAGATTACTTGCATATATCTTACCAGGAACACTCAGTAGAAAAATACCTCTGTAATTCTGACATTCATTTTTATTTCCCTTTTTTTATATATTGGTACTATGAGAGCTCTACTCCAATCATCTGGAATTCGTCCCTGTATCCAGGCCTTCTGAACTATGCAGTGCAGCCATTGTAAGACTTTTATACCGCCATACTTCAGCATTTCTGGTCAAATATCATCTACTCCTGCTGCCTTTCCACATTTCAGGCTTTTGATGTCTTTTTCTACTTCAAGTATGGATATGTATTCCTGACAGCATGCGTGGTCAGTGTTTTTTACCACTGTGCTGTCAACACTGCTTGTTTCATTTAGCAATTTTTCCAAGTACAATAATTACTCCATACTTCAAGGATATCTTTTTCTCCTGTTTTAATGTCACCTTTATCATCTCTAATTCCTTTTACAACAATCTTTCCTCCATTTCTGAGCTTCTTCAACAACCTGCAGAATATCTTGCCACCTTCTTGATATTTATTTTCTATGCTCTTACCAAAGTCCTCCCATGACTTTTGTTTAGCTTTCTTACATTTGTCTCTGTATTCTCTAAGAGCACAAGCCGCCTTATTTTCCAGGAACTTTTGAAATGCTTTCTTCTTTTCTTTCACTGCCTCTTTAACTTCCTGTGTCCACCATGGAGTTCCGATTTTTCTATCCTTGCAGACAACCACACCACATGCCTATCTGTCTCTCCTATCCACTGAATCTCCAAGGTTTGGTTCCTGCTCTCAAACTCTTTCATTTTTTCTTGAATAATATTTGTGTATTTTAGTCTACAGTTCACATCTGAGAGCTTCTCAACTTTTATTCTCTTTAAAACTTTTTTACATGTTCTTCTTTTCAATATGAAATTCAATTTTATCCTGCTCAAGACTAAATGGTGATCACTTCCAATTTCAAATCCTCTGTACACTCTGGTGTCCTGCACCAGGGAGAAAACATCACTATCAACAATAACATAGTCAATGAGACTTTTCTTATTCCCTGCCTCTTCTCTTCATGTGAATTTGTGTTAGTATTAACCAGTCCATGTCCTGAGAGAAATCCAACAGGTATTTGCCATTATTATTAGCATTGCTCTTTTCTCCAATATATTTTTGTATGTCTGACAATCCTTTCCTACTCTGCTATATAGATCCCCAACAAGGACCAACTTTTCCTTTTTCAGTGTGTCTAAAGCCTGAAAAAATTCCTCCACTTCTACTTTAATAGAACCTTCTGTGCGACCATAGGCACAAATAAGTCTCATTGTCCAGTTCCCCATTCTCATATTTGCCCACATCACTCTTTTTGCCCTTGATATATTAGAATCACAATTAGACATAATATATCACAGTTATGGTGATCTCATTTATCCCACTATAATATATGTTTAAAATAAAAGTCAACATCCTTTAGTCCTATGAGGTAGTCTCTTCATCTTTTTCTAAAAGCATATTCTGAGGTTACTGATATGATTTCATGAGATAGTTTATTCTAGCTGCTTGTTGCTAGGTATTCAAAAGGTTTATGAAAAATTTCTTTCTTTGCCTTGGTCACATTGTATACTGAAAAATTTACAACGTTATTTCTTACATATAAAGATAGTTTGTATAATAGCAAAATATTAAGAATGGCAAACAGGCCACTGGTTAAATATGTGAAGAAATCATTAATGACTATAGCTCTAATTATTTTATTTTGTACTTGTATCAAAGGAAGCAAATTGTAATAGTAATCTCGACCCCAACAGATGATGATACCACATTGCAGTGAAGAATTTACTAAAATATAGTATAAGCATCTTAAAAATGCTGCATTTAAAAATGTTTAACATAATATAAATATATTCTGTTAAAGAACCTCAACTTATTTGTTAAAAATGAGATATGGTAGTTCCATTAAAGATTGCTGTCAAAATGAAGAACCAAATACTCGATTGATTTCCTTTTTTTTGACTAAGTTACAGTTAGAATTTTGGATACAACTACATTTCGTTTCATGCCATTTTATAATTATATTATGATCTAGCTTATCTGTTAATGTGAAGTATATAGATTTAGTTTTATCAGTATTAATTTTAAAGCTATTATTGCTAAACAATGTATTTAGTTTTAACATATTATGGTTGATCCAATTTTCTAAATCCTCAAGAGTCATTTCAACATATAATAATGCAGTGTCGTCAAAGAACGATATCGCTTTGCCATTAACATGGATTAAAAATAAGATAGATCCTAGCACTGAATCTTGTGAGACTCCATATTTTATTATTTTTGTTGTACTATTGAAGGTGCCATAGCCAATATACTGCTTTCTGTTATGCAAATAGAATTTAAACCAATCACTAGTAACACCTATAATGCCATATCTACATTTTCAGGAATAAGTAATGATGCATACAAAATGCTTTGGATATATCACGCAAAATGACTGTCATATACATTCCTCTATTAATCCCATTATAAGTCTACACGGTTAGCTGAGTGGCTATGCGACTTGCAACCATATGCCTGGTAAAAGTGTGTCCTGGGTTTGATTCTCATTGCTGATGTGAAGAGCTTAGGATCTTTCTCAGACATAGCCAAGTTAGCCGGTCTTGGGCATGGACTGCAGGGTCTCTGCTCCCCAATTTATCTGGGTTTTTCATCCTGCAAGCAGGCAAACCGGTCTTCAGAACTCAACGTTTCTACAGACATAAGATACACTGGGAGGCACAGGGCTAACCACCTTATCCTTGCGTACAGTTGCAGTTAAATGAATAGAAAACCCTAGACACTGTAAGGTAAAAGAGGGGAAAAAGGAAGAAGAAGAAGAAGATCCCATTATAAATTGTTTTATAGAACTCAAATAGTGCTTTTTAAATATTGATTCTGAATCTCAACCCGTACTGATCGGCATGTAAAAAGATATGAAATTTAGGTAGTTATTTAATCATTTCTTTTCTTTTTTTTTTGGATTTCAATAACCCTTGAGACTATAGATAATATAGATCCTGGTCTAGAATTTTTTATTTCATTTCTGTTACCTCTTTTAAACAATGGAAAAACTAAAGCAACTTAAAAGTGGTTTATAAATTTCCCACATTCAAAAAAAAATTTATAATATGTATAAACAATTTTAATTTGTTTAATTATTATATAGAGTTTTTTAACAATATGATTATATCTCATTTTTTTTACCTTTTTTTTAATTACTACATTCTTTACATCATTCCCATTTAGTGTGCATGCAGATACATTAAATTCTTAATCCACTCATGTACTTTGTCTTGTCTATATGATCAAAGTGACAACAACATTAATTTTGTAATATATTTAGAGGAAGTAGTTTTGCTTTTGCATGCCTTTGTTAAAAATCATGGCAAACGTGGAAAAAGATATCAGAGAATTACGCACAACTGAAGCAAAAGAGATAGGTAAACAGGAAAATGGTTTAATGTTAAATCTGGCATGAGACAAGGATGTACATTATCCCCTCTGTTATTCATTATCTATATGGATCACATTATGAAGGAAAGTGGTATTAAACATGATATCAAAATTGGAGATGTTAATGTCAGCTCTTTGCTTTATGCGGACGATGTTATATTTATCAATAAATCTGCTACAAGTCTGCAAGATTCCCTGACTAAATTGAATAACTGTTGTAATAGATATGGTATGAAGGTCAGCAATAAAAAGACAAAGACAATGAAAATAGGCAGAATCGTTGAAAGTGTCAACTGTGTTGTGAACAGAGAACCTGTGGAACAAGTAAAACATTTCAGCTACATTGGCACGATTTTTAGTGAAGATGGTAAATTAAATATGGAAATAGACAACAGAATCAACAAAGCTGGTATGGTAGGAATCCAATTGAATCAATTCATATGGAATAAGAGAGAAATTAGTAGGAACACTAAATTAACTGTATACAAGACTGTGTTCAAACCAATTTTAATTGATCTGAGAGCTGGGTCAGAAGTAAAACACTTGACCAAAGACTAGAGACCGCAGATATGAGAGTCCTGAGAAAGATTAGAGGCATGAACAGATGGCATCAATGGCAATATCATATTAAAAATGAGGATATTAGGAAAGAACTTGACATTGTCAGCATCCAGGAATGCGTTAGCAGAGCTAATCTCAGGTGGTATGGTCACGTAAACAGAATGGGCGAGGAAAGATTAGCAAAACAAGTGTTCTCTGCCAGGTTGGCAGGAAAATGACCCAGAGGAAGGCCAAGATATAGGTGAATTGATACGGTACAATGTGCCTTAGATGATAGAAATATAAGATCTGATAATGTTGGAGTCTTGACAAGTAACAGACTGATTGTAGATAGGAAATTAGTAATGATGTAAATTTTCCATGTAGTACTATCATATCCTGTACACCCCATTGAGGATACATGGCAGGAATTTAATGATGATGATGAGACAAGGGATCCAAAAAAAAAAAAAAAAAAAAAAAAAAAAAAAAAAAAAAAAAAAAGTCAAAATCTTTTCCTTCTTCCTATCATGTATTTTAGGCCAAGTGGCCTATTCCAGTCTCATGCCATCACTTTTTTTGGTCATCCAATTCTTCATTTTCTATTTATTTTATATTATTACAGTATTTTTGGCAGTCAGCTATTGTATATTCAATTTAGATGTTCAAATCATTTTTGTTTATATTTACTTATATAGTAGTTAACTGGTTTTATATTCAGGGATTGTAAAATTTCTTCATTTGTTTTATGGTCTTACTTGATTTATCCAGCTGCTTTTCTGAGAAATTTAATTTCTGTTGTTTGAATCCATTTTTCGTTCTTCATGGTACATGTTTCACTTCCATATAAAAGTTAAATCACAAAATTAAATAAATTAGTAGAAAATGTACAATTGTGGGATACCACTACTGTTTATAAATTCATCAAATATGTCCACTTCATTTCTATGGTTGTCCTAAAATGCAGAAGGATGGCAACCCATTATGCCCAATAGTGAACTGTTTTGGCTCTCCCACTTACTACCTTGCAAAACATCTCTCTCATCGCAGGCGTAAACTTCTGTGGCTAATTGGTTCAAAAGACATATTTTGGTGATTACACCACATTTTTTTATTATTCAGTTCTATAAAACACTGAAATAATTGTATAAAAAAGTATTGTTTATACAATGTTTAAAAAGATTCAAGATGTCCGGAGGGAAGAGGTCTTCTAGGAGATTCAAAATTTCTTGTCTCAGGACGTTTGTAAACAAGCTGATAATGTCGAGACTTGCTAAGATGTCTGTTGGACCAATATGTATATCTTTCACTTTTTCTATGAAATGTTTACTATTTTTTATGAAGGAAGATGTTTTTCCTATATGTTGTGAGATTTTTAAACATTGTATAAACAATACTTTTTTCACCTATAAAGATAGAATCTGGGAACAAAAAGAAGGGCTGGCCATGGGTTCATCATTATCACTGGTATTAGCAAACCTATTTATGAAAAAATATGAAAACAATGCTCTTAAGAATTACCATAAAAAACCAAAAATATGGCTACGCTATGTGGACGATATTTTCATCATATTCAGTGGAACAACAGATGAACTTATCAATTTCAAAGATTATCTCAACAATTTGCACAACACCATAAAATTCACTTTAAAACAAGAAAAAAATAAAAAACTTCCTTTTCTGGATATTCTATTAGAAGATAATGAAGAAAGTAAACTCTCCTTCTCAGTATATAGGAAGCCTACAAACACTGGAAGATTTCTAAATGCAACCTCACACCACCATCCTTCACAAAAAATAAGCTTAATTAAAACTCTTCAAGACAGAGCATACAATATCTCCAGCACACAAGAAAGATGTAATGAAGAACTAAAATACTTAACACAAATCCTCCAACAGAATGGATATGAAACAAAAACCATCAAGAGAATCCTTAAAATGCCTCCAACTTTGAATTCTAACAACACAATAAAACAGGATTACAAAAATGCAATCTTGCTTCCTTATATCAAAAATGTTACAGACAAGCTAGCCAAATTAATGAACAAACACAACATAAAAGTAGCCTTCCTTCCTATGGAGAAAATCTCAAGATTCCTACATCCACCAAAACCACCTCATCATCCTCTTAAAAAACCAGGAGTCTACAAAATTCATTGCTCTTGCGGGATTTGCTACGTAGGACAGACAGGAAGATCTGGAGAAATACGCATGGCTGAACACCAAAAAGACGTACAATACAAAAGAGAACAAAAAACGGGTCTTGCTTTCCATACCACTTCCACTGGACACAATGTACTCTGGCAAAAAACGACAATGTCATACATAGAAAACAACAGTTATATAAGAAAATTTAAAGAAGCTGCTAATATACTAAAAAACCCAACCCAATGCAATAAAAATCAAGGTTTAATTCTCCATCAAGTGTGGTCAGCTCTAATAAAAAATCTACCTCAATCTGAGCTCGGACTGTATGAACGAGAACAAGCACACGTGACATCATCCAGTATTGTTCAACGTGAATAACGTTATATATCTGCATTCTGTTATTTGAGTTTTATGAATAGCCAGACAGTTATGATTTGTATTTATTAATTCTCTTGTTTAAACTTTAAGTTATACTATTTACCCCCTGAAGATGTAAATCCTACATTTTACGAAACTTGTCGGGAACTATTATTTCAATGTTTTATAGAACTGAATAATAAAAAAATGTGGTGTAATCACCGAAATATGTCTTTTGAATCTCTCTCATCATCTTCAGAATCTCACTGGTCACATCTGCTCTTATATAAAAAATCACGATTTAAGGAGAAAATAAAAGATCTACATCTGTCTAATAACGTTTTTTTTTTTTTTTAATGTAATTTCCCTATTCACCAACATACCGCCACAAGAGACTCTTCAGTTATTTCAATCTGATTTTCCAGAAGAAATTGTTAACCCATTTAAATTCACCATTAATGCAGGCTATTTTACATGGCATAATAAACTGTTCAAACCAATAGAAGGAACAGCAATGGGCAGTCCTCTCACCGGCCTTAGCTGATTATTTTATGAAGCATTTAGAAAAAGAACTCTTTGACACTATATTTCTTCTGCCTCATATATGGTTACATTTTGTTGATGATATATTGGCAGTCTGGTCCCACACTGAGTCAAAATTACTTCAGTTTCTAGAGAAATAAACTCCTTGTACTCCTGTATCAAGTTCACTATTGAATGCGAATCCAATAACCAACTACCCTTTTTGGATACCTTAATAATTTGTAATCCCATAGATCAAATTCAAATCCCATGTTGAATTTTCAGTTTATCGAAAGCCAAATTTTACTCACAGATACTTTCACTTGTCCTTTCACCATCATTCATTACATAAAATGGGTATCACCAAGAGTCCTGTATGCAGAGTTTATATGATCTGCTCTTCTGATCCCCTTTTGTTAGATGAATTGAATAAAATTAAAAGCGGTCTGATATGTAATGGATACAACAATACCATTCAAAAAATTATTGATAATTATCATCCTTCTACCAGACTATATAATTCAATGTGAAAAGAATTTAACACTATCTTACAAGAGCCTTGGAACAAACAGCAAGGATTCTTAATAAATTCAATTTATTTTTATGCTTCCTTCAAACCAGCTTGGAAATTGTCTTCTTTCATACCATCTATAAAGGATACATTACCACCTCTTTCCTTACCAGGTGTCTGTCAAGCACTCTGCTCACGTCATATTTCCAATTTTGAACAGATTGGCAGTTCTGCCTTGATTAGAATTGAAGAACATCAAGACTATATTACATTTTTGGAATCTAACAAGTCTGGCTTTGCTTCTCACACTATTGATACTAGACAAAGAGTTCTTTGGAACCAGACAAAAACTTCTTCATTCCAGCAAGTTCAAATGTGATGGTCCTTTCCTTGAAACATGTGAAATGCTACAAAATCGTCCGAACCTGAACCAGCCAGGCTGTATGTCAATATTCAAGTTTTGGGAAGTAATCACTATTAATTGTTTATAAGTTTGTTTGTTTGTTTTTTGTTGTTGTTTTAATCGGCTAAAGCCTTTTATCCCCATATAAGCAAAGCCATTTTAGCCCTATCTAACTTTTGGAGACTGAGGGGGCAGTTCACTCTCCACCAGTAGCCAATCAGAGATAGCTGGCCCAAGACTATCACAAATTATATATGATGTCCAGTGAAGAGACGTGACTGACAAGTGCTGCCATCTCGTAGTCCCCAATCCTAACCCTATGTTTACTGACTGAAAATAATGTACTTTTTGGTCAATTTATGGATTGAAAAATCCAAATTTCCATGAGAAAAAAACCAGCTTGCCCATGCCAGAGATCGACTAACTTTGGAACCAGTCGAAAGAAGGCTTAGTAAAAGTTCCTCTGGTTGGCAACTAGAATCGAACTTACGATGCTCTCTCTTCAGGCAATTAAGAGCAATGGCAAGCACATGCCACTTCCACTGAGTTTTTTAATTAATAATTATTTTAAATTATTTTTATCTATGAAACTTTCTACAATTGTCCCTTTGAATTCTAATCGTGTAATATCATATACTTTAGCTGCAACTGAAGCATGAGTTAATATACACATAAATGATGACTCATTATTGTGATTCATGTTTTGAATGTAGTTAACGATCTCTCTCCCTGACAATGTCCATGTAACACTGGATGAAATATATTGGAGTTTTTGAATAAAATTCTATATAATTTTTGTTGTGTGTGTAAGTCAGGGGTGGCCAACCTATTATGGTCCATGCGCCAATTTTTACGTACAAGTTGGTGTGCTTAAGGAACAAAGCTGTATAACTGAGAGGAGACCTCCACATAGCCTTTAAAGGAATGCGGAGAACCGACCAGGGCTTCTGACCTAATGTCCAATCCTCACCTTCTCATGCTGCACCCTGTTGGGTATCTACTTTGATACTGAACTAATGAGGATGGGCTGGCAATTTGGGATTTAGCCGACCAAATTGTATTCTTATTGGTTAAACCAAAATAAAAAATGATGGTACAACATGACAAAATTTCATGCTGGCTGGGGCGTCGTCCGGTTAAACAAGGCCCCCGTTGTTTTCGCCAGAGAACCAAGGCGAACAGCGAAAAGTCAGCTACTGGAACAAATCTGAAAACAAACCCCAACTCAACATCACCAGAGTTAAAGATCGGTACTATCAACGTAAGAAGCCTGAATGGCAAAGAAATGGAGCTAGCTGAGGAATTAGATAAGTACCAGATCGACATAATATGGGTGACTGAAACAAAAAAGACCAAAACTAGTGAGATCTTTCTGAGCAATAAATACAAAATGTTATATTCAGGCAATGACAATCAAGGAAAAGAAGGAGTAGCCATAGTATTCAACACAAAATAGGAGGCTAATCTTCTTGAATGGCAGTCAGTCTAAAGTAGAGTAATGTGGGCAAATATGAGAATGGGGAACTGGACAATGAGACTTATTTGTGCCTATGGTCCCACAGAAGGTTCTACTAAAGTAGAAGTGGAGGAATATTTTGAGGCTTTAGAAAAAGCAACTGACACAATGAAAAAGGAAAAGTTGGTCCTTGTTGAGGATCTAAATAGCAGAGTAGGAAATGATTGTGAGACATACAAAAATATTTTGGGAAAATTTGGAAAAAAGAGCAAAGCTAATAATAATGGCAAATATCTGTTGGATTTCTGCTCAGGACATGGACTGGTTATTACTAACACCATGTTCCAACATAAAAATGTGCACAAATTCAGATGGAGAGAAGAGGCTAGGAATAAGAAAACTCTCATTGACTATGTTATTGTTGATAGTGATGTTTTCTCCCTGGTGCAGGACACCAGAGTGTACAGAGGATTTGAAATTGGAAGTGATCACTATTTAGTCTTGAGCAGGATAAAATTGATTTTCATATTGAAAAGAATAACATGTAAGAAAGTTTTAAAGCGAATAAAAGTTGAGCAGCTCTCAGATGTGAACTGTAGACTAAAATACAGAAAGATTATTGAAAAGAAAATGAAAGAGTTTGAGAACAGGAATAAAACCTTGGAGATTCAGTGACAAACTCTGAAGAAAACATTGATTGATTCTGCCAGAGAGGCATGTGGTGAGGTTGTGTGCAAGGATAAAAAAATCAGAACTCCCTGGTGGACACAGGAAGTTAAAGAGGCAGTGAAGGAAAAGAAGAAAGCATATCAAAAGTTCCTGTCAAATAAGTCAGCTTGTGCTCTTAGAGAATACAAAGACAAATGCAAGAAAGCTAAACAGTGTGTAAAACTAGCTAAACAAAAGTCATGGGAGGACTTTGGCAAGAATATAGAAAATAAATATCAAGAAGGTGGCAAAATATTCTGGAGGTTGTTGAAAAGCTTAGGAATGGAGGAAAGAGTGCTATAAAAGGAGTTAGAGATGAAAACGGTGACATGAAAACAGGAGAAAAAGATATCCTTGAAGTATGGAGTAATTACTTTGAAAAACTGCTAAATGAAACAAGCAGTGATGACAGCACAGTGATAAAAAACACTGACCAGGCATGCAGTCATGAATACATATTCATACTTGAAGTAGAAAAAGCCATCAAAGGCTTGAAATGTGTAAAGGCAGCAGGAGTAGATGATATTCGACCAGAAAAAAACTGAATGTGAGAATTACAGAGGTATTTCCCTACTGAGTGTTCCTGGCAAGATCTATGCAAGTATACTTGAGAAACGGTTGAGAAGAATTGTGGAAGAAAAGCTTGGTGAAGAACAAGCTGGATTCAGACCAAATAAAGGCTGTCAGGATCAGATCTTCACTTTACGACAAATAGTCGAGAAAGCATGGGAATATAACAAAGATCTGTATTTAAGTTTTGTCGATTTGGAAAAGGCATATGACAAGGTGCCAAGAGAGAAGCTATTCAATATGCTGCAGTTATATGGTGTCAATGGGGCATTATATCAAGCAATACTTCATCTTTATTTGAGTTGTAAGTCAGCAGTTAGAATTGAAGGAAGTACAGAAAGATGGTTTAATGTTAAATCTGGTGTGAGACAAGGATGTACATTATCCCCTCTGTTATTCATTATCTATATGGATCACATTATGAAGGAAAGTGGTATTAAACCTGATATCAAAATTGGAGATGTTAATGTCAGCTCTTTGCTTTATGCAGATGATGTTATACTTCTAAATAAATCCGCTACAAGTCTGCAAGATTCTCTGACTAAATTGAATAGCTGCTGCAATAGATATGGTATGAAGGTCAGCAATAAAAAGACAAAGACAATGAAAATAGGCAGAATCATTGAAAATGTCAACTGTGTTGTGAATGGAGAACCTGTGGAACAAGTAAAACATTTCAGCTACTTAGGCACAATTTTTACTGAAGATGGTAAATTAAATATAGAAATAGACAACAGAATCAGCAGAGCTGGTATGGTGGGAAGTCAATTGAATAAATTCATATGGAATAAGAGAGAAATTAGTTGGAATACGAAATTAGCTGTATACAAGACAGTGTTCAAAACAGTTTTAACTTAAAGATCTGAGAGCTGGGTCAGAAGTAAAATACTTGACCAAAGACTAGAGACCGCAGATATGAGAGTCCTGAGAAAGATTAGAGGTGTGAACAGATGGCATCAATGGCAATATCATATTAAAAATGAGGATATTGGGAAAGAACTTGACATTGTAAGCATCCAGGAATGCGTTAGCAGAGCTAATCTCAGGTGGTATGGTCACTTAAATAGAATGGGAGAGGAAAGATTAGCAAAACAAGTGTTCTCTGCCAGTTTGGCAAGAAAACGACCCAGAGGAAGACCAAGATATAGGTGGATTGATACGGTACAAAGTGCCTTAGACAATACAAATATAAGATCTGATAATGTTGTAGTCTTGACGAGTAACAGACTGATTTGGAAGAAAATTGTAGATAGGAAGTTAGTAATGATGTAAATTTTTCATGTAGTACTGTCATATCCTGTACACCCCTTGAGGGTACATGGCAGGAATTTGATGATGATGATGATTTTAGATGCGCCATACAATTCTTGTACCCTTATAAACTTTCAGTAAAACATGTTAATATAGACATGATATACTGATATTGAGTATCAATATCAGTATATCATGAGTATCAATTGTAAACTAATTGACAAAAAAACCTGCGACACACCTCTGTTGCTAACGTTTGGCACCTCAGGATCAAACAAGTGAATGTGCAAAAGACATGCACGAAACAATTAAATCACTCAAATAATGACTCAATTTTATTATTTTTTTTCAACACATCGATTTTTATTAATACTTTTTTGCATAAATAGGCTTACTTTTTATTATTATCATTGGGATCCAATGCGCCACAGGTTGGCCATCCCTGGTGTAAGCCATGAAAACTTTTTTTTTTAATTTTCTGCTTTATATTACCAACCGCCATTCTTTACTTTAATCATTCATACAAGGAAGAAATTTTGTTAAAGAGAGTATTCTTTATGTTTTCCTTAAAGTGTTTAGCAAAATTTTTAAAGTCATTTTCAAACATTAAACTGTAGGAATTCTTCCTATGCCTTATAATATAGTTTTTCTTTTATCCTTATCATATTTTTAGTTCATCTGTAATCTAGTACAGTGCTTCCCAAACTGTGGGCCGTGAAATAATGAAAACATATTTAAAACGTTTTAAGACGAAGTGTGTGGCATGTCAAATGTGTATGTAAGATGCTAAAAATGCAATATTTGCATTTGATTTCTGCAATATTCGCTGTGTATGTTTTGTATTGAATATAAATACAATAAATATTATAATAATATACGTCTGTATTATGATTTTTTTTTTCGATGGAGGTAAAGGCCCCTTTGGAAAAATTAATTTTTCCAAAGGGGCCTTTACATCCATAAGTTTGGGAAGCACTGATCTAGCATATGATCCTTCTGCCCCCCCCCCCCGAGTAATTATTTTATGATATTGCAATTCGCTGTCTGCATTTTAACCATTTTGATGAACTCATAACTGATTTACATCTTATAGATCACAGTATGGAAGTTGATAATGTTCTATATAATTCTCAAATGTAGTATCTTCTTCTTCTTTTCAGCCATTGTCTGTCCATTGCTGGACAAAGGCCTCCTCCAGTTCTTTCTACCTTTCTCTGTTCTTGGCAATTGTTGACCAATTCTTCCCAACAAATTTTGACAGTTCATCAGTCCACCTTCTTTTAGGACGTCCTCGGCTTCATTTCCCTTCTTTTGGGATCCAGTTCATTACTAGAGTAGTCCATCGCGCATCTTCTCTCCTGGATAGATGTACGACCCATTTCTATTTTAGTTGCTTATGGTGAAGAATGATGTCAGTGATGTGAGTCTGGCTTCTTATCCAGGTGTTTTGCTTCTTATCTTTTAATGTGATGCCTAGCATCAACCTCTCCATTTTTCTTTGAGATGTTGTTAGTTTATTTGCCAAGTGCTTTTGTTAGCGACCAAGTTTCACAACCATATGTGATGACTGGAAGTATACACTGGTTAAATGTCTTCCTTTTTAAACAGAGTGGGACATCATTGTTTTGAAAAATGCTTTTAAAAGCTTTTTAATTTTCTGAATGCATTCCAGGCAAGTTGAACTCTCCTATTTATTTCCTTTTGGAGTCCACAGTTTAGATCAATGAGATGACCTAAGTATGCATATAAAGAGACTCTTTCCAAGAAGTTGTTTTCTATTATTATTATTATGTTTTTTTTTAGTGTTACAAAATGATTAAATATGATTTTAGTTTTTTCTCTGTTTATTTTTAGACCGACTTTTCTGCTTTCATGATATAAGTCTTCTATCATTCTATTAAGGTCTTCTGGAGTGTTTGCAAAAATTATGATATCATCTGCATATCTTAGGTGTGTTAAGCTTCTGTTATTAATTTTTATACCAAGGTTTGTCCAGTTTATATTATTAAATATTTCTCGAAGGACTGCTATAAAGATTTTGGGTGATAGAGAGTCTCCTTGTCGGACACCTTTTTCAATTGATATTTTATTGCTACTTGTGTGAAGTTGGATTGTTGCTGTTGCAGTGTAGTATATATCCTGGAGGAGGAGATCCATATATTCTCCAGGAACTCCCTGTTTCTGGAGTGCTTTGATTATTGTATTAGTTTTGATGGAATCAAATGCTTTTTCATAATCAATGAAGGCTAAACAGAGAGGCAATTGGTTTTCTTCTGCTTTTTCTATTATTTGTTTTAATGCATGAATATGATCAATTGTGTTGATCATATTCATGATCAACACAATTGATCAAAAGCCTTTACGGAATCCTGCTTGTTCTACTGGTTGATTTGAGTCTAGAAGAGGGGTTAATCTGTTTGTTATTACTTTTGTGAGAATTTTGTACAGATTGGAGAGAATACTAATTGGTCTATAGTTCTTTACTTCTTTTTTGTCCTCTTTTTTAAATAACAGTATCAGAGTAGCATTTTTCCAGTTTTCTGGTATCTTCCCCTCATCTAGGCACAGATTTAGTAAGTTTGTGACATGAATGATATTATTTCCTCACCATTTAATTAATTCTGTGTGAATTAGATCTTCACCAGTACATTTTCTATTTTTCATTTGTTTTAATGCTTGGTTTGTTTCATCTGAAGTGAATGGGGGCATGAATTCTATATGCAATGGAGAAGAGTTATTTATATTTGATTTATCTATTGAAGGATCACTATAGGGTTCTACATAAAATTTTTCTAGCCTGCTTAGGATTTGTTCTTGGTTCCTTATTATAGTTCCATTCTTGTCTTTTATTGCAGTTATATGACTTCTGCCAACTGATAAACGTTTTCTTAGTATTTTCATATTTTTATTGTTTTCAATTGTTTATTTTATTTTTTTAGTGTTATAAGATCTTATTTCATTTCTTATCTTTTTCCTTATTGCTTTGCATAATTCTGCATATTCTATTTTAGAAATTAAGTTTTTGTCTAGTTTCATATTTCATCTCTTTTTTTAGTAATTTTAAGGTTTCCTCTGAAAATTTATGATCTTTTTGTTACTTTTGAATTCGTTGGATGCTGAGATTATTACTTCTGTTAGGTTTCTGCTTATTTTATTTATGTCAATAAATAAAATAAGTTTTAAGTCTAGTTTTTGATTGAGTTTTTCTTCGTAATCCTTCTTATTTTCAATAGGTTTTAAGTCAAAACTTCTTGATTTTTTGTTATTTAGCCATTTTATTCTTTCCAATTTGGGGTTTATTTTAATTTTGGCTCTCACCAGTCGGTGGTCACTTCCTGTTTTTACTTGATTTAGTACTGACGTATCTTGAACTATTTCTTTATTGTTATAGTATATAATCGATTTCATTTTTTATTTCTCCATGTCCATTTTCTTTTGAGGGCTTTCTTAAAAAATGTATTCATAATGTAAAGCTTGTTACTGATAGAGAATTCTGTAAGAGTCATTCCTGAGTTGCTGCTTGTACCATATACATATGGTCCTATTGTGTCTATTTGGTGAATGGGATGACCTACTTTGGTTAAAATCGCCCATTACTATAGTAAGTGTTTTGATTGCTATTTCTTTTTTTGTCTAGAGTGTGCTGCAGTGAGTCATAAAATGCTTCTATCTCTTCAACAGTGTGGGATGAGGTGGGAGCATATATTTGGATGATCCTGATTTTAAGTTTGGAGTTTATTTTAAGTGTGATTTCTATTATTCTTCCATCTGTATAATTAAATTCTTCTATAAGGTGTGCAATTCTTTTCTTAATTAGAAATCCAACTCCGTATTGTCCTTTAGTTTTCCCATAATAGTATAAGTAGACTCCATTTATTAGTTTTATTAAATGTTCATCTTGCTTGCAAACTTCACTTAAACCTATGATGTCCCATTTAACGTGTTTTAGTTCTTTCTGCAAGATGGCAAGGTCTTCCTCTTCTTTAAGTGTTCAACAATTAAATGTTCTTATATAGAAGAAAAGAGGATTGTATTGATTACTGTTATGTTTATGAATTCTTTGGGCTATTCCAGTATTGCTTATTATTTGGGAAAGCTTCCCCACTGCATCATGCTCTGGTCTCCATAAATGGTTTCAATCAGAGTAGTCATATAGTTGGGGAAATTTAGTCCCATCCAGTGTTTGCTCATTCTGGCCATGGGCTTTATGGCCTTTCTATCTTCTTCTTGGCATTGTGGTGGAGGGGTTGTGGCCCAATCTCCCACGCTGGCCACATAATGTCTTGGGAGATGCATTTTATAGCTTTCTGCCAGCTCTTTGCTCAGTATCAACTTTGCCATGGCTCATTACGACACCATGTTTCTGGGGGGGGGGGAGATCCACATGGAGGCATGATACTAAGACTTCCTGGGTATGGCCTTCCGGACTTCACCAAAATATTGGCACTGCCATTTATATCAGTTCTATCAGGGTTTTTGACCATGTTGTAGGTTGCCAGCCCACCACAGAAATCCATCCCAGGCTTAACTGTGCTCAACATGTTACAAACATGACTGATGGCTAGTCAGCCAAGGTCCTAGTAGGAGAATTTTGAGTTTTTGCATGACTATCAGTTAAAAATAAATTCAACAGTACAGGCGATAATCTGTTATTTTGCTAAAACAGAATGGCCTGTAATGTCATTCTATTGCTTATAAATATGTGATGAATACAACTTACTGACCTGTTTGCTTCTCTCATGTTGCCATCTATATATGCAAACAACCCATGTGAAGATAATACGTTTTTATATTCCTTAATTTTGCTATTATTCTTCTATAAATTCAAAGTTATATCACTCACTAATATAACAATATGTTTTCAGGTCTTGAGGGCATTATTTAACTCTGTTAAAAATAACCAGTTTTCCAAACTGGTATGCTTGGTATACAGCAAATATGAATATATTCATCACTGGGTCATAAATCATCACAGTTTCAGCACTGTGCATATACAATTCCAGTTTATGAGGATGAAAAATACTTTTCTAGCATAAATTAATCCACCTGAACAATTATAATCCCGACAGTCACAAAATGTATTGTAATTAATGAGAGAATATCAATCAATTTCAAGTTGTTTGATCCATATTTCAGTTAACACCAGTGTGTGTGTGTGTATTTCGATTTCTGAGAATATCAAATTATCAAAATTTGGCCGTAACGATTTAATATTTATATGGTATAACTTTATATTCTTAGATAAATTTGAAGCAGTATCAGAAAACTTTTTTTACAGAGGTTATATTATAGTTTTTTTACAGTTGATAGCTGCACCAAGATCTATGTTATTCAAATGCTCTCTAATGTTTGTTTGAGTCGGCCTTGATTCAACTGTTCTCAGTTTGGTAACATTTAGCTTTTATACTGCCTTCTTTGACTGTGTTTATTGCGGTCGTCTGGTGTTTTTAACCTTATCACTTTTGTGTTGTTGTCCTTTCTCACGAATATTTAACTGCACCACTTGCTTACTTTTGCTTTGCTTGATAAAGAAGTTGCTTATTAAGTTTGGTCAAGTGGTCACTTATATAGATGGGCACCAGCTTTAATTGTTCATCAGACTGCTGGGATGCAATCTTGTTGAATTCTTTTGGATCTGCCAGCTATTTACTTTTTAACATTTTTGCAGCAATTGGGTGACAATTGGCTTGTTGTATGTTTTCCTGTTGGTGGCCTAGCAGGTTTACAAATTTTTCAGTTATGGTATGCATATTTTCAATTAGAAGCTTTGGTAAGCCATTTATATTTCAATATTGTTCAATCTGGAGCATTGCCAAATTTCACTGACCTCCCATTTCATTTCTTTAATTTGCAGCTCAGTAATTTATTTTCATTTGTTAGTTATACATTTTTATTACACACCTTGATTCAATTTTCAATGCATTCACTTTAAATCTTGAATGCATCCAAAGCTGTACTTCAGCAATGACTTCAAATCATTTATTTTTGCTTTAAATAGTTATGCCAATTCCCTTCTTACTGAAGTTATCTCATTTAATTTATATTTTAATGGCATTTAGACCTTCTAATATCTGTTCCTCAAAGTTTCTTAACAGAGTCCTCACATCTGATTCCATTTCTCCATCATCATTTTTTAAAGTTTAATCAAACTGTTGCTGCTAATATTTAGTTAGATTCGGTAATGCCTATGTATATAGAATGATAACATTCACTGCATTCCAAAGAACACTGCATAAGTCACTTTTGTTAATCCCACCATTGCAGCATATGCAAGTTTACAATGGCCACGACGTGGTTGCTACAGCATGTGGAGCTGAAGGGTTCTATTACTTCAATGGCTTTTGTCCTTCTGGTGCAACCTGACTAAGATGGCTGAGGAAATTCTGAAACGCTAGTTTTTCAGCAAACTAGCATTTACTAGAATAAAAACTACTAGATCATTTCAATGATCATAATATCTACTTTTTTTATATTAGCAAGACACTTCACCTGAACACATTTTACAAAGTGGTTATAATAAGGAAATTACTTAGCTTTAAGCATAGCATCCACTGTGCACACTATTTAGAAAGTCGAGGATATCCCAGAAGTCATATGTTTATGCCAGGCAAGAAAGGGCAGAAGTCAGTCAGTTCAAGAGAGAGAGAGAGAGAGAGAGAGAGAGACAGATGATTTTAACTGGCTTTTGGGATGAATATTATCAAAGGCAAGGAAAGAACTATCATCATCATCAAATCCTAACATGTACCCTTAAGAGGCGTACAGGATATGATAGTACTACATGAAAAATTTACATCATTACTAACTTCCTATCTACAATTTTCCTCCAGATCAGTCTGCTACTTCACAAGACTCCAATATTATCAGATCTTATATTTCTGTCATGTAAGGCACTTTGTACCATATCAACCCACCTATATCTTGGTCTTCCTCTGGGTTGTTTTGCTGCCCACCTGGCAGAGAATACTTGTTTTGCCAATCTTTCCTCACCCAGTCTGTTTAAATGACAATAATACCTGAGATTAGTTCTGCTAATGCATTCCTGGATGCCGACAATGTCAAGTTCTTTCCTAATATCCTCGTTTTTAATATGATATTGCCATTGATGCCATCTGTTCATGCCTCTAATCTTTCTCAGGATTCTCATATCTGTGGTCTCTAGTCTTTGGTCAAGTGTTTTACTTCTGACCCAGCTCTCAGATCGATAAGTTAAAACTGGTTTGAACACTGTCTTGTATGCAGCTAATTTAGTGTTCCGACTAATTTCTCTCTTATTCCATGTGAATTTATTCAATTGACTTCCTACTATACCAGCTTTATTGATTCTGTTGACTATTTCCATATTTAATTTACCATCTTTACTAAAAATCGTGCCTAAGTAGGGGAAATGTTTTACTTGTTCCATAGGTTCTCTGTTCACAATGCAGTTGACATTTTCAATGATGCTGCCTATTTTCATTGTCTTTGTCTTTTTATTGCTGACCTTCATACCATATCTATTACAACAGTTATTCAATTTAGTCAAGGAATCTTGCAGACTCGTAGCGGATTTATTGATAAGTATAACATCGTCCGCATAAAGCAAAGACCTGACATTAACATCTCCAATTTTGATATCATGTTTAATACCACTTTCCTTCATAATGTGATCCATATAGATAATGAATATCAGAGGGGATAATGTACATCCTTTTCTCACACCAGATTTAACATTAAACCATCTTCCTATACGTCCTTCAATTCTAACTGCTGACTTGCAACTCAAATAAAGACTAAATATTGCTTGACATAATGTCCCATTGACACCACATAGCTGTAGCATATTGAATAGCTTCTCTCTTGGCACCTTATCATATGCCTTTTCCAGATCTACAAAACTCAAATAGAGACCTTTGTTATCTTCCCGTGATTTCTCCAAGTATCGATATGTATTCCTGACTGTATGCCTGTTGAGTGTTATTTACCACTGTGCTATCACTGCTTGTTTCATTTAGCAATTTCTCAAAGTAATTACTCCATACTTCAAGGATATCTTTTTCTCCCGTTTTCATGTCACCTTTATCATCTCTAACTCCTTTTACAGTACTCTTTCTTCCATTTCTAAGTTTCTTCAACAACCTCCAAAATATTTTGCCACCTTCTTGATATTTATTTTCTATGTTCTTGCCGAAGACCTCCAATGACTTTTGTTTAGCTTTCTTACATTTTTCTCTGTATTCTCTAAGAGCACAAGCTGACTTATTTGCCAGGAACTTTTGATATGTTTTCTTCTTTTCCTTCACTGCCTCTTTGACTTCCTGTGTCCACCATGGGGTTCTGATGTTTCTATCCTTGCAGACAACCTCACATGTCTCTCTGGCTGAATTAATCAAGGTTTTCTTCAAGGCTTGCCATTGAATCTCTAAAGTTTGGTTCCTGTTCTCAAACTCTTTAATTTTTTTCTTCAATAATCTTTGTGTATTTTAGTCTACAGTTCACACCAGAGCTGAAACTTTCTTACATGTTATTCTTTTCAATATGAAATTCAATTTTATCCTGTTCAAGACTAAATAGTGATCACTTCCAATTTCAAATCCTCTGTACACTCTGGAGTTCTGCACAAGGGAGAAAACACCATTATCAACAATAACATAGCCAATGAGACTTTTCTTATTTCTTTCCTCTTCTCTCCATGTGAATTTGTGCACATTTTTATGTTGGAACATGGTGTTAGTAATAACCAGTCCATGTCCTGAGCAGAAATCCAACAGGTATTTGCCATTATTATTAGCTTTGCTCTTTTCTACAAATTTTCCCAAAATATTTTTGTATGTCTGACAATCATTTCCTACTCTGCTATTTAGATCCCTAACAAATATCAACTTTTCCTTTTTCATTGTGTCAGTTGCTTTTTCTAAAGCCTCAAAAAATTCCTCCACTTCTACCTTAGTAGAACCTTCTGTGGGACCATAGGCACAAATAAGTCTCATTGTCCAGTTCCCCATTCTCATATTTGCCCACATTACTCTACTTGAGACTGACTGCCATTCAAGAAGATTAGCCTAGTATTTTGTGTTGAATACTATGGCTACTCCTTCTTTTCCTTGATTGTCATTTCCTGAATATAACATTTTATATTTATTGCTCAGAAAGATCTCACCAGTTTTTGTTTCAGTCACCCTTATTATGTCGATCTGGTACTTATCTAATTCCTCAGCTAGCTCCATTTCTTTGCCATTCAGGCTTCTTATGTTGATAATACCGATCTTTCACTCTGGTGATGTTGAGTTGAGGTGTGCTTTCTGGTTCCCTGGCAAAAACAACAGGGGGCCTTGTTTAAATGGGTGACGCCCCAGCCGGCATGAAATTTTGTCATGTTGTACCATCATTTTGTATATTGGTTTAAGCCAATAAGAATACAATTTGGTCAGCTAAATCCCAAATTGCCAGCCCATCCTCGTTCGTTCAGTATCCAGGTAGATACCCGAAAGAACTATAGTCTTTTAAATGAAAACAAAACAAAACAAAAAAAAAAGACAGAAATGTGTTTTCAAAGCAATTAAGATGATTAAATTGTCACAATTCACTGAAGAATGATAAGGAAATCAATGTTTAGGGCACTGGTTGTAGAAGATCTTGAAGTTTAAGATGTTTAAGTTTACAATGCAGCTTGAAGCTTGACACTTACACTGCAAGGTCTGTCATACGAGTAGTTGTAATAAAAGACTGCTGTTATCATAAAACTACAGATAAGGTTTGAGGTCAGTGAGGAAGAGGGTGGGTGATATAACAGAGCTCTGAGGAACATGTGCATTAGTAGAGAAATTTGAAGAAAGAACACAATTACATGCAGCAAATGACCTGAGAGAAACAGTGACTCAGTTGGAAAGGGCAAAAGACAGCCATATGAAAATTTTCTGAGAATCCCTCTATGCCAGACTGTATTCAAAAAGTTTGGAATTTGATGGTGTCTGGCTCTATCAATCATCATGTGCAACAGCACAGGTTTCTCTGCAGCACATGCCCAGATGTAGGCAAGAAGATTTGTGACTTTTGCATAGCTAAATCTATAATGTTGAAAATAGTTGAAAGTTTTCAATGTGATGAAGGAGTTGACTGTGATCACAATCTCCATTACTTAAGAGACACAATGAGAGCATCAGGATGACAATTTGATGGCATACAGTAATTTTATTTTATTTATTATTATTTTTTTTATGGGTTCAGTAATGGCTTGCTTCCATGTTATTGGGTGAGTGCCAACTGAGTATAAATTAATGTACAGATGATAAAGAATAGGTATTCATTCAGGAACACATTTCTTAAGTGCAATTTGAGGAATACTATGGAACAAAGGGGACATGAAATGCATTGTTCCTGGTATAGTTGGAGGTAATTTTCGTTGATCATGTATGCCGGGGGGGGGTGATCAAAACTACAGCCTGCCAAATATTATTGCATGGCCTGTGAGTTAAGAATGTTTTTTAAATGAATCTTTTGACAGAATCATGAATCTGATGTACTGATATTTCAATATCCATAGAGTTCTGTTAACATGATATAGCCATGACAATTTGAGTATTGCCTATATTCATGATATAATTATAACTATCTTACATAAAATGAAATGAAAACAAACACAAATCTAATTAAACCATAAACATACAAAAAGTGGGTCGAAATTTGGTTTAAAAAAAAAAAAAAACATTAAGCACACATTCTATTTAATACAGTATGATATGACAATTAGTGGGTTCAGTGATTTACTCCTAAGTGTACAGAGCATACCTGATGCTAATAGGCACCATATCTCACCTGAACTGTAAATAATAATAATAATAATAATAAAATAAAAATTCCCATACCTTGGAAAATCACAGTTTTAGTGGATTTGGCAGTGATTTTTTTTAAGGCATTAAAAGAAAAATCCAAATAATGTCTAATTAGACATTATTTGGATTTTTCTTTTGGATATGAAATATTGGATTTGGATATGAAAGCATTAAGTAATTTTTGAAATCTTACTTTTTTTAAATGGGTTCACTATCATGGTAGTGGACCCATTAAAAAAAAAAAAAAAGGAACATTTCAAAAATTACTTAATGCTTTCATATAATTAGAGAAAAACATTTACCTGCTCTTTTCTTTTTTCTAGTATGTGCCCAACTAAACTGGAATAAATGTAGCCCTGGCGAGTATAGGTTCCTTTCCCACCAATATGTCTGCTATCTGCATGGCATATTCTTTGACCTATTTAATAACAAATTTAAATATATAATGATTCATAAGTGTGTAAAGATGCACATAATAAACTACTAGACAAAGAGTAAAATACTTGTGGTACAATCTATTTAACTCATGATGCAGGGGCATTTCCACATAAAGCAATATAAAAGAAAGGATGAAAAATTCTTCAAGCCATAAATGAAAACTTTGTAACCAAGTAACCTTCAACACCACTTGACAGTGAAGTAAATTTTGAACAATTAGGAGAGCATATCAAGTAATATTTCAGTGCAAAATTTTATATGTTAACAATAACTCCAAGTGTCCAAAATAAATAAATAAAATAAATAGTGAGAGTTTTTGTTGGTAGGCAGGTTTAATACTGTAGTCACATGGTTACCATAATCTCATGTACAACATCCAAGAAAGAGAAGAGAGTATAAAAAGCAAGAAATCATAATCTTAAGTTACAGAGCTTGGTGCTATAAATTGCATTTTGTTTTGTTTATGCCTGCCCAAAAGGATCAAGAGAATTAAACAATACAGTATGATAAAAGTACAAAAGAAGCTAAAAATGATATAATCATTTTTCTGCTTTATTCTCGTCCATGCATATTTCACATCACAACTTATTTTAACAGTATAAACTCATATTAAAAATCATATTAAAGAACAAAATAAGCCAGGCATATTATTAAGATGCAAATATTTTGCTGGATTTTAAAACTGGCATCCTCAGAACACACAGTACATGCTTATCACAGAGCACAATACACCACAAAGAACTGTGGAAGCAATTCAAACAATAAATTATAAAATAAACCTAGCAAGATGCTGCCATCGAGAACTGGATATACAAGTAGCCTATGCACATTAGACAGAGGTGGTCTTAACATAAGTCATCCAAATTTTGGATATATTAATACATACTTGTTGAAATTAGTGTTTGGATGAATGTTATGGAGAAGATATTGTTCAGATACTTTATAGGGGATGCTTAGGAGTCAATGCTGTATAACTAAAAAATCAAGAAAATCATGCCTTTAAGGAATGCAGAGAACCGACCTGGGCTTCTGACCTAATGTCCAATCCTCACCAAACAAGGATGGGCTTGCAATTTAGGATTTAGCTGATTAAACTGTATTCTTATTGGCTTAAACAAAAATATAAAACGATGGTACAACATGACAGAATTTCATGCTGGCCGGGGGGGCGTCGCCCAGTTAAACAAGGCCCCCGTTGGTTTTGCCAGAGAAACCAGGGCAAACAGCAACAAGTCAGCTACTGGAACAAAGATTAAAACATACCCCAACCCAACATCAGCACAGTTAAAGATCGGTACTATGAACATAAGAAGCCTGAATGGCAAAGAAATGGAGCTAGCTGAGGAATTAGATAAGTACCAGATCAACAAAAACACAATAAAGAAACTGAAACAAAAAAGACAAGAACTGGTGAAATCTATCTGAGCAATAAATACAAAATGTTATATTCAGGCAATGACAATTAAGAAAAAGATGGAGTAGCCATAGTATTCAACACTAAATACGAGGCTAATCATCTTAAATGACAGGTAGTCTCAAGTAAAGCAATGTGGGTAAATATCAGAATGGGGAACTGTACAATGAGACTTATTTGTGCCTATTGTCTCACAGCAGGTTCTACTAAGGTAGAAATGGAGGAATTTTTTGAGACATTAGAGAAAGCAACCGACACAATGAAAAAGGAAAAGTTGGTGGTCTTTGTTGCAGATCTAAATAGCAGAGTAGGAAATGATTGTCAGACATACAAAAATGTTTTGAGAAAATTTGGAAAAAGAGCAAAGCTAATAATATGACAAATACCTATTGTATTTCTGCTCAGGACATGGATTGGTTATTACTAACACCATGTTCCAACATAAAAATGTGCACAAATTCACATGGAGAGAAGAGGCTAGGAATAAGAAAAGTCTCATTGACTATGTTATTGTTGATAGTGATGTTTTCTCCCTGGTGCAGGACACCAGAGTGTACAGAGGATTTGAAATTGGAAGTGATCACTATGTAGTCTTGAGCAGGATAAAATTGAATTTCTTGAAAACAAGAACATGTAAGAAAGTTTTAAAGTGAATAAAAGTTGAGCAGCTCTCTGATATGAATTGTCGACTAAAATACACAAACATTATTAAAGAAAAAATGAAAGAGTTTGAGTACAGGAACGAAATCTTGGAGATTCAGTGGCAAGCCCTAAAGAAAACACTGATTCAGCCAGAGAGGTATATGGTGAGATTGTCTGCAAGGATAGAAAAATCAGAACTCCATGGTGGACACAGGAAGAGGCAGTGAAGGAAAAGAAGAAAACATATCAAAAGTTCTTGGCAAATAAGTCAGCTTGTGCTCTTAGACAATACAGAGACAAATGTAAAAAACTAGTTACACAGTAATCATATAAAGACTTTTGGTAAGAACATAGAAAATAAATAGCAAGAAGGTGGTGAGTAAGGAATTTGTAGTGAGTAAGGAATTAGAGATGATAAAGGTGACATGAAAACTGGAGAAAAAGATATCCTTGAAGTATTGAGTAATTACTTCGAAAAATTGCTAAATGAAACAAGCAGTGATAGCACAGTGGTAAAAAACACTCAACAGGCATGCAATCAGGAATACATATCCATACTTCAAGTAGAAAAAGCTATCAAAGGCCTGAAATGTGGAAAGGCAGAGAAGATATTCGACCAGAAATGCAAGTATGAGGTAGAAAAGTCTCATAGTATAAAAGGCTGAAATGGATGTGGTAACAAGTGCCTTAGAAGATAGAAATATAACATCTAATAATGTTGGAGGCTTGACAGGTAACAGACTGATTTGGAGGAAAATTGTAGATAGGAAGTTAGTAATGATGTAAATTTTTCATGTTGTACTATCATATCCTGTATACCACTTGAGGGTATATGGCAGGAATTTGATTATGATTGTACTTTATAGGGCAGATGAATGTTATAGAGAAGATATTGTTTAGATAATTTATAGAGCATTTTAAACATCTTCTCCATAACATTCATCCTAAATTTTCAGCATGATACAGATATTTTTTGCTGTTTGGCAAGGTCAGTATTTGAATTCCTTGAATTTATAGCCAAGATCAATGCTATTCATTCTATAATGCAGTTTATATCAGAAATGGAATATAATCATAGCACTGCCTTTTTTTTAATCTCTGCACTCTTCATCAACCAGATGGAGGTAATCTTAAAACACAGTCTCCAAAATTTTGTGCATATTAATACATACTTGTCAAGATGAGTTCTCAATGTTTAAAAAGAAAATACACTAGTCATTATTCATGCTTAATCTCATTATCACTCTTATCAAAAATCTGGCAGTATAAGACTTCTCATCCATCAAGCTTTATTCCACTGATGTCTTACATCAAGAAATACAACACATCAAATCCACTTATGTGTCTGTTGGTTTCAGCAAATCAACCCCCCCCCCATAAACTATAGAGCTCCTATCCATAAGAATATGATTTTCTAATTTCATGACTGTAATAAGTCCTTGGAAGTGTGACATAATAATAATTTCCAGGTTTACTAAATAATAGGCTTTCCTTGTTGGTTTGGCAGTATTTATCAGGCCTCTTGCAATTTGTTCTATCCTGCTGTGGCTAATTTAGAAGATATGCAGCAACTCACTGAAAGGAGCATACTATATTCATCAAATAACATGAACTCAGCATACTGGGTTTGCAGAACATGCTCCCACCTTCAAGACATGGTTCCCTAGGAAAAAAAAGCCTGATGTCTTGCACAATAGCAGATTATATGAAGAGAGCTCTGAAGCACTGTTACATTGTCCTAATCTTATTATAGATAACAAGAAGTTATATTAGTTATATTCTTGTTTTGATCCTTTACCCAAGTAGAAGCAATCAAAGTTTGCTTATGAAGCATCTTCACAACTAATTTACTTGTATAAAGAGGCTGTTGACTTCACATCAAAATTGCTTCAGTATCCCATAATACAAAAACGTTATGGGAATGGCCACCACCAAGACTTTTATGTGGTCCTACTTTTTTTTAATTTTTATTTATTTATTTATTTTTTTTATGGAGGCGGCTACTGCAGCCCTGTTTATTTTCATCTTCAAAGTAAGCGAGTAAATCATGCAATCTAGTGCATGAACTAAATATTATTACCAGACACCTCGCAAAGGGCTACATATCACCCACATTGGCTGCTATGCCTTTCTGAAATCACTCACCATCTCCAAAGACAAGCCCACTGAATCATGCAGTGCTCTGCAAGAGAAAATTATAGTGAACATTCGTTTATTGACTATATTATTATTATTATTGCACCCTCCAAGGAGTTGGAGACTCATCATAGGAGATTCATTCAACTGACAATGAACCTCTCTGATATAAATCTTTCTTTAGTTGTAGTGTCTGCAATTGACACATATGCTTGGTCTATACTCATAATTGATATTCTGCAAACCTGATCTTTACCACTATTCTTTGCACCCTCTCCACCATATCTGTATCACCTCAAAAACCAGGAGAGCTAGTAGCAAGGATTTGTAATGATGAGGAATGGCCTCCTTAACTTTACATGTCAATTTTGTTTTTTAGCACTGCAATTATTCTCTAAGTAGTATCTTTATTCCGTGTTATATGGTCTCAGAATTTTAACTTCTCACCTACTAAAGATGCCAAGCCTGATCAGTTTCTTCTGGCATCATTCCATCAATATAATATGATAATGGGTATCTCATTAGACCAAATTTTAACTTTACATTCACAACACTGAACTGAAAATTGTTTTCATAAGCCCACAAATCCAGGCTAATTAAATAATTTTGCTATATATCAATTGTATTATTGATTAGCATGCCTGTTTTTGCATCAACAAACAGCTCTATGTCTCCCATCAAATCCTTCTTAATGTCATTAATGCAAAGGCAATAGCAATGGACTAAGGAATGAACCTTGAAGTACACCACTGGTTACCTTAAATCTTACACTCACTCTGCCTCCATACACCACTTTTAGATATGTCAGTTACCTATCCTCTTATCCCAGTTCCATTACAGTTCCATTTATAATCCAATCCCATATCCTCCAACTTATGCAACAGCCTTCCATGCTTAATCCTACACAAACAATAACCTTAAATAAGTCAATATTTAAGGTTATTGTTTGTGTAGGATTAAGACAATAAGTCCCAAAGTATCATTCTCCCAATCAATTCCATTTATCTAACTTTATGCAATTTGCCTTACTAAATCATAACTTTATTATTAAATGTGACCAAGTTATACAAGCATGACATTGGAATCCATGTGTAGAGGCTTAAGTACTGTGAGGACATCATGTTGGAGGCTTAATGGATTGTATACAGCACTCAGAAAGGATTAAAACAGAATTTAATACTTCCTATATTTCGTCTCAGTCACTGAGACATTTTTGGAGATTACAAAAAAAAAAAACCAATGTAACATATACACAAATACCACAATGTAACATATACACAAATATATGTATACACTAAGCCCAACCACGTAGATGACTCTAAAGTCCTATCTAGATGGAGCGTCCTCCAAGGGCAGTTGCAGGTGGCCTGGAATGTAAGGTGGGATCTCTGATGACAAGTGTTTCCCAAATCTTAGGAAGCTTAATGCAACCGTATTTATTAAGATTTGGTTGATTTCTGAGAGCAGCTGCTGATTCTAAAAATAGTCTCTCTTTTTTGAATTTGCTGTGGTGGAGCATGGTGGTTTATGAAATGCTATCACCATACCCTATATCCGTGGCACATCAGAAAAAATAGCCAAGATTTTAAAAAAGTACAACCTACACACAGCATTTAAGCCCCACCGCAAACTTGCTACCCTTATCCGTTCTACAAAAGATCAGCTCCCTCCTCTCTCAATGCCTGGAGTTTATAAAGCATCCTGTTCCTGTAAACTGGCATACTTTGGACAGACAGGCAGATCAGCAACCATCTGCCTGGAGTAACACAAGTCATACATCTGCAACCACAACTATGGTCAGTCAGGCATGGCTGACCATGTCTTGGATATAATCCACAGGATCTCATGGAAAAAACCACCATGCTCCACCACAGCAAATTCAAAAAAGAGGGACTATTTTTAGAATCAGCAGCAGCTCTTAGAAATCAACCAAATCTTAATAAATATGGTTGCATTAAGCTTCCTAAGATTTGGGAAACACTTATCATCAGAGATCCCACCTTACATTCCACGCCACCTATAACCACCCTTAGAGGGCGCTCCACCTAGATAGGACTTTAAGAGTCACCCACGTGGTTGGGCTTAGTATTGTGTGGTATTTGTGTATATGTTACATTAGTTTTTTTTTTATAATCCCTGAAGATGTCTCAGTGACTGAGACAAAATATAGGAAGTATTAAATTCTGTTTAAATCCTTTCTGAGTTGCTGTATACAATCGATTAAGCCTCCAACACGATGAACATGACATTGGCTTAAACCCATACTTACTATTCATTCCAGAATACTGATTCTCTGTTAACCCATTTCTGAAAGTAAGATCTTATCAAATTTTCTGAAATCTTCACCACCACCACTCCAGAGATAGAGATACTGAGACATGAATAGTTAAACACATCAGACTTTGTAGCATCCACGTGAAACAGGATTATCATACATTCTTTCCACTCCTGTTATCTGCCCTGTGCTGAGTCTCAAAGTTATAATTTATCTTCAGATTTAACAGACTGAAAACAGCACAAAAACAATTAGGCACAGGTTTAATAGTTCCAATATTTTTGTCCCAGTTACAGGGACATCATTTGGGATATAACATAAGAATTGCAATAGCAAAGTGACAGACCAGAAACCTGAAATGCTAAGATGGGTGCTACCACCCATACTGTTTACCAAACCTTGGGAAGTTTCACAGGATCATATTTATTTAATGTTTCTTTTTTCTTTAAAAAACTGTCTTTCAAGTTTGTATTTGCTGTTTGGAAGTATAATAATTTTTTCCATTGCATTTTGCACAAGGTATGGAAGACTGATTGACTAAGCATAGTTGAAATGTGGATATATTTTCTCGGGTTCTTCAAGGCGAATGTTGGCACATATTCCAGTTTAATCTATAACACAAGTTGCAAGAGCGAAGTACCATGTACGCACCTGTAACTGAGAGGGTAAGGAGTTGATCCTTTGTATGAGGTTTGAAAGCAGTGCAGATATACTTCTTTAAGATGTTTGGTGTTTTGTGATGTGTAATAGCAATAATCTGCTTAAACTTTAAAAAAAAATTTTCAACTGCTATAAGCTTTTATGAAATTATTTTAAGTTAAGCACTATAAAGTTTTGAAATTAGGACTCTAAAATTAAAAATCCCATGGGAATATGTTAAAAATTAAGTTTGCTAATAAATCAAAAATGACACAAATAATTTCAGGATCTGGTCATAACAGAAATCGATTCTATTACCGGTTCCATAAAGTGATTTCTATTTTGCCTATCACTTTCATAATTATGCAAATAGCGCATTCTGGGCCATATGTTTCAACTAAAGAGCAAATGTACGCCATAATAAATTTAACTTAATAGAAATTATCAAGAATTTTAAAAAGCAAACCTGGTATACACATAATGCCAGTATTCTTGGGCGCAGCCATCTTTTAATATTAGCACCACCTCGTAGTAAAAATGTGAACTCAATTATGACATCCAATTACTGAAAGTCCAGTGTTAACATAAGGCAGGGACGGACAACAAGAACAACAATAATAATAATAATTATTATTATTATTGTTGTTGATAATAATAATAATATTGTTGTTAATAATAATAATTATTATTATTATTATTATTATTAGTTCTGTTCAAGATCTTAGAACAGATGAATTCATTTAACTACCTAGGATGTATGATCACATATGAAAATGAAAAAGATAAACGCAAAAATTGCAAAATATTTAAAAATAACAGGTGTAATTAACTCTATATTTAAAACAAACCAGACTAAAAGTATACAATACATTAGCCCTACCAGTCTTATGTATGGAAGTGAAATCTGGACAATAAAACAAAAAAGACAAACAAAGAAATATAACAACAGAAATTAAAAAAAAAAAAAAACTGCAAAGTATACTCCATTTGATCACAAAAGAAATGAAGAAATTATGAAAGAATTAAACCAGTAATAGAAAAAATTAAAAAATATAAACATAAATGGATGGAACACGTCAAAAAGAATGAAGATTGAAAGATTACCAAAACAAGCCATACAGTACAAGCCATTAGGAAAAAGAAATCCAGGACGTCCTCTTAAATGATTCAACGATGACTTCTAAGGCTGGAACAGGCAACGCTAGGCCTAAATCCTTGATGCATGAAGAAGATAATGATGATGATTGCGCAATCTCCTTCACGGAGTCCTAAGACTCGTCGTCGGAGTACCAAGTTATAAACACAATATCCATTATGCCTCTCCTTCAAACCATTAAGAGACAAAGCACTCACAACTGACTAAGGCAACCCATTCTATTCATTCACAACCTCTCTCTAGGCAAAAAATGGAAGAGATGCATGAAAGTGAAATCACAATATGAAAGAGCAAAAGGAGGATAATAAGGATTGGGTTTTGCGCGTTATTCCATGATATGAGGACTGGTTGAGGGGAGTGTAACGAAATCATATTTTCCAACTAAAGAGCAAATGTACGCCATAATATATTTAACTTCATATGGCGAGTGTAACGAAATCATGTTACCCTGGAGCCAAGGTTAATGATATTATCAATCAATGCTGTAAGGCTGCAATAGAATAAAAACTGTGAGAAAGTAAACATTATATCTGCTGTTATGGTATGATAAAATTGAATGATACGAAGAGCTATGATTCCGAAAAAGTCTATTTGCAGGTTGTTAAGGAAAATTGTGTGGAGTTTGCGGAGGAATTGAATGAAGTTCATGGAAGAAAGGATTTACACTATCTGATCAAAAGTATCCGGACACCTACTCGAAACTGTAATCAGACTTTCCCTGTGACACACTTTCCAGTAGTGGACATTAATACAGGGTGGGTCCACCCTTTGCTTCTATGACAACTCTAACTCTTTCGGGGAATTTTCAACGAGGTGGCAGAACGTCTCTGAAGGAATGGCAGCCCATTCTTCCTGAAGAGCTGTAGCCAGAGCAGTTCGTGATGTGGGTCGTTCGGGTCTGGAAAGAAGTCGGCGTCCTAATTCAAACCAAAGATGTTCTATGGGATTCAGCTCTGGGCTCTGGCCGGCAAATTCATTTCTGGAACGTTATTGTCCACAAACCATTCTCTCTCAGACTTGTTTTATGGCAGGTAGCATTGTCATGCTGATACAGACAATAGTCATCACCGAATTGATCTTCTACTGTAGACAATATGCAAAAAGTCAAAATGTCCATGTACCCTTCCACATTTACATTTCTGTATGGTGTTACGAGAGGGCCAAGTTCATTCCATAAAAAACATCCCCACACTGTAACGCTACATCTTCCAAATTTCACTGTTGGCGCTACACACGCTCACAGGAATCGTTCTCCAGGCATTCGCCACACCCAGGCTCTCCCATCGGACAGCCCCATGATAAAGCCTGATTCATCACTTCAAATCGTACGTTTCCAGTTGTCCAATTTCCAATGGCTTCGCTCTTTACACCACTGCAGGCGGCGCTTAAACGATATGTTTCACAGGAGAAATGTTTGGTTTATGGGCAGCTGCTCGACCATAAAATACCATTCCTCTTAACTCACGACGCACAGTCATGGTTCTAGCTGGACAGCTAGTAGCACTGTGGAACTCCTGGGTGATTCTTTCACTCGATGACTTGCGATTTCCATGAACAACCTTCTACAACGCTGGCGGTCCCTGTCATTAAACGTCGCCTATCCGACCGTGGCTTTCTTGTGGTTATATCTTCACGTTTCCACTTCACAATCACAATCGTCGGATCTATCCCAGTTTACTGAGTGTATAGTGGATTGATGGTCATTGGGATCAGAAGAATTAACCCCATGACTGTATAAGGACGTGGCCTTGGTTCTACCATAGGTGATATTTCTGAGATGTTCTTCGAATTGTTATATTTGTTTATCCGTGTAGGTTTTTCGCCGGTTCGTGAGAGTGTGACTAAAGCTTATAAGGCAGAACACCGGAATAAGATGTTAACATTTACTTTAATGACAACAGGACGTTTCATCGTAATTGCGAAGGTTTTCTTCAGACGTAAACATACATTAATATATATATATATATATATATATATATATATATATATATATATATATATATATTATGCGAATTCATTTTTACTCGGTTGGAATATTATGATAAAGCTTTAATGACTGTTACCGTGAGATCCTCAGGTATCACAATCGAAGAAATATATATAAAAAATTAAAGACTTAAAATTGTAATAACAGAACAAGTATAAAAAGACAGTGGCGTGTTTGAAAAACAAATGCGAGTATGAGTTCCAAATAAACGTATACTATGCCCTGTCGCGAGTGCGCCAGTACTGAACAGAAACAACGTGAGCATCAGAGAGATTGTAACTCAAGCTGCTGTTGATATGAGAGGAATCTAGACAAATTTCCCTGGATTCGACAATCTTTCTTTCGAGTTCATCGTAGCACACGTGGATGTTAGAAGTTTGAGTCTAGTTTACAATGTGTTGGCGGCCTTCGTCTGAGTTAGCTGAAAAGAGGACGTGGCTAGAGAGAGCACTAGTTCTAGTCCTGTTATAGGAGATATCTCTATGGTGTTCATCCAAACGTAGAAGGATGGATTTGGCAGTCTGCCCATAGTATGGCTTTCCACAATCACACAAAATCTTGTACACTCCTGGAAACTGAGTAGGAAGATGTTTCTGTTTATGTTTGCTAAGTAATGAACGAAGTTTTGGAAGCGTAGTGAAGCAAGTTTTGAAGTAAAATTTCTTGAGAATCTTGGCCAGTTTTGGTGAGAGAGAGAGCTGATGTAAGGCAAGGAGATGACGGCTCTTGGGGAAGAGGGATGATGATGACTGTCTTCCCTTTTTAGACCTCAAACTTACCAGATGTGCTGAGAGCATTAAAATCTCAATTTTTAGAAGGCCTACTCATACTGATAGATACCTTCATGCTTCCTCCCATCACTATCCCCCAAAAATGTGGTATTATTTCCACCTTAGCTCACCGAGCCAAATCATTACTTACAGAAGAAACAGAAATTGAAAATGAACTCCTTTTTCTTAAAAAAACTTTTATTAACAATGGTTTCTCTCCAAAGAAAATTGACAAATTTCTTTCCTCCAGGCACTCAACTACTTCTGAAGATCCCTCTTCCCCAAGAGCCGTCATCTCCTTGCCTTACATCAGCTCTCTCTCACCAAAACTGGCCAAGATTCTCAAGAAATTTAACTTCCAAACTTGCTTCACTACGTTTCCAAAACTTCGTTCATTACTTAGCAAAACATAAACAGAAAGATCTTCCTACTCAGTTTCCAAGAGTGTACAAGATTTTGTGTGATTGTGGAAAGCCATACTATGGGAAGACTGCTAAATCCATCCTTCTACGTTTGGATGAACACCGTAGAGATATCTCCTATAACAGGACTAGAGCTAGCGCTCTTTCTAGCCACGTCCTCTTTTCAGCTAACTCAGACGAAGGCCGCCAACACATTGTAAACTGGACTCAAACTTCTAACATCCATGTGCGCTACGATAACTCGAAAGAAAGATTGTCGAATCCAGGGAAATTTCTCTAGATTCCTCTCATATCAACAACAGCTTGAGTTACAATCTCTCTGATGCTCACGTTGCTTCTGTTCTGTAATGGCGCACTCTCGACAGCGCATAGTATACGTTTGTTTGGAACTCATACTCGCATTTGTTTTTCAAACACGCTACTGTCTTTTTATACTTGTTCTGTTATTACAATTTTAAGTCTCTGTGATTTTTTTTATATATTTCTTTGATTGTGATACCTGAGGATGTTGATCTATTCAACGAAACTAGTAAACTAGTAGTATCTTTTTATCTCTCGGTAACAGTCATTAAAGCTTTATCATATATTAAAAAATATGTACAATTTTTTTATTTTTTTATTTAATTTAATTTATTAATTAAAAAAATATGTACAAGGTGCATAATGTGCCCAACAACATATTTAGAAGCTTTCAAAGTTAATTTGTTCATAGTGTAGCGTAGCCTGTCTCATAGAGCACCGTTAAAAACGTCTTTAGCGTAAAGCAATATAATTTAAAAAATGTAAATGTACCTTAAGCGTGTAAATAATAATTAAAAAACCGTTAATGTAGTCATTTATTACATTTATCTTTTATTATGTATCAGCTACAGAAATTATAGGTCGATGATGACTGAAGTAGGATACACAATTTTTACACTGAACGAAATTGAGTTTACAGCAAAATACATCATCAAGTACTAGTTCCCTTAGTATTTATTTCTGAGTACTGTTACTTTCATTCACGATATTCTTTCATGTGTTGTCGCAGCTTCAAGCGGGAATCGAGAAGTTCCTTCATCTCCCTTTGAAGGAGAGTTAGCCGATCTCATACAGAGGTAGCAGGGTTTTTTCTCCCTGAAACTCGAGTTTTTCATACCGCGTAGATGCCAATGGTTGGCTGAGTCGTTAGCTCGTATTCGCTTTCTAGCGAAAAGGCTGCGAGTTCGAATCCTGCCGTGGACAAGAATGTTTGTGATTGTCTCTGGAAATATCAGTTGTGGCGGGCGGTAGATGTCGTTGGTGTAGAGCAGGTGTCCTCCCTTGATAAGTCTTTGGACTGCCTTTAGGTGTCATGTAATAATAATAATAATAAATCGGCCATCGGAACACGCAATTTCCAGACAAAAAAAAACACTGTTGGTGGTGATGGATAGATTGGCAGTTCTGTGTAGTGTGAGAATTGAGTAGTATGGGAGGCGGTGAGATATGTGTAGCAGTGTGTAGTGGCATAGCTAGGGAAGAGGGGGGGAATCGCCTTGGGAGGCACTTTGTGTTTAAGAAATCTTGCCATACTGTCTATAGAACAGCAACTGAGTGATGACATAGACTTCGACAATGTCGGCGATTTTGCTTAACGGGAAAGCAAGAAAAATAACATTTTAGAATGTTGGAATTAATGTTTTACTTCAAAATAAACATATTGTTTTAATTTACTTCCCTATACGTCATTTTGACTTTTTGTAGTATTTTTGGTCTGTATTGAGAGGGGCAGCAAACTCAGAGATTGCCCCAAGCGGCAAAAGCTCTAGCTACACCACTGGCAGTGTGCCCTCCCACGATGAGTCCTTGGACTCCTTGGAGGTGACTCCTTTATTATGCTGGCTTGGTTGGCTGAGTGGTTAGCATATCCGCTCTAGCCAAAAGGCTGTGGGTTCAAATCCCGCTGTAGGCATTGATGTTTGTGATTGTCTGTGGAAATACTAGTGGCGGTGGGCAGTAGATGACATTGGTGTAGATGATGTGGTTTGCAGTAGTTAGTGGATTGAGTGGTCGAGACAGAGGGTTGTAGAGTAGGTGCCTCCCTCGATGAGTCGTTGGCCTCCTTGGAGGTGTCACATAATAATAATAATAATATCACGTACTTCTTGTTCTTAATTATTTTATTTATTTATTTTACTCTATTTGCAATAAACAACCTGTATAGCACAAATGGAAGACCAATGGTACATTACACTCTTCAATTAGAAAAGACATGAGTTCGATTCTCGTCGTAACAAGGGTAGTTGGAGAATTATGTAGTGGTGACAGTGAATTAGAAAAAAAAAAAAATTCTGTACAAGGCACATAATTGTCCCATCACATATAGTCAGAAGATTAAGCAGTAGGGGTGGCAGTGGGATGTGTGTATTGAAATAGAGTGCCTGGATGCGATGAGTCATTGCAGATGTCACTTAATAATAACTATCTGCCTCGAAATGCTGTTCCTTGAAGTTCCATTAGTGGCTTTTCATGACACAATGTCTGGAGTCTTTAACATTAAAAAATGCAACTAGAAAAAGAAAGACAAACTAATTTCATGCTTTCTAGTTTTTTTTATTTATTATTATTTTTTTAAAAAATATTCTAAATGCTTATCCAGATCACCTGTAAAAAACACCAGCAACTAAGTCCATCTTTGTATTTTTTTTTTTTAAGTTTTTAATTATGTATGTTGGGTAAAATATTTCATCCTATTGCAATTCATTAATTCATTCGTTGCAATATTTGCAGAGTTGGATAAAGGAAATGGCTACACGATGACTCTGCTGGATTTTACAAAGGCATTTGACAGAATATCACGTGGAACTCTGTTATGCAAATTAGAACAAATGGGATATGTAAAGTTATGCATTTTGAGATAAATTACAAACTGTGTATCATATTGATGGAACTATACTCTAGGAAGTAGATGAAGCTAGACATTTAGGAGTAGTAATAGACAGAGAGTTAAAGTTTAGAGGACCATTGCTAATGTAGCCCATAAGGTTATTTTGGCTATTGAAGAACACACTAACAGGTAGAGATAAGGAAGTTGTTATTCCTCTTTAAAATGCCTTGATATGTTCACATCTAGATTACTGTGCTGAAGTCTGGTCTCCTTGGTTTCTTGGAGATGATGAAGTAGTGGAGAAGATTCAAAGGCGAGTGAGCAAGATAGTGAGTGGTCTGTGGAATGTTCCCTATGAAGATACATTGAGGGTGTGCGGATTGCAGAAGTTGGTTAATAGGAGAAAAAGAGTTGATATGATAGAAACATTTAAGTTGCTTAAAGGGTTTTATGGGAGTGATGCAGGGGAAATGTTTCAGGACTTGACTGGAGGGGCCAGAACAAGAGGTCATCCCTGAAAGTTGAATAAAGGGGGATGGTTAGTTGGGTATAAGGACTAGATGTTTTTGCTTGGAGGGTTGTGGATGAGTGAAATGGGTTGCCAGAGTGTTGAGTTTTGAGTGCTTTATCTATTAATGGGTTCAAGGAGAGGATTGTGTGGATAGGTTAGATCTCCTGAGATCAATCTTCAGACTCCATGGAGGTGCTCATACAATAATAATAATAATAATAATAATATGGGTGGTAAATGATATTTGATTGTTGTTATCAGCCTATTGCATCCTACTTTGAGGTACAAAGACCTCCCTCAATCCTGTTTGCTCTTCTCATTCAATTGTTTTTGCTACTAAACTCCCCACTCATCTTTTCCAATCTAAAAGGCAATTCATGGTGTAGTAATAAAGGCTTTCCATCTGTCATCATTTGTTCTGGATAAAGCCAGCAAAGGTTGGTCGATTGGTAGAGCCTCTGCTACTAATGGCTCAGTTAAGTAAGTTTAAGCGTGGTTAGTAGTTGGAAGGGAACCAATCATTCGATGCTGTTAGCACACTCTCCCTCGATGAGTCTTTGGACTCCCTGGAGGTGTCAAATAATAATAATAATAAATGAACAGCCTAGTTCCACTTTTGCAGCATCAACAATCTTTTACACTCTAATGTCCACCTTTCATGTTTTTCCTTTTACTACCAATATACTTCTTTCCATTGCTCTCAACCATATTCTAATTCCTTCTTCTTATTTTTATGGAAGAACTGAGTTTTAGGTATGCAAGTGTGGAAAATGCAACAGAATGGTTCCTGATATAGCATTTTAATCCTGCTTATAGCTGTATACTAGGAATAGTTTTGATTTTCTCTATGCTGTATCTGCTGACAGACATAAGATAATCTCCTCTACAAGCAGCATGAGAAAACCTAAATGCATTTATGTGATATTCACTTAGATGTTTCTTTTATACCAGGTTTACAGATTTCTCACATTGAAAATAATTGTATAATGCTTTATTTACTGCCAGTGAGGTGATATACCATATAAGCAAATGATGGCTGCGAGAATATATTTGTATATAGGTAGTAATGACAGTGTGTGTTAAAGAAACGTTTATTATTATTATTTTTAACAAATATAACGTAAAACTTGATTTTTACAAAGAGATCAAAGTTAATTATGATTTATCAATTACACTTTAAGAATGATGCTTAGTTGTTTGCAGAATCAGCATTTCTGATAATCAACATCTGCTATTGCATCAGTGTCGTCCAATATTCCATCTCTGCAGAGCTGAAATGCATGATGAGAGCCGTCTATAATGTAATTTAGTAAAAGCTATGGTTCTCGGTGCACTCTGTAAGGGTTCCATTTTGGCTGCCACATATTTCTAATGTAGTGTGGGTTTAAAAGAAGTAGTGAGATAGTGTTGTCTAGTGCAGTGGTCTCCAAAGTGTGGTACGCATACCTCGGGGGGGGGGGGGGGTACGCAAGTCGATACGTGGGGGTACGTCAAAAAAAGTTTTATATTGATAGGAATAACATATATTTTTAGATACATGCTTAATCAATTAAACATATATCTAATATAGACAAAGACATTATAAAGATCCTGTAAACTTAAATTTGCAAGTAGCGCACATTGGGCGACTTTGCACACATAATCGTCCGTGGCAAAGCTGTCATGTTTTTTAAAACTACGGAGTAAATCTCTTACTTGTTATCATATCATATCTTCAAAAGCCACACACCATTGGGGAAACACTTGTACTCCCAACCACCATAAAACTAGTAGAAATAATCCATGGAAAAGAATATGCAGATAAACTAAACTGTATTCCCTTATCAGCAAATACTATCGGTAGACATATAGAAATCATTGCAGATAATTTAAAGAAGCAACTATTAAAACAAATGACTCAATGTGGGAAATTTGCTATACAGTTTGATGAAAGCACAGATGTTGCCAACATGTCTCAGTTATTGGTATTTACTAGATATTATTTTAATAATGAATTAGACGAAGAACTTCCTTTTTTTGAGGCACTTCAGGAAAGATGTACAGGGGAAGATATCTTCTCAACAGTAAATAACTTCTTTGTTAAAAACAATATTTTGTGGAAAAACTGTTTAAGCATAACTAGCGATGGAGCAGCTGCTTTATTTGGTACAAAGAAAGGATTCAAAGGAAAAGTAACCGAAATAGCACCATATGTCAATTCATTCATTGTATTATCCACAGGCAAGCGGCAAGCAAGTGCGGAAAAAAAAAATGCAGCCTGATATACACAAAATACTGCAGGATGTTATCAATATAGTTAATTTTATAAAAACAAGGCCTTTGAATAGTAAAATATTTACAGTACTATGTCAAGAGATGGGCAGTATCCACGAAAATCTTCTATACCACACGGAGGTTTGTTGGTTATCTCGAGGAAAAGTGCTTAAGAGAGTTGTAGAACTAAAAGATGAGTTATGCATTTTCCTACTGGATAAAGATAAGAAATTTGCAGATCTTTTCAATGACGATAAGTGGTTATTAATACTATGCTACCTAGCTGATATTTTGTAAAAGTAAACATGCTTAATTTGTCTCTTCAAGGAAAAGGTAACATTTTAACAATGAATGAGAAAATAACTGCATTTCGAAAGAAACTGGTGCTATGGAGAGAGAGAAATTTGAAAAGGTATGTTTAGAAATGTTTCCATCTTTATCTGATTTCGTTACAGAAAATAATATAAACGTAAAACAAACAAAAAGTCTAATATCTGCACATTTAAAAAGTTTAGAGACATATTTTTGTAACTTATTCACAGATCTTCCCGACAAAGAATTTCAATGGATTTTATACCTATTTGCAGAAAATGTAAAAATTGACCACCTTCTGATTATTTTTCAAGAGTAATTAATTGACATTAGATACAACACAACTTTGAAAAACGAATTTCAACAGAAATCTCTTCACAATTGGTGGATGGGACTGAAGTCTGAGTATAGCAATTTAGTAAACACAGCAAATAATGCACTCCTACCGTTTAGTTCTACTTAGTTATGTGAGGCATCATTTTCTGCAATGACAGGTATTAAAATCAAATATTGAAATACATTAAACTTGGAACAAGCCATCAAACCAGAATTTCAAGAAATTATGAAAGAAATGCAAGGCCATTGTTCATATTAAATATTGTAATAAATATGTTTGTAAGCTGTTAATAATAAAAATAATGTGTAAAAATATCTAGCATTTTTAATTATTATATGATGATACAAGGCATATTTCCTCTTTATATACTTATTACAATAGATTTTTGCTCAATCAACTGGGGATACGTGCTATTTATTTTTTCTGTCTTGGGGGTACGTGATCAAAAACGTTTGGAGACCACTGGTCTAGTGAACAGTATCCAATTGTTTGGGATGAGTCCTTGGACTCCTTGAAGAGCATCAATAATTGTGTGTTGAGGCTTAAGTGCTGGTAAGAAATCATGTTGGAGGTTTAATGGAGTATTAACAACACTAAGGAAAGGATTAAAAACTATTTAATCCTTCCCATATTTTGTCTCAGTTACTGAGACATATTCAGGAAATACAAAAGCATACTTGTAACAGGTGTCAAATAATAATAATAATAATAATACACACACAAAAGCAACACACACAGTAATAAATGTAACACGTGGATCTGATCCTAAAGTCATATCTATGTGAGATATTCTCTTTGCTTGTTTATAGGTGGCCTAGGTTGTAAATTGGGAATTTAGGAAATTATCTTGCATGTCTATTTATTTAGATTTAGCTGATTTCTGAGTGTTGCTGCAGATTCACAAAACAGTGTTTCTTTTTTTTCCAGAAGATCCTGTGGGTGATATCCAATACATTGTCCACAAGACCAGATTACCCATAGTCGTGATTGCTAATCTCTGTTTTGTGTTCATCTGTACAGATAATGGCTGATCTACCTGTCTGTCCAAAGTATGGCAACTTGTAGGAACAGGTTACCTTGTACACTCCAGGCACTGAGAGAGAGAGAGAGAGAGGAGGGAGCTGATCTTTAGTGGAATGGATAAGGGTAGCAAGTTTTTGGTGGGACTTAAAAGTTGTGCAGAGGTTTTTTTTTTTTAAGTATATGGCTATTTTTTGGATGTGCCCCCAGACATAGGGAATGGGATTGGAATTCCTGGCCGAGTGGTTAGCATATCCGCTCTCCAGCATCAAAAGGCTGCGGGTTCGAATCCCACCGTGGGCATGGATAAACATCCATTGTCTGTGAAAGTACTAGTGGTGGTGGTGGGCGGTAGATGGCATTGGAGTAGTTCTGGTTTGTTGTAGTTGGTGGATTGAGTGGTAGAGACAGAGCATTGTGGAGTAAGCCCTCCTTCGATAAGTCTCTGGACTCCCTGGAGGTGTCACATAATAATAAATAAATATTGATTCAAAATTTCATTAAATCCAGAGAAGGTTGAGGGTTTGGGGCAGGGGGAGAAGGGATTCATTGTTTTTTAAATTCTCTATGAACTGTAGCCATTGGATAGGAAGGTGTATATATGGTTCACTTCTGTTGATAGGGAGGTTTCACTGGAACCAAGATTGTGGACTGTATTGGTTAGAGGCTAGAGATTCCATATTGTTGAAAGAGGGGTGGTGGTGGGAGAGTGTGAATATATCTGCTTGTGTGAGTGAGTTTTCCATATACAGTAAAGGAGAGGTTACCATTCAGAAGGCATGTCCCTAACATGACTAGGAATGGTAAACTATTGTTAGTTTTCTTTTCCATCATAAACTGGATTCTTGGATGTAGACTATTGAGGTGAAAAGGAAGGAGCCTTATGTATCTGGGCCATGAGGTAAAACAGAAAACACATCATCTTAGCAAGATAAAAGGTTTGAGTACAGCTGATTCTATGGCTTGTTTTTCAAAATTTTCAGCTGTACTCAAACAGACAGAGAGAGAGAAACACATAGTGGTTCTCTCTCTCTGTCTGTTTGTTAATTTTTTTCTTCCAAGAAAAATATCCAGAATTGATAAAAAAAGGAAAATAAATCTAAATATCTGTATTATTTAAAGTTAGATTTTTAATAAAGGTTTTTAAACCTCTTCTGCAAAACCTCTGTTGAAAATTTCTATTTTAAATGTTTCTAAATAATTTATTTCATTCTTTCTTCATCTCGCCATTACCTATTTAACAATGGATAATGGGTAATAAAACAACAAACAAACAATGTGCCGGTTAGAAACTCTTCTTGGTTTTTCTAAAAAATAAATATACAAACCAACTGAAAGTCGAACCGGATTTAAGAATAAAGTTATCATCTTTTCCTCCAAACCTGAAGTTTCTAGTTAACAAACAACAGCATCACACTTCTCATTAATAAATTACTTGGCTTTAGTTTAATTTCTTTATATTTTTCTAAGAGTAAATGCTTCTTTATTATAATAATAACAAATGAAACCTCTATGAACATTCAAATCTGTTTTATTTTACCTATTGGCCATAAAAATTTCAGTGGGTCACGAAGATGAAGTATTAAAATAACCGGGCCACGGAAAAAAAAGTTTGGGAAACCTTGGTGTAGAGCAGTGGTTCCCAAAGTGTGTGCTGTGACGCCCTGGGGTGCCGTGGCTTCCTCACAGGGGCGCTGCGATTACAAAATTTTCATAATTTTATTTCCATTTTCAATTCAATGTGATAGGATGCAACATCTAGCAGACATGGTGTAAACCAGTAACTCACTTAGTAATAACTGTTTGCAGAAGCCTCTATAAATGGTTACTAGATGGCATGCTACAATAATTATGTTTCTCGAACTTTCTCGGTACTTTGTGTTCGTATAAACAGCTGATTTGATTGGATTGATTGAAGCTTCTCTTCCAGATAGCAACCAAGTACCTTGCTCAGGCATCACTCCATCCCAACCAACTCATTCATGAATCATCAGATTACGATGAAAAAGACAGATGGAAAGACAAACGCGGCTCTGATCACAGATTGAAATAATTCTACGCAGCCCTGATTAGGGCGAGCCAGGTGCTCATAAATTTCTTTCATTAAATAATTAAAATGTATCGTTTACGAGATAAAAATCCAAGGGATTGATGTCCATCTTGCCATAGAAGTCAACAGTTAACAGTTGATTGAAACAAAGCCCCTGATGCCCTGTGGACCCATTGCGTTATTCACAGGGAAGCACTCACGTCAAAATATCTGAGTCCTACATTGAACCAGGTCTTAGAATATGTAGTGAATGTAGCAAACTTTATAAAAACTCAGCTGTTGAAGGCAAGGTTTTTCAAAAAACTATGTGAGGATATGGGATCTGAGCACACGTCTTTGTTGTACCACAGCACTTCGCAATGGCTCTCTCGTGGTAATGTTTTGTCTCGTACGTTTGAACTGCGACAGGAAATTTATATTTTTCTTAAAGAGGAAGACCACAAGTATACCAAAAATTTTCTGAATGAAGATTTTTTGGTAAAACTAGCATACTTATGTGCTATTTTTGAAAAGATGAATGCTCTGAATCTCTCCCTGCAGGGATGCAACATGCACCTTTTAAAGTCGATTGAGAAAATTTCAGCTTTTATAAAAAAACTAAAACTATGGAAAAGAAAAATGAATGAAGACGGAGGCAAAGAATGTTTCCCCTTGTTGCAACAGTTTTTGACCTCCAATGGAGTTGATTTCTCTCGAGGTATGAAATCCATTTTTGAAGAACACCTATCACAGCTTATCACCTGGTTTGAGAAATATTTTCAAAATGATAATATTGATAAATTTGCATGGATTCAAGATCCATTTAATGCCAGTGCTCTATCTGAATTTACTGCTGCAGAAGAAGAGAATCTTATTGAGTTGTCTTGTGACAATACATTGAAAACAAAATTTAGCAGCATGGAATTAACTGAATTTTGGAATTTTGGATATCAGTAAAAGATGAATATCCCCTTCTGAGTGAAAAAGCTCAGAAAATTTTAATTCCGTTTACGACTTCTTATTTGTGCAAAGCTGGATTTTCGGCGGTTGCTATCGTAAAAACTAAGTATCGCACGAAAATCAATGTGAAGAAGGAAATGAGGGTGGCTGTGTCCAGTTTGATTCCAAGATTTGAGAAAATGTGGATTTTCGGCGGTTGCTATCGTAAAAACTAAGTATCGCACGAAAATCAATGTGGAGAAGGAAATGAGGGTGGCTGTGTCCAGTTTGATTCCAAGATTTGAGAAAATGTGGATTTTCGGCGGTTGCTATCGTAAAAACTAAGTATCGCACGAAAATCAATGTGGAGAAGGAAATGAGGGTGGCTGTGTCCAGTTTGATTCCAAGATTTGAGAAAATGTGCGGTGATCAACAGGCTCATCCATCCCAGTAATGATAATCAGTTGAATTTGTTCAATTACTTTTTTTTGTGATCTTAAATATGCGTTTTATTTATTTTTACCTAACCCTTTAATTAAAAAAATCATTCGCTATTTTGCAAAGTGTACTTGTTAGAATTTGACAATGGGCGCCTTGGGAAAACCTGGATTCAGCAAGGGTGTCGAGAATCGAAAAAGTTTGGGAACAACTGGTGTAGAGGCTTGTGGTTGGTCATGTTATACAATATGTATCTTTATTGTTATGATAAGCATCATTGAAAAAGTGTCTTAGATTCTTTGTGCTCAGGATTTTGTGTTGTGCCATTTGAGATTCAGTTACCATCTAGTGTGTATTGGGACTCCAAAGCACTGTTGAGACAATTTTTGTGGTGAAGTTTTTCCTAATTTGATAAGTGATTATTATGTTCATGTATTTTATTGTGTTCATGTATACAGTTATACTATACCTTAGTATTGTTTTACAAATTTTGTAATATGTATATGACTTTTTTTTATAATAGTTGGCATCATGCCTTTTGCTTGAAAGAGTTTTGAAGCAGTAGTGTATAGTTTGCTACTATGAAGGTATTCTATATGTTTAGTCCATTTAAGGTAGCTGTCTTTGTATAGACTGAGGTATTTAGCACATGTGTTATGGGTGTGAATTCAAAATATATAACAATGTTTTTTTTTTTAAACTGTAATAACATTTTATTTATCATCATACAGAGTATTTACATGTATACAATAAAGTATACTATGACATTTTCTGTTCAGTACAAATGTAGAGTACAGTGATTTTTTTAAATATAAATGTACATAATTTTTTTTTCAATATCAATATCATAGCTTATTATTATTCAGCCTATTTACATATGCACAATTTTTTTTTTTTTTAATATCAGTATCTTCATTATTGTTATACACTTTACTGACTGTTTTGTTACATAATCTGCAATCTTTGATTGTAAGGATAACGTGTAGATGAGTGAGGCGAATTAATCCCACCTACTTCGAAGCTTGGGTTAGCTTTTATGAAGAGAGTGGGATTAGCCTTCACTCTTTATGTTGTTGTTACCGTTTATGTATGGGATTTAGGCATTCGATGTTGGAGATTTGTGATGGGCATAACATTAACTTTGTTTTCATATTTTCCAGATTTCGTGTTTTAATGTTCTATAGTTATCTATGTGTGTTAAATTTCTTGGTAGGTTGTTGAGTTGCGTGGTATCTGATGTGATCCCACAAAAGAACTGTATGAGTTGTTGAAGGGTGTAGGGATGTAGAGAGTTGTTGTAGGTTGTTATACAACACGTTCTGTTGTTGTTGTTTCGATAGGTGATGTTGAAGTAATTCCTTGTTAATGTTACATAGTGTTTCAGGTTTTTGATGCTCAGATTCTGTGTGTCGCCATGTGCTGGTTGGATGTTGATTGTTGCATGTAAGGTGTCCAAATCACTGTTGACACAATTTTCCTGTGTAATGTTTCTAATTTTGTTAGGTGGCTGTTTGATGTGTTTGCATAGACTGTTATACTGTATCTGAGTAGGGATTTGCAGATACCGTGATATAGGAGTTTTTTTATGTTGGATGGAATAATGTCTTTTACTTGGAAGAGTTTTGCTGCGATGATCCAGAGTTTGGTATGTAGGTATTCTATATGTTTTGTCCATTTAATGTCCATATGAGTGGTGCTATTAAAATGCAAAAGTAGAAAGTGAGAGTCCTTCCATAGTTCAATTGGAAGAATAAATGGACATTTCCCCCTTAAGTTGGAAAAGCCCAGAGTTTGATTTTTATCATGATGACAGGAATCTTTATATGGCTTTTTCATATGGAGGTGAACTGGCTGATCTCATACAGAGGTAACAGGGTTTTTTTCTTATGGAAACACGTTTTTCATCTGCATATAGGTAACGTGACCAACAGAACACACAAAATTTATGGACAAAAAAAATACTATTAGTAGACTGTGGATGGTGCATAGTACCATTGCATCTAGATGGATGATTAAATAGTGGCGACAGTGCTGTGTGTGTGTGTGTGTGTGGAGGGGAAAGCCCTCCTCTTATGAGTCCTTTGAATCCTTGGAGATAATAATAATAATAATTTTTGTTATTTATTTTATACAATGACAAAATTTATTATCATGCAGAGTGTTTACATATGTACATATTTTTATATATATATCTTAAAGAATAAATTTTAAATGACTTTAAACCGAGATTGGTGGAACTGTACTCCAGGAAATTGATGAGGCACGAGATTTAGGAGTCTTGGTGGATAAGGAGTTGAAGTTTAGGAGGCACATTGCAAAAGTGGCCAAATTGTTCCTCTGTATCGAGCATTGATAAGACCCCATCTTGACTACTGTGCCCAGATTTGGTCACCTAGGTTTCTTCATGATGGGGAGGGGGTTGAGAGGATCTAGAGGTGAGTGACCAAAATGATAGCAGGTCTGTGGAATGAAACTTATGAGAACAGGTTGAGGATTTGTGGGTTGCAAAAATTGGTTGATAGGCGGAGGAGGGGAGATATGATTGAGACATTCAAATTACTGAAGGGTTTCTATAAAATGAATTCAGAAGATATTTTTGAGAACAGGGCTAGTTGTGGGAGGACTAGGGGACATCCATGGAAACTGGGCAAAAGTGTGGTTAGTAAGGGTGTTAGAGCTGGGTTCTTTACTTTTAGAGTGGTGAATAAGTGGAATGGGCTGCCAGAGTCTGTGGTGGATGCTGTGATAGTGAATGAGTTTAAGGCGAGGTATGATAGATACTGTATGAATGTTGAATAGTTGTGATGAACATGATTTGGGGCCTCCCTCGATGAGTCTAAGGACTCCCTGGAGTTGCCCGTAATAATAATAATAATAAAATATTAAATTTTAATGATAATGATACAACTTGTTTCAGCTTTTTGCAGCCTTCTTCAGGTATCCACTAAAGGTAGAACACAGTAATAAAAAACTGAAGTTACAAAAAACTGAGAATTACAGGTAAAAAAATAAAATAAAATAAAATTGTGTTATTTTTTACCTGTAATTCTCAGTTTTTTGTAACTTCAATTTTTTATTATTGTGTTCTACCTTTAGTGGATACCTGAAGAAGGCTGTAAAAGGCTGAAACTAGTTGTATCATTATCATTACAATTTAATATTTTATCTTGGTTTAAAGTCATTTAAAATTTATTCTTTAAAATGTATCATTACAACCGAGTAGAAGCTCAAGAATACATATATGTGACATTTTCTGTACAGTACAAAGATTCGGTACAAAATGCAGATTACTTAATACTTTATAAATGTAAATATACATTTTTTTAAACTAACTACAAATATTTATCCGTTGTGATTACATGTGGATTGGCACAAATGTGCATACAATTCTCTATACAATGCACTGATACAGCACACAATCCAATAGTAATAATAATAATAATGAATGATTTTATAGTAATATTCATAATTTTTCTGCATTTTGTCTGTTGTGTTATTCTTTCAATATTTATTATAATTATTATTATTAAGAGAGACCTCCAGAGAGTCAGGGATTTATCGAGGGAGGCCACATACTACATGCACCAGCTATCATACTTATTCTTGAATTCATTCAAACTGCTTGTACTCACAACATCCAAGGGCAATCCATTCCAGTCACACTATGAGAGAAAAATCTAGCCCTCACCCCCTTCTTAGCAGCATTCATTCTCAGCTTCCAAGGATGCCCTCTTGTCCTTCCCCATCCTCCATTAATTGAAAAATTCAATTAATTATTACCTTTATGACCCTTTCAGAAGTTTGTAAATCTCAATCACATCACCCCTCTTTCTTCTCCTGTTTGCTGGTGTCAGCACTCTACATATTCTCAATCTGTCTTCATAAGAATATTCCACAATCCTGATATCATTTTTAACACTCTCCTTTGCACTCTCTCCAATATTTCAGAATCACAACAGAAACCAGGAGAACAGATGCACACAATAGTCCAACTGAGGTCTTATCTTATCAAGGCCTTGTAAAAGAGCCAAAATGACATCCTTATTCTTTACATCTGAATGTTCATTTCAGCACTGCAGTTATCTTTTGAGTTGTATTTGCAGTCTTCACTATATGGCTGTAAACCTCAAATTCCTATCTACTAACATTCCAGGATCTCTAGCCTGATCAATTTCTTCTAGCATAATCCCACCAATATAATACAACATTGGATAGCTAATCACGCCAAAGTGAAGAACTTTACATTTTATTATTATTATTGTTATTATTATGCAAGACCCAATGGAGTCAAAGAATCATCTAGGAGGTCTTTTTATCAAACACACAACTCATCATACCGTGCTTTAAACACACTCAAATTCTTTGCAGACACCACACTCTCAGGCAAGGCATTCCAATCGTTCACAACTCTGCATAAAAAAAACCTGCTTCTCACTCCCTCCTTATACAGCTTCCAGGGATGACTTCTGGTTCTCCCCTGATCTCCAACTATTTTCTGTAGGACCTCTCCAGCATTGATCCTATAACAACCTCGTAATAACTTGTAGGTCTCTATCATATCTCCCCTCCTCCTCCTGTCCACCAGACTCTGCAAGTTGCATCTTCTCAATCTTTCCTCATACGTGACATTCCAGAGATTAGAAACTACCTTAGACATTCGCCTCTGGACCCTCTCCAACATCTCTTCATCCTTCTGAAAACCAGGTGACCAAATCTGGGCACAATAGTCTATGTGAGGCCTAATCAAAGCCTTCTACAATAGAACAAGAATCTCTCTACTTCTACAAGTCAGTGTCTTCCGCATCATTCCCAGAAGACTTTGAGTTGTCTTCACAATTTTGGCTATGTGCTACCGAAATTTCAGATCCTTATCCACTATCACCCCCAGATCTCTTATTTCCTCCACCTCCAACAATATATCCTCCAAGCACAAATCTGCATTCCATTTTTGTTTTCCAAATTTTAAAACCTTACATTTTGCAACATTGAATTCACATCCCCATTCCCGTGCCCAATCACTCAATTTATTCAAGTCCTCTTGTAAGGTCACAACATCTTCCCTACTCTTCATGGTTCGTCCCAACTTTGCATCATCTGAAAATAACTGAATATCTTCATCCAAATCTTCACCAATATCATTAATATAAAAGTTAAACAGCAATGGCCCTAAAACAGACCCCAGAGGCACACCACTAGTAACTTTCCTTTTCCTGGATATCGCTCCACCATACACAACTTGTTGATACCTATCAGATAGCCAGTCTCCAATCCAATGCACCAATCTAATATCCAATCCCATCCACTCCAGTTTGACTATCACCAGGGGCACGGCAGCAGTGTCTGGCACCTGTGTGCAAAACTTTAGTGGACACCCCCCCCTGCCCAATAAAAAAAATCACTTTAAAAAAACGTTTTTTTTTAAAGTATTTCCTCCTCTTTGGCATCTTTACTATCCTGGCGGCTGTGTGTATTGCACACTGTGCTGGCACGCCCCTGACTATCACCTAATCACGCGGTAATATATCAAAAGCCTCTGCAAAATCTAAATATATTATTGTGTATCCTTCTCTGACCATGGAAGCAGTCACCTTATTGTAATAAGTAAGTAGATTACTAAAACATGACTTCCCTTTAGCAAATCCATGCTGTCCATCAAAGATAATACCATTGTTGTCAATCCAATGCTAGATCCTAGTTCTCACAAGCTTCTCCAACAATTAACTTCAACACCTGACACACAGATAGGCCTATAGTTTGATGCTTGAGTTCGATCACCTCCTTTATGAAGTGGCACAATCTTGACCTCCTTCCACTACTTAGGAACTTGACCCAGTGCAATACTCGTATTAAAAAATATGTCAAGGCAGGTGTCAACTCCCTGGCACATTCCTTCAGAATACGTGGTGATATATTATCAAGTCCCACAACTTTATTTAGATCTGGTTTGCTCAACTCCCCATATACCTCTTGCTCACTTACAGTCAGTCTCTCTTCACCATCATCAATGGCTCTCAATCTCTCCATGAAGTCACATTCACAAGATTGAAAGACCTTTATGAACTGCTCATTAAGTATCTCAACCACATCTTTTGCAACAGCTGTCTTTATACCATTTTCTCCAATCAATGTCATCCTTCCATAATCATTCTTTCTTTTGCTGGCTACATATCGAAAGAACTCCTTAGGATTCTTTTTGGCTTCATTAGCTAACTGCTGTTCATACCTCTCTTTAGCTATCCTCATCAACCAAGTCACTTGCCTTGCCTGGTCTTTGTAGTCCTCATGGAATTGGTTATTTCCACTTCTCTTAAGCTGCCTCCTTAATGCTCTTTTTCTCTGTATCGTATACTTAATCTCTTTATTTATCCATTTCACACTACCTTATTTAACCTTCTCACCCTTGCAATACATTTAGACATTGCATATTCTAGATAGTTTTTGAAAATCCCCCAAGTTCCATTGATCTCTTTTCCAGCTGACTCCTCATTTCATGTTACACCCGCAAGCTGTCTCCTGAGCTTTTCATAATCACCCCTCCCCTTTTAGTTCCACATATACCCTTTTCTTACAGAGGTCCTCACATTGCTGGCAACCACCCAAATAAACACCTCATGGTCACTCTCACCAATTGGTGGGTGATTTGACACTTCATTTATAATGACATCCGCTAATGAGATGACCAAATCCAAGACCCTCAATCCTCGTGTGCCCTCTGTTACATACTGTCTGAGGTAGTTATCCCTCAAAAACTCAAGAAACTCATTTTTTTTACTTCCAGTTGCTATCTCATCATTCCAGTCTATATTGCCATAATTAAAATCGCCCATAATGATCACTCTTTTCTTTGCTTGGCTAATTTGATTATACATTTTATAGTCACTACCATCCACATTTCCTGGTCTATAACAACATCCAACCAAGTATTTCATTCAATTCACCTCTATGTTACACCATACTTCCTCAAAACCACTGGCACAATTTCCCTCTTGCATCTCTACTTTGTATGGACATAACTCTTTCTCTATCATCAATAGCATCCCCTCCATTTTTACCCTTTCTATCCTCACGAAACAAATCACATCCTTCCATCTCTATTCCTGAGGATGTGGTCCTCATCTAACCATGTCTCACATATTCCAACAATATTTGGGTGAACAGACTCAATTAGTGCAACCATTTGTATATAAACATAACAGCTCATTCCTGGATCTACAGCTAGTTCCACTGATAACATTGATTCGATGTGATCTCTCCATGCTCGACTGGGGACATTTCCCTTTCTGCTTATTCATTTTAGAACCCTCTTCAATTCCAACTGTTTCCTCTTGATCCCAGGTTATCCCATTACTTTCCTGTCTACACATGCTCTTACCTCCTCTTAGAGCATCCACCTTTCTCATGCTGTGTACTCCTGTCCACCCTGAGCTTCCCTGTTTCCCTGTTAATCTTGCATGCCCATTCTCTCATTTTCCATACTCATGCCACTTACTTCCTCATTCATAACCACTTCTTCAATCTCTCGTGCTCTTCCACATCACTTCCCACTTGATCTGATTCATTCTCTATACTCACTTCTCTACCTTCTAGCAACAGTCTCTCCAAATGACTCACACCATAACTACTCAAATGTAGTTCATCGCTCCCATACAGTTCACTTCGTCCTTCAAATTCATTCCACACATTAACAAATTTTACTCCCCTCTCCTCACACATTTTAGCCAACATACCATTCATAATCCTTGCTCTCCACCTCATCTCACCACAGTCATACCTAGGCAACATGCTTACTACCCATCCTGTCACATTATTCTCTTTTATCCGTTTAAGCAGCTCCTGATATCCATTCTTACGTGCTCTTTGTCCTCTGTCAAGTCATTTGTAACTATTAAAACCATCAACTCCTTCGTTCGCTCCCTCCTCTTATCCAATACCTCAATCATTCTACTCATTTTACCACCTGGAAAACATACCTTGTGCATCCAGCACACTTTTAATAATGGAGTCGTCATACAACGCCACCTCGCTCGTCTTTCATACCTACTTGATTTGTTTTAATAATTTTCATAGGTTAACTGATGGTTAAAATTTCATATGAAATTTTAACCATCAGTATAGATGGGTAAGAAATCAGTGTGTGCTGCTCTGTGTGCATTAAACAATTGCAGGTAAATGGATGATGGAGTATAAGATTTCGGTAGCTGACAAAGTGAGAGGTTGCAGGTTGGTGTCCAAACAGCATGAGGAATGCTGTTATGTTTAGTGTAGCTAATGTTGTCAACATTTATACTAACAGCTTGCATAGTTTCTTTAATACGCATACCAAAAGGATGTATAGCAGTCTGATATGTGTGATATTGAGCTTCCCAATGCAGAGAAAAGATACTATTCCATGCAGGGTGACCTGGGAGAGATTTTATTTTTAGGGCGTAATTAAGAGACAACTGTTTCCGTCGGAGTGATAGAGCCGATTCATTTGCTTCTACATAGAGACTTGGAGTGGGTGAGGTGCGAAAGGCACCAGTAGCTATCCGTATACCCTGATGATCGATGGAATCCAACCATCGTAGGTTACTCTGTCTTGCCGAACCATACACTTGGGACCTATAATCCAGCTTTGAACGTATAAGTGCACGATAAAGATGGAGCAATGGAGCTCAATCAGCACCCCACCCAGTAGAGGATAGAGTGCGAAGGAGGTTCAAAGTTCTTTTGCACTTTTCTCTTAGTTGACGAATGTGTGTGCTAGAAATGTGAGTTTTCTGTCAAAGATGAGTCCCGAGAACTTGGTTTCTGTAGTTACTGGAATAACAGTAGGTCCCATTCTTAGTTCAGGATCTGGGTGATGAGTGCGTTTTCAACAGAAGTGTACACAGACACTTTTTTCTGTTGAAAACCTAAACCCATTATTAAGAGCTCACTGAGAGACATGATCAATTGCTTGCTGAAGTTGTCTTTCAATTATCCTCATGTTACGTGAGTGATAGTAAATTGTGAAGTCATCAACATATGGAGCATTGTCTACAGTCGGAGGAAGCTGTTCAATGATTGAGTAGATTTTAATAGCAAAAAGTGTTACACTTAAGACAGAGCCTTGGGGAACACCTTGTTCTTGAAGATATAGTCAAGATAGCGTACTTCCCACTCTGACTTGGAAAGTTCGCCTGGACAGAAAATTTTTAATAAATATAGGGAGGTGTCCTTTGAGACCTAGGTTATAGAGGTCTTTTAACATGCCATATCTCCAGGTTGTGTCATAAGCTTTTTCCATGTCAAAAAAAACCGAGACAAGATGTTCTCACTTCAGAAATGCATCTCTTATACAAGTTTCTTACCGAACTAAATGGTCTAAAGTTGATTGATGTCTAAGTAAACCACACTGTGTATAAGAAAGAAGAACTGTTGCTTTCTAAATACCAGAGAAGTCTGGCATCAACCATTTTCTCTAGTATCTTACAAAGACAGCTGGTCAGAGCAATGGGTCGATAATTATTTGCTTGTGTTGGATCTTTTCCTGGTTTTGGGATAGCAATGATGACAATTGACTTATGCCAAGAATTTGGAAACTCTTCCTCTGCAAGTATTCTATTGTATAATAAGAGATGAAGATGGTAGATGTTTTATCATTTCATAATGGATGTCATTAGGTCCTATTGCACTAGGGTGAGATTGTAGAGCTCTTTTTAGTTCCTCCTTGACAAATGGCTGATTATATGGCTGAAGAATGTTGGTAGAAAATTTAAGCCTTTGTTTCTCTTGCTGCCCTATTAAAAATTCCAGAGAATATGAAGCTGTTGCCGAGATTTTAGCAAAAGTTTCTCCCAAAGTATATGCAATAGCTTTGGGATCAGCAAGAACACTTCCATTATAGTCTAAGGTGGACAAACAATGTGTACTATCTGCCTTTCATTTTCCTGATTTTATCCCATACAATTTTTGGACTGGTCATTTGATTAATTGATGTAGTAAATTGGATCCATGATTGTTTTTAACTCTGATGTCTTACATAACGTGCTTTGGCTCGAGCACACTTGAAAGTTATTAAATTTGATGTGGCGGGGTATCTACGAAATATGCTCCATGCTCTGTGTTGATCTTTTTTGGCTGCCTGACATTCTGGGTTCCACCAAGGCTTTGGATAGACTGGAAATCGAGATGATGTTTTTAGGATGGAGGTTGTTGCTGCCTGGACAATGCATTCTGTTATATATTTTACAGCTTCATTGATAGGTGTTTGACTGATGGCATCAGCATTAAATTTTGCAAGATGAGAGAAAGTGTTCCAGTCAGCCTGGTCCATTTTCCATATTGGTATCCGTGTGGGTGAACATGGTTCCTGTGAAGACATTGTACAAAGAACAGGAAAGTGATCACTTCCATATATGTTCTCTTCAACGTCCCACATGAGCAGTGGAAGAATGGAAGGGGAACAGATCGTAAGATCAATTGCAGAATATGAGTGGGTAGGCATATGGAAGAAAGTATTGAGTTTATTACTTAGAATGGAAAGGTTAATATTATCAAGAATTATTTCAATGATTCGACCTCGTCTATTAGTAGTGTTGGCACAATACTCTATGGGGTATTGTGACCATTAAAGTCACCTATCAAAAGTATGGGTTCAGGCAGTTGCGAGATAAGGTTATCAAGATCAGTTTTATTTAACTCAGCATTTGGTGGTAAATAAATTGAACATTCTGTAATATGAAATCCCACAGAGAAGCGAATCGCTACCGCTTCCAGAGAAGTATTAAGTTGGACCTCACGGAAAGGAGTATGACTGCCCACTAGGATAGCTACTCCTCCATGAGCAGGACCATCTCCAGTTCTATCCTTATGTACAACAGTGAAATTCTTAAAGGTACGGTCCTCAATGGGTCTTAAATAAGTTTCCTGTAGACAGAAACAGAAAGGTTTGTGTTTCTGCAACATCTTGATATCGTCAATATTCTGGTGGATCCCACGACAGTTCCATTGTAAAAATTTTCCTACTGTTTTGATTTTATTGACTTGTCTGGTTTTCAAGAGGTTGAGGGCTTACCTTTGTCAGATTTATATTTTTCCACTGTTTTAAGGAAGTATGGACGGCCAGTGTCCATCTCTTCTTCTGGTAGAGTGTTCAAAATATCAAATGTGTTAGGGTTAGTTGGTATGCTTAGTTTGCTTTTAGTGGGTATCGAGGTATCCATTTTTTCTGTGCAAGTGTCTGGTGGTTTATCTTTGAATAAAGTCTCCACCATAATTTTTTTGACAGATGAGTTTTCATCGAATGGGATCATTTATGAAGTTGTCTCTGGAGTAAGGCCATATAATGTGCTTGATTAATGCGCTCAACAGAGAAGCACTTGTGATCGTAAAGTTCAGGTGTGGTGAAATTATCAAATGGTGGAATAGACATACATGTTTGAGTTGCTGTTGGCACTTTTTAATTGTTACTTTTTCAGCATAAGAGGATTGTAGAACAGGTGTAATGGTGGCTAGCTTTCTTTTTGCATCCTGATATGTTATGTTTTGTTCTGTTTTAATTTTTTATATCTCTTTTTCATCTTTCCATTTCTGACATGCACGAGAGTATGCTGGATGATCTCCCTGACAGTTGACACATTTAGCTTTTTTTTTCACAGCAAGATTTATTATCATGTTCTTTACTACCACATCGGGCACAGGTAGTAGAACCATGACAGGTAGTTTGGGCATGTCCATATCTTTGACATTTAAAGCATCTCAGTGGGTTAAGAATGTACATTCTAACAGGACAGCTGAGATACCCTGCTTTTACAGATATTGGAGGCCTAGGTGTACCAAAGTAAGGATGATGTTCTTGGTTGAGACCAGGCGACCATCCCTGCGTATCAGGATGCGCCTCACACCTGTCACTGCTTGATCTTTAAGCTCTGAACATATCTCTTCATCAGGGACATCAAGGAGATCCTATTCTGATATCACTCCTCTACTAGAATTGAGTGTTCTGTGAGGTGTTACTGTGATTTGTATTCCACCGATTGTCGTTGCTCTCAGTAGTTTCTCAGAATGTTGTTTGCACATTGTTTCCGCGAGGATATCACCAGAACGCAATTTCTTGACAGTTTTGGGAGGTCCTGCCAGTCCTAAACCTTTTTGGATAAAGAAGGGCGACATTTTCCCAATTGGTTTTTCACCTGTTGCATGAATGATTAAAAATGTTGGTATCCGATATATTTTGTTTCTTATTTCTGTTTCCATATGCTGTGTCTATATTATCAGCACTTGGTTGGGACTTTGTTAGGGTCCATGAAACATTTGAGGATGAAGAATTCATATTTAAGGAATTTTTAATTTGGCGTCAGAGCTCCCCACCCACCACAGAGCCACACATAGATGCTCACTACCTGGCAAGCAAAGACTGTGCTCAGGAGTGGAATGCTAGGGCTACCCTGGACACTATACCGGCACTGCAGCAGGTCTAGGATCCTGACCTTGGACCATGGGATGAGAGACTTACTGCAACACTATTGACCCTTGCAGGCAAGCGCCCACTAACTGAATGATCCTGGCTGGGCCATCCAGGACCACCAGCCTTGCCGACGCAGGGGCCAAAGTAGTGCAAGACTACCACGACCCCCTTTACGGATGTCCACGGGTCGCACTGCACGGCAAACATGGCGGCAGGACATTGGATCCCAGTGATGGTGGTCTGGAAAAAGGATAGTGAAAAAGACTCAGGAGAAGTAGAGCAAAGAATACGGGAAGAAAAGCAAAGAAAAAGAGATAGAATGAAAAGGCCCAGTATCATCACTGGGAGGTCCACTCCACCACAAACAGGTGTCCCACATGGAGAGGAGTAACATATTGAGATTTCATGAAATATTGACTGTGTCGCTGAATGTGACATATGGGAAGGTGGTAGAAGAGAAAAATATTAAACTCATATGTCTCACTCTCATATTGTTATTATTTTTCGGAAGGAAGAAAGTACTAGAACACTAAAAATTTATAAAAAGTACTAGATGTGGTAACCCTGCTCTGAGGGCCAAAAACAACGAATTTGTAATCAAGTTTAAGCAAAATATCCCATACACTAATAATACTAGTAACGCACAACTTTTATAGCAGCTCTTACTCAAACAATCACCCATATAAAATTAATTATTTCAAGAATAACTTATCTGAATCTAGAGCACTTCTTACACACCGCCGCTACTGTTGCCTCACGAGCGCTCTCCTTGAACTGACATCCATTTTCCAATGCCCACAATTTCAACATACTCAAATCATTCTGGAAGTACTGCATATTAGCAGCATTCCTGATTACAGATACACTACCTATCTGTGCATCATAAACAAATAGCTATGTGTTGCATGTCAAATTCTTCCCAATATCATTAACGTACAGATTGAATAACAGTGGAACAAGAACTGATTCTTGTGGTACACCACTGGTTATTTTATTTTTTTAAAATCTTTGTACGGGTTATGGGCAGTACTACCCTTCCATCACGTCCAGACTTGATATATAGGCCTAAGCCTTTACAAGTGTTTTATCCTATGCGGCATGGTCTGCATATGTGTGATTAGTCTGCAATATTTTATGGATTTTTTAAGCTGTATTGCTTAAATAGCAGAATTTTAAGACTGGAATGTCAAATCCTCCATGCTTTTTTGATAGTTGAAGAAATTCCTTTTTGCCTTACCATAAAACTTTTTTTTTATCAAACCGGGACATTTTTGAGTTTGCTGAAAACAGAAAGTTACGCCTCCTATGCTAAGTAGTATGATTGAAAAGGCTAAATAACGGAGTGGTTAACAAAAAAACAACATTTTGTAGTAATTATTTTTAATTACTCTTAACTGAACATAACTTATTATTAAAAAGTTATTAATATTTATCACTAGTGTGATCTTTCTTTAAAAGTTCTTTGTTATTTTTAATTGCGTCGAAAAATTCACTACCATTTAGTTCACTATTAAGTTTGCAGCGCAATACAGCTTTTACTGTCAATTCAGCCATTCTACCTCTTTCTTCAGACCATACGTTATTCATTATTGAGAATATCCTTTCAACAGGTGAAGATGTGCCTGGCAGGCTGAAAATGTATTCTATAATTTGGACAAGATTGAGCAATGAGATGTTCTTTTGTTTGAAATGACTGAATAGTTGTATCCATTTTTCTTGTATTTTTCAAAATGTATTTTGAAACTTGTATTTTTCAAAATGTCATAGTTTGCCGACCAAAAAGCTTTTGCAATCACCACTTCATCAAACAGTTGATCTATGTTTATTGCATTATTTGCAAGAGTTTCATTAATTTTTTCAATGAAGCTTCTTCGAACAAGTTAATTCATTGTTGTTTATCCAAGTAAAAGATTCTGCTCCACCAAAACTGTATTCCCAAAGCTCAATGTAAGAAAGACATCGATCATAAAATTTTGAAAACTCTTGTAGTGTTGTATTAATATTAATACTTCCATTATTTTCCAGTATTCTAAAAAGCTTTTTTGCTTATTGAGGTATAAATTTATTATCATGCCTTTCCTCAAGATTTGTTTTTAATTTTCCAGGTTCAATGACAATATCTGTTGCACTCGCTTTTGTACTTTCCATAATCAAGATAGATTTGTTAAACAATTTAAGTTGCCCGTGCACAAACCACAAATACATTACACCACAATCATTATCAAAGAACTGTTTTATCATCACCAAACAGTGTTCTTGTGAAATAAAATATGATTTCAGTCCCTCATAAATTTCAAGTATTCTGTCAATAGCTGGAAGTAGCAAAAGAAAACGGGTGTTGCTATGTTGAAGAACCTTTTTATACTCTACATCTACAAATTCACAGAACGCTTTTAGTTGAGTGACTCGAACCGTATAAATGTGGAAATATTTATAAATTTTGACTACTAAAGCTTCTATTTCAATAGGTAGAACATCAACTGCAGTTTGAAGACAGTTGTGAATGATGTGAGCACCGCAACCAATACCCACAATATTTCTTCCTAGTTCCTTCTTCAGTCGACTGTAGATATTGTTTTCTCCTCTCCGTTTTACACCCCCAAAATTGGTACTGCAGTTATCTCCACAAAATCCAATAATTTTTTTTTGTTATATTATGAGTTTTCATAACTAACATTAAATGGCTTGTCAGTATTTCTGCATTTTCACCGGGAACTGATTGAAAGTCTAAAAGTTTAACTTTTACCACACAATCTGGTGCAAAATACCGCACAACACATGGCACAGTTTTAATTTCTTTCCTGTTGGAAGAATCAAATGAGATCGTCAAGAAATCTGTTTTGTTTAAATCTTCACAGTTGCTGAAACAACAGTGGCTCAATCACATTAACAATGACAGCTTCACATTCTGTTCTACCCAGTCTAAACTTTGTTTCAAAAAGCTTTGATATCAAATTAGATGACCAATAGGCAGACTTAAAGTTTACCGATTGTTCATCGGCAACAGGAAATGCAAAAGTTGCTTCTTTATTAGCTATTAAAAATTCTTTGTCATTTGAATCGGCACCTTTAAAATATGACAATATCTTTCAGGAAGTTCCTGCCGCTGCTAGACTAACCTAATGTTTCGCACATGTTAAGTGATTTTTGATGTCCGAACGCTCACCATGAGCCACAGAAAATTTTGAAGAGCACTGATCACATTTCACTTTTTCAATATAACCACAAACTTTTTTCAAAAACGGATAATCCTTTCTTAATTCATCTGTAAACACACAATTTCTTTTTGGCATTTTTGGATTAAATTAATTTAATGAAGTAAAAAGATGGTGCCATCTTTTTCCCAATCATGATGGGGAGGCACCAAATATGACTCTTTTAAAGAAGCACCATCTACAGAACAGTGCAGCAGAGATGCCCACCTCTTGTGTTCTGTGGGTGCTGACTCAATTAAGGTACCCCGATAATGGGACCAGCCTTTAGTCTGCCTAAAGTCTTTTTGTATCAACGGGCTATAGAAAGCCTCTCTGGATAGGGGAAGAAGATAGTTCTAAATTCGCGATTCTGGACAGCCGCAGGCGTGGGATCAGCCATCTAAGTGATGGAACCCCGAGTCCACCATCCTTCACCCTCGCGTGGAAATATGCAGTAGGGGGCAGTCGGAGCAATGATCTCACGGCTGAACGGATAGCCCTGTCCATTCGGGACGGAACCGAGATATATGTCCTACCAAGCACCAACTTGTGGTAAAAGCGAGGTAGGAGATAGTGGGAAAGGAGAAACAGTGTTTGTTGGGGCTTGAGAGGAGCTTTCCTCAAAGAAGCGATCCCAGCTTCTAGGATAGAAGGGACAGAAGACCTTCCTTTTGGGGGTGAACATGATACTGAGATATCTCCACTCTTCCAGAATGGTCAAAGCATACAACGGCCTCCTGTGCAGGGAAAATTCTATAGTCTCGACCTTAAGCTTCTTGTCACGACCATAGGGGACAAGAGCTAAAGTGCAAGACTTCTCTACATTAATAGAAAGGTCTCGAATAGGGAAAAAGTCAACTGCCTGGTCAAGGAGTTCCTGCAAGCCTAGCTTAGTAGAGGCTACGAGAAAAAGATCGGCCGCAAAGGCCATAGCATTAAAGTAAGAAGCGTCTAGAAAGTCGCCTATATGGCTAGGAAGAGAATGAAGAAACTCATCTATGACACAGTTAAAGAAATGGGGAGATAGAGGATCACCCTGGCGAACGCCCCGCACTGCAGGAATAGAAGTCGCATGGGACCCTGTAGTGATAGTGATGGAGCTACCCAAGTATAGCTCTATAACATAGGAAAGAAAGGGTTCTGGACATCCAGCAATAGACAGCGCTCGAAGGAGAGCAGGAAGGGAGACGCTATCAAACGCCTTTTTGAGGTCCAGCGACACCATATATAGAGGCTTAAGGCGGTGTCGGGAATCAGAGAGAACAGAAGAAAGAAGATAGATATTCTCAGCACAGCCGTCTGTAGGGACAAAAGTTCTCTGTCTGTAATCATGCTGTACATGTTGCTGAAGTCGTTTAACTAAAATTTTATGATAGGGTCTAAGCATCACAGGGGAGATGGTAATAGGTCTAAAGTCTGATGCACAGCTTAAAGTTTCTTTCTTAGGAATGAAGATAGTTCTCGAAGCACGTAGGTATGGTGGTATTGCTTTACTGAAAACGAGAATGTTCAATAAGTCTTGAAGAATCTTCAATGGCACGTTCCGATGTCTAGACGCAGGAAAGCCATCAGGACCGGAGGCGGAGAAATTGGATGGAAGAGCTGCTTTAATCTCTTGGATGAAGACAGGCTGGTATATTTGAAGGGCAGGAATGGATCTCAATATCGTAGGTTGGCCATCATCATCAGAAATTGTGGAGGTGGAGCAGAAAAGACTGTACTCCAAAATTTAACAAAATCATCATGCAAGTCTACTAGAGGTGGAGGGGAAGCACCGTCTAGGATGGTTTTGGCACATTGCCCTCTTTTTGTTTTATAGAGGACCTGCATAGCGGCATAGGCCTTCCTCTACTTCCTATTTGATAAAGCCATTGTAGAATGAGAAGTAGGCTGATGTTAACGAGGCATCAAGTGTTCGGAGAAGTCAGCATGGAAATAGTCATTTAACTGATCTGTGATATCCATTCCCAAAAGGTGAGTCTGGATGAGAGATTTAAGAATTTGATGGTTATATTCTGAAAGAGGAGGATCATAAAGAGATGAAGTCAGTCTGAGAATCAAAGCCTCTTCTTCAACAGCAGGATGGTGGCTGGAAGATGGAGAGGCAGAGACAGTAGATACGGATTTTACCTGTCCCCACCTGTGTTAGATGGGCTGCCAATTCTTGAACTAAGGCTTTGTAACTGGCTTTCCGTCTATGACACTTGATGGCATCCTCCAAAGATCTTGATGGGAACACCTTAAATAAAGCCTCATTGATTTTCTTCATCCCTCGAGCTGTCAACTCGATCACATGAGAGACGAGAATCTTTTCTTCTTCGACAGTCCAACGAGCTTTGATGCGCTCCGTTCTTATTGTAGCGTTGGCTTCGGCTGGATGTTTCGAGGTGCGATGCACGACCAGGCCGACTGCCGTGGAGAATACAGGATCGCAGACCTGACGTATGAAGTGTCTGAGATTATGGACTCCTTGACCACCGGAACAAGCATGATGAGAACTTGAATAAATGAGTTGATGACAGATCTTTCTTTTAACTTTCTTCCCGAGGACGCCACTGGGACGGGTGGCAGGATCACCTCCAAACAAGAAACATACATCTGGATTCACACTCGAAGAGTTTCCTGGCTCAGGCCTATAAGAGTCACAGCCTTTATCTGATGAGTTATTGCAAGCGAGGAAACTTAACCCTACTAGGGCTGCTAACCCTGGAAGGGAGCAATGCCGTAGCAGGCCAGTCAGTCACCCGAAGGTGTCCAGGAATCGCCCCTAGGAGGCCGCCTACTGCCGCACTTGGGAAGTGTCTCAGGGAAGGTGCAAACCAAGACAACAACGGTTCGGATTCCCAATTAAATCTTGCAGACTCACATCTTCTGTATACCACTTTTTGATATCTGTCAGTCAGCCCTCCTCTTATCCATGATAATATTCTATAACCCAAACCTATATTCTCCAATTTATGCAACAGGCTACCATGCTGTATTCTGTCAAAAGCCTTAACAAAACCCAAAAGTATCATGGTCTATCCATTCCCCTTGTCTGGTTCAATGGTACATTGTGGTAGAATGTGAGCAAGTTACTAAAACATGACCACCCCCTAGTAAACCTATATTTCTAATTGCAAAGCAGAGATTCGCTGTCAACCCATTTCTGAATGCGAGCCCTAACCAATTTTTCCAAAATATTCACCACTCCTGAATACTACAGGGGAAACCGCGCTTAATGCAATTAATTAATCCATTAATTAATGCGCGCTAAGTGAATTATAATACATCCATCAGTTAGTGTAAATTTTAAAAAAACATTATGTATAAGCCAGCAAAGGTTGGTCGATTGGTAGAGCCTCTGCTATTAAAGGCTCAGGAAAAAGTTAAGCAAGTTTGAGCGCGGTTAGTAGTTGGAAGGGATCAATCGTTCGATGCTGCTGACACACTCTTCCTCGATAAGTCTTTGGACTCCCTGGAGGTGTCACATAATAATAATAATCTATATTGGATGATAAAATCATCAAAGATTTCAGCGGACTTCGAAGCTTTGTTCCATATCAGGATCAAACAAAATTTCCTTAGCATGGTCAATGTGATTGAAAATTAGTTCAAGTTCTATTGCAGTTAGCTTCTTAGTTGTAACATTCTCTTCTTGTTCGCACTCCTTATCTTCTCTTATGCATGCTGTTCTTCTAGTTGAAGGAGATCATTCTCGCTTAACAGTTCAATTCGCTCAATTCCAATTCTGAATTGGAATTGAGCAAGTTTCTCACATCTTAATTATCCAGTTCATTAAATCCAAATTCTTTGTTCAGTTGTGTTGATTTCTTTAATAATGTTATCAGCTGGGTTATTAAAACCAGTGAAATCATTTGCACAGTGAGGTAAGACCTTCTACTGCATGGTTCCTTTATTACTGCAGCTTTCTTTATCAGTCTTTCTCTTTTCCATATCAGGGGTTGAATATAATAAAGTCTTATAGGTATCTAAATACGTCTGTGTATCTCAGTAGAAGTGGCGTTTGCATTCTACGGCGCTTGACCGCACGAGGAAGGCATTCGAATCTAGTCGCAGACTGAAGGAACTTTTTCTAAGCCTTTTCTCGACCGGTTCTAGAGTTAGTCGATCTCTGGCAGTGGCTAGCGGTTTTTCCTCCCAGAAACTCGGGTTTTTCGTCCTGTAAACTCAAGAAAATCGGCCGACGAACCCACACTATTTTCAGACATTAAATATATTGTGTTAGGATTAGTGACCACCAGATGGTGGCACTTACTAGCCGCCTTCTTCACTTTGTGCCGATTAATCAGTGATAGCCTTGGGCCAGCTATCTCTGATTGGCTACCAGTGGAGATTGAACTGCCCACTCAGTCTCCAAAAGTTAGATAGGGCTTAAAAAAAAAATAAAAAACAGGCCTCGCGTACTCCCTATACGGGGCAAAAAAAAAAAAAAGCTTTAGCTGAGGTATTTAAATGAAAATAAAATGAAGGAAAAGTAATTGAGAACAGAGATTGCACGTGCGCTTGCAATGATAACTTTGAGTCAACTGCCGAGTGGTGTTGCCAGCCACCGCCTGCTCCGCTGCCAGTGCCCACCACATTGCAAATTACTGTGACTCGCTGCAGATTGGCAACAAAAAATTTCGCATAACGTAAAAAATCGCGTTAACTAATTAATCACTCGCTTAAAGCGGGAAATGATATCATTTCACTCACTCGCACTAACTGATTATCGAATATATATCCAATTCATGTTAAGCGAGGTTTTCCTGTAATTGGTCTATAGTTGGATAAATGGGTCTTTGGACCACCCTTGTGCAGTGGATATTCTTTTCATTCCTACAGAATCTTACCTGTTCTGAGATGTATTAAACACTCTGGTTAAAGGAATAGTCAGTTCAGCTGAACACTCTTTTAGCAAATATGCTGATATCCCATCCGTCCCTATTGCTGAATTCTTATTCAGTTTGTACGACAGCACATCCAGTGAAGAGGCAGTGAGCTCAATGTCGCATACACAGGTTGATAGCTTTTAATAAAATAGGCAATTATTAGGTGTACAATCTCTTCTGCATCGATAACCCTCACACCATCTGCATTTAGAAAAGTTATTCTTTCATATTCATTATTTCTTTTACTTGCAGCATATCAATAAAATTTATGTGGGTTGTTTTTAGCACTCAGAGTCAGCTTCTTTTCATACCCACATTTTGCGTTCACTACAAGAGTTGATAATTATGAAAATTATAAGCAACAGGCTAGAACAGTCATAACGGACATCATTGTTATGCACGCGGTATTACTTTCACATTATCTTTTTTTTACGAATTTTTTGCTTAATAAGATTCCACATCTATTTGACTCCTAGCCTATTTAATTTCTTTGAACTCTTGGGACATATTCTGGTATCGCATCATTTAAGTATTGTTTAAATGCTTCCCATGCACTGTCGATATTCTTCCCATCCATCAACCGATCCCATTCCACTGAACTCAGTATACTCCTCAGTTGGTCATAATTTCCGGCTTTGTAGTTCAGCATGTAACCTTTTCTGAATGGGACATTGATAAAATTAGTCACCTTCCAAGTGAGTACTACATGATCACTGTCACCAATCGAAGGCTGAATAGTTACATTTTTAACTGAACGATCTCTGACACTATAATCATATCTATCGCTCTTTGATCTCGAGTTCCGTCACATGCTGCTTGAGGAAGTTGCCCTGCAACAGCTCAATAAATGCATTTTCATTCTTCTCATAAGATTAACAAACTAATATTTGGATAATTAAAGTTTCCCATTATGATTACTCTTTTCACGCTCATCTTTTCTATTTGGTGATATATTTCTTCATCACTAGCAATTGATCCTCGAGGACTGTAACAACACCCTACTATGTAATTGATCTTGTTATATTCCACCTGATACTAGATGGTTTGTAATTTACTCCCACATGAATTATTGTTAGTAGTACTACAATCATAGGTCTCAACTCAAACTGGATTTAAGTCATCTGATATCATTAGCAGCATGTCCCCACCTCTAATATCCTTCCTAGAAATAGTGTACCCTTTACTCTGGGTACCAATTAGCATGTTTGATTCTGTTTGGCATGTCTCACTGATGTCTACAATCTGAGGTTCCAACATATTGACTAAGGCAACAAACTCTCCCCATTTGTTTCTGATATCCCAGCATTTGTGTACAGACATAATAATCTACCTGCATGTTCTTTGTATAATCTTGTCTGCAGTCTATATGACACAATTGGAAAACTTGCAGATCTCTATTCTTCTCTGGTACTTTATAAATGTAGACATCCTTGCACATGTTTGATGGGTCTGAAGGGCAACTTCCTTTGAGTTCGTCTGGCAAAGTCGAAATCATTCTCTCCTCGTCAACATTTCCATGACAAAGCCCATTCCATCATTAACACAGTTGTATAACATTGTTACTCTTACATGCACATTCTCACCATTCCTCCCTTGATAATTGAGTTTCCCTGAATCTCTCTTAGGTCTCATACCTGTGAGTAGTTTTTTGAGTAGACTCCTGGTACCAGATGCATTCAGGTGTAGGCTGTCCCTTTTATACAAATCCAATCGTCCCTCAAACTTACTCCACACATCCAAAAACTCATATTCATTCCTTCTACAGCCTATGAAGTAAATTATTTGCCATCATTGCCCTTCTTAATTCACTTTTATCATATGGATCATATGGAGCTAAAATACTGATGATTTTCACTTTCCCACTCTTCACTCTCGACTCTTCCAACAACCCTTTCATGTCCTCTCTCATACTGAACTTATCACTAGTTAAGTCGTTATCACCTGCTATAATTATGATTTCGTTCACTTTTCTTTTCGGTTTTTGAATTGCTTCCTTTATATTCTTACTTTTCACTCCAGGAAAACTCGAAGTTACAAATCACTCGTCAATAGCATGTTTTATTATAGAGTCACCATACCAAATAACATCTTTCTTTTTATAAACAACGTCACTTAACTGATTTCAGTTACTTCCTGACTTACCTGTTTCTGTGCTTTTATTATTATTATTATTATTATTATTATTCCTGATATCTCCAAGGAGTCCGAAGACTCATCGCAGGAGGACACCTACAACTGTCTCAACCACTACACCGAAAATCTACTACAAATCATCTACATGAACGCCATCTACCGCCCACCTCCACCATAACTAGTATTTTTGTCCGTAAATTGCGTGTTCTGAAGGGCCGATTTTTCTTTGCTTTGTTGTTTCTTATTTTGCTCTAATTTTCTTTTTCTCCTTCTGATCATTTAAATGCGTCTCGACTTTTTGTAATTCCCTCGTCGTTTCTCTGATGGCCTGCTTTAATTTTGCTATTATGAAGGTTAGTTCATTTTCATTAACCTCCTCCACATTTCCAATAATCTCATTAGCGGGTCTAGCCTTCTTGTTCTCGTCTGCGGTGCTCTTCTTAGCGTTACGTTTCTTGTGCGTTTTTGATTCCATTTTAAACTTATACTTATTGTTGAAATATCTTAACAAAAATATGTTAAGATATTTCTTAACAAATATAGCTCGTTCGGCTATCTTGCCTACACGTGATAGAAGGCTGATAGTTCTGTGGGAATTGTGCATTTTTCCCAGGTTTTGAAATTAGGAAGACATTTGCAAGCTTCCATCGCTCTGGGAAATAATTACGCCGAAGGATGGCATTGGTGATGGCTACCAGATGTATAACCCCTTTACGTGGAAGTATCTTGAGCACCTTGTTCCTTATACCATCTGGACCCAGAGCCTTTTTTTGTTGTTTAGTTTTCTTATGATGTCATATATTTCTGTTGGTGACACGGATTTGTTGTTGGATTGGAGTGAGGCGTTTTGAGTTATTTTACGCACTTGGGTGTGGATTTTTCTTATGAAATGTAAATCTACATTGTCTTTCTAAGGTGTCTGCAAATGCTTCTACCTTTTTCTCGTCACTGTAGGCGATTCTATATTCTCCTTGGATTTGTTGTTGGATTGGAGTGAGGTGTTTTGAGTTATTTTACGCACTTGGGTGGATTTTTCTTATGAAATGTAAATCTACATTGTCTTTCTAAGCTGTCTGCAAATGCTTCTACCTTTTCCTCGTCACTGTAGGCGATTCTATGTTCTCCTTGGATTGGGGGAAGCGGGTTACGTTTTGAACGAAGCGATCTCATCATTCTCCACAATGATTGATCCTCTGTGTTTAATTGGTGTATTTTGTTATTCCAGAGTTCGTTACGGTGATCCTTCAGGGCATACCGAACCTGGTTTGTAGCTCTGTTAACTGCCTGTTTATCTGCGGGATCCAGTGTTCTGTGATATTTTCTTCTCGTCTTTAGTGGATATTATATGTGGTACTGGGCCAAGAATTTCCTGGAAGGCTGAGGAAAGTTGTTTCCAGTTTATAAAGGTGGAGATATATTCCGTTAAATCTTGTGTGGTGCCTAGTTGCAATATGATGGGGTTGTGGTCAGAACTTAATTCGTTGACTGCATGTATTTCATAACTGTGCGCTATTTTTTTTATTATAACTACATCAGGACGTCCGGTTGCTCCGTGTGTGTGTGTGGGTCCTATTACTGCTATGTTTCGTGAAGTAGTATAAGAGTTGAGTATTCTTCCGTTGATATTTCAGTTTCTGCTGTTCTAGGCTGAATGTTTGGCATTAAACTCTCCAGCTATGATTACTGCTTTACCTGCATTTAGTATTTCGTCCAGATCTGATTCTAGGAGTTTTTTTTATTTATTTTTTGGTGGGGGGGGGGATGTATGCTGCAAATACCATGATACTGCTTGTGTTCTCCATGTGTATATCAATTCCTGTTGTTTCCATGTGTTCTGTTTGAGGTGTGGCGATTGCGTTGTGTTTTATACTTCTCTTAATGAAGATGGCAGTTCCTCCTCATCTGGTGTAGTTGTTGATTCGTGTCTTGTCAGATGGACGCAGGTGTGTTACATTTGCCGCGAATTCCTATAGTTCTATTGCTTTGTTCGGTAGTCCGTTAGCATTCCAACTGATGATCTGTAGAGAGTTGAGTTTTATTTTGCTTTTATCCATTAAGGATTGCAGAAAATAAAATCTGTGTGTTTTGGAATGATGTCCTTGGCCTCTTGTGTTGGGTCAGTTTGTCGGAGTTCTGCAAGCATCTCTCCTATGCAGCTTGTTATGTTGAGGAGATTGGTCTTGCTGGTTTGGGTGGTTTGTTTTGGGTTTGGAGTCGTTGTTGGGTTGGTCTTGCAACTTCTGCATATGTTCTTCAGTTCGTTATGGAGGCTGTGATTTGTTGGGTCTGCTCTCTTGTATGGGCTTGCTGCTTTGGGGATGTCTGTACACCCTCTGTAGTTGGTGGGGTGTGGGCCCCCGCAGTTAGCACATTTCGCTGGCTGGGTGCATGGTTTCTGGCATTCTAGTGTGGCATGTTTTCCTCCACATTTCACACATCGGAATTCTGCTTTGCAGCATCGCTGTGCATGACCGAACTTCTGACATCTGTGATATTGTGTTGTTGTGGATTTGCGTCTCAGAGATTCTACTTTTATAATTAGGTCGCAGATGGTTTGGAGGTCGTATATATCTTTCTGGTCTTTTGAGATTTCGACTAGGATCAAGGGGTAGGGAGTCTTGTCTGCTCTGTGCATTCGGCTTACCTTAATGGGGTTAAATCCTTTGTTATGTAGGTCTGTGGTGACTTCCGTTGATATTGTTTCCATGATTCCTCTTAGTACTACTTTCAGATGTTTCTTGCTGTTGAGTTGGAATGTGTGATACAGTAGGTTGTTGTTATCCAAGAATTTTGTTATGTTTCTGTAGTCTGTCGATGTCTTAGGTTGAATGCGTATTCCTTCTTCCGTGTTTGTTGCTTTTGTGAAGGTGATTCCTGTTGTTTTCAGAGCGGTGGCGACCGATGTCCAGTGTTCCTTAGCCCTTAGGATGACTGGGGGTATTCTTTCATTTGTTCCTTTGTCTGTTTCTGTTTCTCTTGTTTTGGGTACTTCTGTCGTGTCAGATATTTTTCTTTTCTTTTGTACTTTCTGGAAGTCTGTGTGCGATTCTGCTGTTTGGTAGGCATTGCTATGTGTTGCTTGTTCTTCTGGTTGTGGAAAGAGTGCTGTCTTGTTGAGGGTGTGTGTCGTCTTCGTTGTTTTGGTCGTCCATGATGTCGTCTGTGACTGCTGCAGGGGGAATGTGTCATATAGTTTTTACCTTCCCTGGCCAGTTATCGTTTAAGAGTTTTCCTAATCTTAGGAATTCTCTGTAAACTTCGAACGTTAGGGGCTTTTCCATGGTCTTGGTATTGCTAAGTTATAGAGAGAATTGGCTGCTACTTACCTTAGTAGGTTTTTCTGAGTTCTGGCACTCAGAAACGCTCCTGTAGTCCATTTTGTGATAAGGTTCCAATACTTTGAGAATAATCCGTCACTAAAACTAAAACTACTGTCTCCTCACTTCACTATCTCGCTAACAACTCAATATCATCACTCGGTAATCACTACTACTGTAATACGTGTAATAGGTGATACCAAAGTTGAAGTAATGCAGAAGTCATATTTTTCTATACGAGTTACCAAAAGGTGTTACACCTTATTATTATTATTATAATACTCTGGATTATAGACAAATAGTTGTAGAAAGTTTTTCACTTGATTATACTATAAATTAAAGATACCAAGAAATTATATACTTGGTTTAATCCTTTGTGCATGAAGTATTTTCAGGACTGCGGCAACTCGTGGTAAAGCTGGCATGACTTCATATCATTGTCTTAGTATCCCATAATGCAAAGCACATCTCCTTGTGTACATGTATAATGCTATGCATTATGGGAAGGGTTACTACCCAGACTGGTTTCGACCTTTATTACGGTCTCTTTCTCTAATCCAGAATATTATAATAATAAGGTGTGACACTCTAATAGAAATATATGACTTTTGCATTACTTCAATCTTGGTATCGCCTCTGGGTCTAGCTGCCACTGAAGAGACCTCAATAAACGTGGAAACCAGTCTGGGTAGTGATCCTTCCCATAATGCATAGCATTATACATGTCCACAGGAAGATGTGCTTTGCATTATGGTATACTAATGCAGGAGATGTGAAGTCATACTACCTTTACCACGAGTTTCCCCAGTCCTGAAAATACTTCAGGTGCAAACTTTGTTTGCTTACACTTGGATAAAGGATTAAACCAAGTACATAATTTCTTGGTATCTTTAATTTATAGTATAACCAAGTGAAAAAATTTCAACAAATAAGCAAAGTTTGGCATCTTTAATTTATAGGTATAACCAAGCAAAAAAAATTTCAACATTGTAAAGTCTTGATATCATTTTTGCCATCCATCTCTGCACCCTCTCCAAGGTTACTTCATCACCTTCAAATCCTAGTGACCGGACGCAAATGCAGAAATGCAGATGTGGCTTGACCAAAGCGTTATACAAGGAGACCACCATGGTTTTATATCTCATGATAAATGTCCTTCTCAATATTGCACCAATTCTCTAAATTGTTTTCACAACCTCTCCAGTATGTCCTCTGAATGTCAAATTTTTATCTGCAGTTACCCAAGATCCTGTGTTTCTCCATTTCATCTAGTATAACTCTGCCAAGTGAGTATTAATCATCCTATCTGTGGATCCTAAATTTTAAAACCTTATATTTAGTTGTATTAAACTGACATCCCCATACATTTTTCCACCTTTCCAACTTATTGAAATCTGCTTTGCTGATTCCTCATCTTCTTTTCATTATAAATTTGTGTATAACAAGCAAACACATCATGTACTTTCGTTTCTACGAATATGTATCATTCAACATTGGGATACATGTCTTCAGCCATTTTGAGAACATTTCTGCAAGACGCTTCACTGTAAATTGTTTAATTACCTCTTCTCTTTCTCGTTCTTCCGCTTCTGCAACGCGTTTTTCCACCAGTTCGACAATTCTTCGTTGGTCAACTCTTCAGGGGTACTTTCATTGACTTGAAATAGTCATCATTCACTTCGAGATTCAGATTGTCTGCTACGCCCATTATTTCTTCATTCAATTTACAAAGGTCTTCTTTTTTTTTTTTTTTTTCAAAACTTCCAAAATCATGCACAAACCTTCTTAATGTCTTTTTCCATATGCCACTCATACATTGAAAAGTCACTCGTCCAAAGCCACAGCAATATTTTTAATATAATGATAAATATTGAATGCTTTCCAGAATTGCATAAGAGTTTGATCACTTCTTTTAGTGGCAGAAATGGGTTATGAAAAAAAAAAGTTCTCCGTAGATAATAAGCCTTAAACACTGCAAGCACTCCCTGATCCATCGGTTGGATCAATGAAGTAGTTTGGAAGGAGAAACATGACCATAAACTTGGTGAAGATCATAGATATAAGACGGATGACCTGGAGCATTATCTAGAATTAAAATTTTAAATTCTACATTTTCTTTCACACAACAGCTTTCCATCTCACTCGCATAACAGTTAATTAAGGCATCTGCAAACAATTTTTGAGTCATCCACGATTTTTCATTGCCTCGATAATGAACTCGAAGAGTATATTTCCTAATGATTTTGAAGGCTCATGGATTCTAACTGTACGATATCACAAATGGTTTTAGTTTATATCCAGCCACATTATCTCATAACAGAATCGTAATACGATCTTTGCGCTTTGAAACCAGGCATAAATTTTAGCTTATAATTTTATCCAATTTCTCCAGGCAGCCTTCTCATCAGCACTTGCAGATTCACCATACATTTTCCCATTATGCAGTGCAAAACGCTGCTTAAATCTCATGGACCAACCGAAATAAGCGTTGATTTCGTAGTCGTAATCGAATCCTGCTTACTTCTTCAACATATTGAAGACAGTTCCTTAGCGGTTATGGTCATAGTGCTAAGGGGGTATGCGCTTTCAGTTCAGGTCCTCTGTCCATGACGCAAGTAGCTTTTCCATATCACCGATAGGACCTTGTCGTTGCTTCGTCACTATAGTCGATTTAATGAAAGCAGATCCTTTTCCAGCCTGTATGATTTTATCCTTATTTTTCAAAATGGTCGTCACTGTAGAATGAGAATCATCCGAAGTCATATGTAATCACGCTGACCGGCCTACCATCTTCACGTTGCTTTATAACTTGCAACTTCGTTTCAAGATCAATTGCTCGTCTTTTTTTCTGTGATTCTTCACTAGGTTTTTTGAGTGAGAATGTAGGGGGGGCCATGTTGCACAAAATATCGCGAAATATTTAACGATAAATACACAAATAACCTATTTCTCAAACACAAAATTGACAGAGGAACTGTTGAAGACATGTCCAAACTGCTAAATGCGTTGTTGCCACTGCGCAATGCTTCTCTTTAGATTTCTGACAGCAAACACAGTGGGAGAGTTGACTCAGGTAAGAGAAGGCTTAGAAAATCCTTAGATAAACTATGCTTCTCTTTCAATTCCTGACAACGAATCTTGTGTGAGTGGACCAAGGTAAGAGAAAGCTTTGAAAACCCTAAGACAAAATTCCTTCCAACGACTTGCCTTATATAAGCCCTGACCTCCGTTCTACAACGATAGAGCATTGTAGATTTATTTGTAGGCGTGCCAGGGAAGTAGTGCTGTTTCTACAAGCTTTATTATTGCTTTCCATAATCTATGTTTTGAATTTTGAGCTGTCTGTAGTAATTGTATATCGGGCAGTCTTTGCTTAGTGCCATGTGTTTGTAGTCGTTTTTGGTTTTGGCAATTTATAAAATTATCTCGGGCTTATTTTGTGAGCACTCGCGGAACTTATCTTCTTTAGAGCAGAACGGACAGGTGGTTTTTCCCCTGCAGTCTCGTGTATGATGGTGAAATTTATTGCAGTTAAAGCACCTCAGAACGCTTACATAGTCTGCACAATGGCAAATTCTCCATAGCATTTTAACACTGGTTTTCAGCAGTTTGGTCCTCACTGTTGGGTCGACTTCTATAATCAGGTTTCTTTTGTTCGTTTTTTTATTTGTTATGATAAATGTCTGTGTCATCTTTGTGTCGCCGATGAAGAGTTCTTCGTTCTGCATGCGGATTGAGTCTATTACGTTTTTCGAATCAATTTCGCTGGGAATATCATATATTATCAGCCTTGGAATATGTTTCTTACTGGGATTTGCTACTAATGTGTCGTTGCATTCCTTAGATATTTCGTTATGTAGCAAGTCTATATCGGTCTTTTTTTTTGGATTCAAATTAACACTCCTCCGTTATTAATACTTTTCATTTTTGTGATTCCCATTTTTATTTTTCTTGGGTCTATTTTTTTTCTTTTCTTTTATAAGATTTTTGGTTTCTTAGCTGTTTAGTTGAGCTATCGGTTTTACTATTAATTTATAGCAAGGATTGTTTTCGGATTCATCTTTGTCGTTGTTTTTAACGACTTGCGAGTATAGATGAGCTAAATTAGCCTGTCACTGGTAGTAGTCTGTTGTTCTATCGATACTTTAGTTGCATTTTTCATTTTATTAAATACTTTCGTTAGTCCGTTCACTGCAGTTAGTATAACTTTTTTTTAATCATTTTTTTAGATTACCGCTTACTTTGGCAACGTCACGCAGCAAATCTACGGCTTTTTCGAACTGTAATTCGTCCCGTGCCGCCATCTTAATGTAACTCCAAGTTGTAGTATTATAACTTCCTATTGAACTGCTAAGTTTTATAAGGTACAAAAGTTTAAGAAAATGACTTACAGTTTTGTTGCTTGTTTCTGGAAGTGATGCTTCCATGGAATTAGGCTTCAGAGGGTTGTTTCTTGTTGGGAGGGGAGTGGGATTGTCTGAGATAGCTGAACAATAGATAGTCTGACCAGCAGTATTCAGTTCAAAAAGATGGAATAAAATTTCAGTCACACGCGCTTAGAACTATGAAACTATAGAGTAAATTACTGACTGTTAGATAGAGCACCGTACGAACTATCAGTTGATACCAGATGCATCCAGTTTTTCTGTTCGATATCGTGCAAAATCAAGATAAAAGCAGGAGCGATTTCAGGCACGTCCGTTCGCGTCCGAGCTTGTGCGACTGTTGTGTGCGTGTCTGAAAGAGAGGGAGAGATATGTGCAAGAGACTTTGTCTTTGAACCTAGTGCCAGGTTGTCCTGTTGGCACTAGGATGTAAAAAGAGTGGAAGGAGGGTAAAATAGTTTCATTACATAACGGGGATTTCAAAAAAAAAAAAAAAACATATAGGAAATTTCAGACCTGTTATCCCAGAGTAATGGTTAGTGGAGTGGTGAAAACCAGAATTCAGAAATGGGTGGAGAATATGAGCAAGGTTTCCCAGAATCACACCACTTTTGAGGCATGGCCTCAGTGTTGTAACACAGGCCTAGGGAAAGATAATATATTATCCCCATAAACTGTAATGAAAATAATATAGTTCACTGAAAAAAAATTTACAGAAAACATTTTAATTTAAATAGAAAACTGCTTGTGACCAGACACCAAGCAACAGATATCGTGTTCAGTATTATGAGGATGTGGTTCTACAACACATCAGTAAGGGTATTTTACTTTTTTTTTTTTGTTTTAATATCAACAATCATAGAGCATCTGAATTTGCACGTGTGCAGGATTAAGAAAGACACCAGTATCTCATTGCTTTGTCCGACAGGGCTCACTTTTCAAAATTAACTCTCAGCTAGAATGATGTCAGTGGAGGTTGTTCCCATCCCAGGATCATAGTAATAAGTAATCTATACCATATACTGCTTTTGAGTCACAAGAATCCATCTGAAGCCAGCTCCAAGAGTTTTTTTCTTGCTTGGAATTCAACATGTTATTTGGCAGTGTTTTGAGGACTGGTAATGAAAGAGTTTCTTATTAAATGAAATCTACTCTTTGACTCAGCAAAGTATTGATGAAGAATATTTTGCAAGCTTTTTGGTTGTTGCTTCGTATTTTTCAACACATCCAAATTGATTTTATGAGTAGAGGTTAATATAAACTCATGAAATAATGAGAAGGAATCAGATTCACTACAATTTAATTATGAACATTGAAAATATATGTGTCAACATCGCTTTCTTTCTCTATATCTAATTTACCTATTGATAATTTAAATAAAATGAATATTTCATTTAAAATATTTGTAATTTAGATTTTCTAGATAAGCAAGTAAGATTTATGCTTTCTTTTCAGCAACTTAATTCTTATTAAGCTGTGATATTATTTATCACTCTAAAAGCAGAAGCCAATTTTTAGTTACACTTTGGGAAACCAGAACTATTTTCACATTTAATTGTTTTGAAAATTTCACGTCTTTTGAATTGTGGTATTAATTTTTTTCTGCATTCCACCTAAAACCTTCTGTGCACCACAATTTTGGGAAACTGCTGTAGAGCACAGCATAGCTTTGTTAAGGGAAAGTCTTGCTTTAGAAGTTTTCTCTTTGTCATAGTAGATAGTTGGATAAAGGAAATGTCTAATGGTGTTACACTTTGCAGAATCATTCAACAGGTAATTTGTTAATTTAACTGTTCCAAATGGGGGATGAATACAATGGTAAGATGGATAAGAGGGTTATTCTGACATCAAAGAGTAGTAGTAGTGTATAGTGGGATAGAACCAAAGAGTGGGCACCATAGGTGTGGCATTCTGTACTTAGTTCACTGCAATTTAATTTGTACATAAATGATATTGGGAGTGATTTAATGGATAATATCCAGTTTGCTAATGATCTTAAGAGTTAGGGAGGTAAATAGTAAATAAAAGTGATATAAAAATCTTGCAAGTTTATTTGAATAAACAAACATTGTGGACAAAGGATAATGGGTGGTGCTTCAGTATAGCTAAGTTTAAAGTTATGCACTTTGAATTGAGAAGGTTCCAATCTGTGTATTATGTTGGAATTGCACTGCTACTCCAGTAAAACTCACTGAACTTCAGTTCACTGTCCACCATGAATTTGGTAGTCATGGTGGACAGTGAATTGAACTTCAGAGAACATATTGCAAAAGTGGGCAAAACAGCACAGTGTATCATCAGTTGTATGCTGAAAAACACACTGACTAATAGGGACAAAGAAGTTATTATCCCCCTTCATAAGCTTTGATGTGTCATCTAGATTACTGTTTTTAGATTTCATTGCTTGAGTTTCTTATAGATGTGGAAGTGGTGGAGAGGATTCATAGGCAGGTGAACATGATGGCATCAGGTGCATGGAATGCTTAGTTATGAGATTAGATTCAGTGGTTAAATTCAGCCAGAGTCTGGCCCCGGAACTTTGTTATGCACCAGGCCCTAACCCGAAACATTTTTCTGTTTTGTGACTTTTCTCCCTTTACGGTAATTATGCCTACATAATCGTGTTATTATTCAACAATTGTTTACAGTTTTGAATGTGTATGTAAAGTCAATATCAACAGTCGCCAGATTATGTACCTGTGATGAAAGGGATGGGGAGGTTTGGAGCTTCCTGTAATGCATTATCTTGCAGCAGTTGACAAACAAACACTATTGTCAAAAATATTTTGACAGATATTTTGTCTTTTCTGGTTGGCAACACTGTCAGCAACAGTCAATAACCAATAATAGAATATCAGATTAGCAGTTGTTTATCAGATCTTGTGATTGTGAGAAGCACAAAGAAAATCGTGTAATATTTTTGTGTTTATGTAGGCCTACTATTTGAACTATGATAAGTACACTGGTACCTTCTTTAAATGGAAAAATAGCTCAGATGACAGTGATAATACAAAATGAGTTTGTGATGACAGTTTGTGTGTAGTTTCTGAAGAGAAAGAAGTCTGCAATGAATCCAAAGAAACACAGGATTCCCATCAGTTGCAATGCGATAATATTAATACGTTGAAGGAAAGGAAAGTAAAGATTGCCGACTTGCTTGAATGGAAAGTGGATAGCATTCAAAGGTAAATACAATTGGTTATTTTGTAAGGACCGAGGTTTTGGGCATATAACATGTGCAGAAGTACAGACTCTAGGCAGAGGTTCTTCACTCAGAGTATTCACTTAGCATCAGAGTGGATAAATGGATTAATACATATTAAAGTGGAAGGGTCTAAACAATGCCAACAAAAGCAACTCAGAAAGAAAATCGTATCTCTATGTTTGTAATATGAAATCTCACAAAAAGTGCAGAAGCAATTATTAGAAATAAAAATGAGAATTCATTGCTACACATTGTAGAAGAACAGAACACTTTAGCTCACGAAATCACGTGCAGTGTGTTTCACACTGCCTATTATATTGCAAAGCATAATCGTCCTTTTGTAGATCAGCCAAAATTAATTGATCTTCAGATTCTTAATGATCTAGATGTAGGGTATGCTTTACATAGTAATGTGACATGCACTGTGAAGGTGAATCATATTGCAAAACAAATGAAACACAAAATTGCAGAAAGAATTATAATCCATAGAACTAAAATTTCTACTATTCTGGATGAAAGTACAACCATATCTAACTAGACTGTTCTGATAGTGTACATACAGGATGCAATAAATGGTGGTTATGTTACAACACTATTCTTTTGATTTAATTCAATTAGAAAGCACCAAAGCATTGGACATTAAGAACTCACTTATGAAATGTCTTGAAAAACACAGTCTGAAAAAAGAAATCCTGCAGGAAATTCTAATTGGATTATGTATGGATGGAACCTCAGTTATGCTAGGGAAACGAGCAGGTTTGGCAACATTGATGAAAGAAGATTTTCCAATGATTTTAACATGGCTCTGTATAAATCATTACTTAGAACTTGCTGTGCATGATTCAATGAAAGATGTTATGACAACAAATCGTTTTGTGGTGTTTCTTGATAAGGTATATTCAACTTTTAGTATGTCTCCAAAGAACTTACATAAACTAAGGAAATGTGCAGAACAGTTCTGCAGTCTCACCAAAGTGGGAAAGATGTTGTCAACTAGTTGGGTTGCATAAAGTTTTTGGACTGTGAATTCTATTTGGAATAACTATGCATCATTACACAGTTTCTTTACACATGCAACTCATGATGGAAATTGAGATAGTAAAGAAAGAGCAACATTTCAAGGGCTAGTCAGTAAACTTGAAGAAATATACTTAATAAATAATTTAGGAATAATGATGGATGTGTTATCTGAGCTTTCTAGCCTCTCATAATATATAGGTATATTCTATAGGTAACGTCACAGTTTGCAAAAACAAACTGTGATGTTACCTATAGCAAACCAACTCCTGCACAGAACAAGAGAAGTATTTAAAGGCCACAAAGAGAGAGGGGCAGTATTTACTGGATGGAATTTCAGAAAGCTATATAAGCAAATCAGTTCAAAGGAGTTCTCTTGAAAGTATATGAGAGTATAATCACAAATTTCACAAGTCGGTGCATGACAGATAAGGACACAAAGTACTCAGAAATAATGAAAGTAGTTTTACCTGAGTATTGGCCGGATGATATTGCCGTGGATTTGTTTTTCTCTGTGTTATCGTGAGGTCATTCAATCTTATAGGGATTTTAAGCATGTGGAGGTAAGCATGTCAGATGCCATGAAGAAACTTCTGAAGTGTGTTGAAACAATACTAGTGAGCAATGCAGAGTGCAAGTGGGAATTCAGCATTATAAACAATATTGTGACACCAACAAGAAATGCGCTCATGGTTGAAAATGTCTCATCTTTGCTGACAGTAAATAGTTGTAGTCCATCAATTTCCCAGTGGGATCCTCTTCCATATGTTAAACACTGGATGTCCCAAGGAAGAAACAGAGTCCCTGCTTATTGTAAAAAGAGACGATGCAGAGACAGACAAATGCCAGCCTGGTTGGCTGAGTGGTTAGCATATCCACTCGCCAGCCAAAAGGCTGCAAGTTCGAATCCCACTGTGGGCATGGATGTTTGTTCTTGTCTGTGGAAATACTAGTGGTGGTAGATGGCATTGGTGTAGTTGTGGTCAGTTGGTAGATTGAGTGGTTGAGACAGAGTTTGTGGAGCAGGTGTCCTCCCTCGATGAGTCTTTGGATAAATAAATAAATAAATAAAATTAAAAAAAAAAAAAAAATGTTGCAACAATCTAGCAATAGCCTCACATTTATGATCCTTACTTTAAGGGCTCCGGAGCTTATTCGTTTAGAATTTAACCACTGAATATATTGAAGATTTGTTACAGAAATTTGTTGATATAATATGCATAACAAAAGAGATATGATATGAAGTTGCTAAAGAGGTTTTATAGAATAGATACAGTAGAAATTCTTCAATGTATGTCAGAAGGGGAAAGAACAAAAGTCATCATTGGAACATAAAGTGAGCCAGAATGGACGTGAGGTTTAAATTTTTGGCTGATTTGGGATTTTGGGTGGAGAATTTTTACTTCATAGTTTGTGATCTTTTGCCTTTTACTAAAGATTACAATGGAAATTAGCATTACAATGAACAAGTCTATGGCAAATTTTTATAACCTTGCCATTGGTGGGGCTTATAATTTTATTATTTTTTAAACAACTTTTTAATGGAAAAACAGCCATATAAACTATGGCCCCAAAAGCAGGACTAGACAAGTCTGAAGCCTTTAACAGTTTGGAATTCTTTCACTCTAGACCAAGGAATTCTTGTAGTCATCTGGTGTGTATGTGATAATAGAGAGGATTTTGGTATATGCTTTTGTTTAATGAAGAGGTCTTTGTAACTATCAAGGCACTGTACTTCATGGAGAATGATGATGGTGGGCAAAGCAAACTTAGGAACTGTCCCGTACTTCTCTTTGAGAAGCTTAAGTTTGCATTCTTGCTGTAGTAGGTCACTTGATTACATTGAGAACTACCTGATGAAGCAGTTTCTTTCTTCAGGATGAAAACATTCCTTGAAGAAACTGCCAGGACTGGCTGCAGAAAAGTTGACTGGAAAGGAATGTTTTACTTCATCCAGAGAGACAGAAGCAACATCAAGGATAACAGAGACACATCTTAATCAGGTAGAAGAGGGAATGGATTTGAGAACACCTTCCTTCAGAAGGTCACAAAGCCTGGATGCTGATCATCACTAGGAGGAGGTATTGCACCATCAAAGACAGTTGGCATATGCTCCTCCTTTCTGCTTATTGATGCCCTGCATGGTTGCCTAAGCTGTCTTCATGTTCTAACATTTGGAGGATGGAGGTTTCATCTTTTGCTTAAGATGTCTAGGTGAGAATGCTATTTAGAGAATTCAGTGATCAAGTAGGCATTGAGCGACAGCAATGTAGCTCTGTTCCAGAGGCTGGATCAGATGATTTAAAGATGCTTATGGTTATAGGCAGTTAGAGGAACTGGACTAGCAATGATGATATTTGTGTGACCTTGGTCCCTTCATGCACATCTGTAGGTGGAGGAGAAGAACAACTGCTAGGCAGTACTGGGACCCGAAGTATGGAGATATTGCCCATTCCAGGCTGCTGTGATGGGATTCTTGGAGTGCTGCAATGAGTTGCTTGTATGTAGGCATCCAGTGACATTTAACAGCTTCACATTTTCTGCTGGGCAGCCTGGTTAGATACTTCATTGAGGTTATGGATTCCTTGTGATAGCATGTACTTTGTACATGTACAGTATTTATTTATTTATCATATGGGTAAATTACAAGAATTTAATGAGCAAAACTATATACATGGCTGTTCAGTGAACCAGTCAATATCACTATTTGAAAATAAGTGCAAGTTCCTGAGGTCTCCATGGAAGGAGTGTGGAGCAGTCATTAGTGATATGATGCATAGTCTGGCCAGTACCACATGTGCAAACAGATGACTGTAAAATATCTTACAGATGTAATAGTGGGCACAGTGGCTGTGTCCAGTCCTAAATCTGATTACCTGGCTCCAGGAGTGTTCAGGTAAATTGAATCCTGGAGGTTTGACAATTGGATCTGTGATCATATACTTGTTTGTAGTTTGTAATTCAGTCAAGAATCTTCTCCAGCAGCCCAGGAGACCATGCTCTTGTATTTCCACAAGCTAGATGGGGAGATTGCGAGGTAAGTAAGCAAACTCGAGATAGGGAGATATCTTGATGTGTGGGAAGATTGATGTTATTTCTGATTTTATTTATTTGATGGTAGCTCCTCTTCTGAAAAATAGAGGAGTGATGTGTGAAAAGGACAGGCAATCATGGGAGAGGAGCAGACCTTATAGTATCGAAGATGGTCCTCATTGTTATGTTGAACTGTCTGTCCGTGAGAATGTGGTGACTTTGACTCCAAACTGGTGAGCAATATTCTGCTACTGGAAAGACCATAGCCAGGACTGCTGTTCTAAGGATCGAAGCATTATAACCCGAAGTTGTGCCTATGAGCTTGTTTAAGATATTGTTCCTGGCAGATATCTTTAAATCCGTTTTTTCAAATGTTGTGAAAATGTGAGGTTGCAGTGAAGTGGGACACCAAGATAATAAGGATTACTTTCATGGATTAGAGTCCAGTTGCAGAAGTTTGTTTTCTGTGGACCTTATGGTAAATTAAATGGAAAGTTGAAACAACAGTTTTGCTGGAGTTAGGGAATAGTCCCGTAACCCCAGAAACCCTGCTCTAGAGATGAACTGAACTTTTTCAAGCAACTGCTGGTCTCCAGTTCAGCAATCTTATGCTGGATGATGAAGTTCATCTCCTACCTGAAAACAATCACATAGACCCATGTCCACGGCAGATTCAAACCTGCAACCTGTTAGTTGGAGAGCGGACATGCTAACCACTCAGCTGACCAGGCATAGGCTGGCTTGGTTTCTGAGCCATGTGTAGTGTAGTGTAGTTATGTGGACTGCTTTATTGCTAAAAGTTATATACACATTGTAAGACATTTATATAATTTATTCCTTTCCCATTCAAAATGTATGCACAACATATGTTTATTTTTCTTTGTGTAACTTTTCTTTGTTACATTTTAGGATAATATCGAGTGAAATATGAAGTCTTCTCTTAAAAGTCATAGAAAACATATTTTGCACCAAGAAACTGTTAATAAATATCTAAGAGAGAATAATGACAAATGTTGTGAAGAAACAATACTCTTTGTTGACATGGTTGGATGCAATGTCACCGATGAAAGTCAGTATTTAAAAGATACAAATATTTTAAGTAAAGAAAAATCCAAGAAAGGTTTTGTTCGAAGAAATAAGTTTGGCCAGCTGAAAGTTATTTTACCAGTGGAGAAAAATCAAGTATCTGATGTATTTAGTAGAATAATAAAATTGTCACTATCATCTAGTAAAAGTCCTTCTCCCAGCAAGAAAAACAGCTATGCAGTAAAAAATGATTCTCTTGAAATGTCAGATTTTGCCTCTTCCTTAATATCTGCATCTAAGAACTTGAGAGAGAAAGAGAGTGAAAGGTCACTAAAGTCAGGCTTTGGTACTTATATATCTAACCAAATGATAATGAATAATACAGTAAAAACAACTTCCCATTTAACTAAAATATATAAGGAGAAAAAAAAATTGTTCACTGCTGGCAACTTCACTGAACTGCAAGAATTTCGGTGGTCATCTTCCTCTTTTGGTGAAGAGTATATAAAAGGAATTAAAGATATTAAAAAGCACTGTGTGTTTCATAAGGAAAGAAAATCTAATAAAAGCCAGGTATGTAATATATTTAAAGATCATTTAGGTTTCAGTAATCATCTTGCCGTATATATTGTTTATATTTATATTTTTGAATGGTCAATATTTTTAGGGATTATGCAAAAGAGTTACCTGTGCCTTGGCATGGTAGTTTATAGTTGGTGTAGTTGCGGTTAGTTGATGTAGAGCAGGTGCCCTCCCTCAATGAGTCTATGGACTCCCTGGAGGTGTCTAATAATAATAATATTATTATTACATCACACCTCCAGGGAGTCCAAAGACTCATCGAGGGAGGACATTTACTCCAACTCTTTATCTCCACCAACTATAACCAACCGCAACTACTGTCATCATCTACACCAATGCCATCTATCGCCCACCATCTCCACTAGTATTTTCACAGACAATTACAAACATCCATGCCTATGGTGGGATTCAAACCCGCAGCCTTTTGGCTGGAGAGCAAATACACTAAACCACTTGGCCAAACCAGGCCGGCGAATTTTTTGTCTTACAAAAACAGTGATCTTGCAAAGGAGTGAAAAGAGGGTAAAATAGTGCTAATTTGTAAAAATGGTGTTGAAACTGATGTTTTCATTTACAACTTGAACAGTGCATAAATTTTTAATCTATCAGTAAAACATTTACAGCTTTCAGCACATACAAACCACATATATATCTTACATACATCAGCACTCAATGTTCAGGATGTTTCCCTTTTGCTTTCACACACTCCCGAAAGTCTGTGAGGCCACATATTGATGGCAGCATGCACAGCATCCAATGAAAATGCTGGCACTGCTTGCTCCAAATCCACTTTCAAGCTGGCGATGCTGAGGTGTTGTTTCTTTCAGGTTACTGGACAGTTCCTAACAGCAAAGTGCTGTTAGGAACTCTCCAGTAGAAAGACTCTCACCCCCAGGTCATCAGTTAGCACACATGACATCATTCTTCGTGTATCTGACTGCCAAAGAACAGGTCGACCTTTAGGTTGATGCAACTCTCAGGACACAACAGCTTGTGAGGGCTGTGAAGCCAAATCTCTGCACTAACCCTGTGAGAATGCAAAAAGTCATGTCGAGTGAGATGAAAGTTTCGCGACATGACTTTCTGCATTCTCACAGGGTTAGTGCAGAAGTTTGGCTTCACAGCCCTCACAAGCTGTTGTGTTCTAACAGTTGTATCAACCTAAAGGTTGACCTGTTCTTTGGCAGTCAGATATGTCTTCTGTATTGTTATAATAGTTAATAGTCCAATACATAAAACATCTTACTTATCTCAAGTGTTTTTAGCATGTTGAAAATAACAGGTGGCTGCATTCCAGCCTTGTGAAGTGCTATTACAGCTACACGAGATTTCATAATCTCTCTACTGCATTTTAACCCTATACAGCTAGACAACTCCCTATACTGAGGTGTTGTTTCTTGCAGGCTACTCTCCCAAGGTCCAACCACAATTTGAAGTCCAGCAGATTCAGACTGGGACTTTCAGATACCAATCAGATGGTGATATGTGGTCGGGCACATTTGCCTCCAACCACTGTTGTGTGGTCCTTGCTTTATTGAATTGTGTTGGTTAGTGCAAATCAGTGGATTGGATTGGAGATTGGCTGTCTGATCAACAGGTTGTGTATGGGGGGGGGGTGATATTCCAGAAGAGGAAAATCACTAATGGCATGCCCCAGGGGTCTGGTTTGAGGCCATTGCTGTTTAACTTGTATATAAATGGCATTGTAAAGAGCTTAAATGGTGATATACAGTTGTTTGCATTTGTTGTAAAGTTGCGAAGAGTATGAGAAGTAGAGTAGACGATGTAGTTTTGCATGAGGACATGTTACAAAGTGTAAGGTTTTAAAATTTGGGAAGCAAAGATGGGATGCAGAGTATAGGATTGGTGGTGATATTTTAGAGGAGGTGGAGGAGATGAAGGATTTGTGGTGGATACAGACTTGAAATTTCATGGACAATTTTGCTAAAATTGTGAGGACAACACAGCAGATTATGGGAAGGATGCAAGGGAACACTGACATATAAAAGTAAGGATGTTTTGATTCCATTGTATATATTAAACAGGCTGCATGTGGATTACCGTGCATAGATTTGGTTGCCAGGTTTTCAAAAAAGGAGATGTTGGAGAGGGTCCAGAGGCAATTGATTAAGTTGCTTTCTGGTCTCTGTAATGTGGAATATGAGGATAGATTAAAAGAATGTAAATTACAGAGCCTAGTGGGTAGAAGGAAGAGAAGAGACATGATCGAAATGTATAAGTTAGTAAGCGTGGATGAGATTTTTCATAGAATATCTGGAGAGGTAGAATGAGAGGCCATCCCTGTAAGCTGTATAAAGTGTGTGTGTGAGCAAGGGAGTGAGGAGTAGATTTTGGATCATGGAGAGTGGTGGATGATTAGAATGCATTGTCTGAGAGTGTGGTGAGTTGAGTTATGCATGTGAGAGTAGGACCTCCCACGATGAGTCTCTTGACCCTGTGGAGGTCTGTTGATAATAATAAACACAAAGATTTCTACAAGCTTGGTCAAACCTCAGCCTTTTGCAGTAAACATTCAGTGGTTTTTAGCAGCTAAGCTACCAAGATGTTTACCAGACCCATTATCAGTGGTGACCCGTGAAGTTTTAAGTGGGGGTGCTGCCTATACAAAATTTTAAAAAAATCATTCTTTTTTTCCTAATCAATAACCAATTTATTAATATACATCTGTAGATTTATTTATTAATAAATTGGTTACTGATTAGGAAAAAAGAATTTTTTAAAAATTATTTTGTATAGGCAGCACCCCTACTTAAAACTTCACGGGCCGCCACTGCCCATTATGAAAAAAATGACACTGAAAAAAAAAAAAAAAAAGAGAGAGAGAGAGATGGAGGACTTAATGGAAAATTAAATCTTTATTAGTTTTAGCACTTTCTTTTAGTTTTAAATATTAATTTTTGCCTGTGTATTACGGTCATTGTACAAATTGCTATAAATAAATGGAACAACATAATATACAGTTGAGAATATAATTCAAAGTCCTACAGCAGCTTTAGTAAGGTAAAAAACAGTCAATAAATTAGAGTTTAACTAGAAAAGATTAGTACTTTGAAGAAGTACCATTTCCCATAAGGAGAATAAATGTAGGTCATCAGACCAGTTCAAGTTAGGGTGATGCAAGAATGTTTCACAACTTTCTTTATAGTCTTTTTATAAGAAAACTACCCTTGTGCAGAATTTTTTCAATTTTCCAAACAATCCTGTATTTAAAAAGTGGCACGTTTTGCAAAGCCATATTGTTCTGGATACTTTATTATTATTATTATTATTATTATTATTATTATTATTATTATTATTATTCAGGCCTCCATGGCTTCAAGAGACTCATCATGGGAGGTCCTTCTTAGGAAACACAGTATCATACCACTCATTGACCATTCTTGCTCTAATTATTCTCTGAGACAATGCATTCCACAGTTTAACCACTCTCCATGCGAAGAAACCCTCTTGCTCACAGCTTCCTTTCGTAACTTCCAGTGATGGCCCTTTGTCATCGCTCCTTCCCGCCGTTCCACCAAGTGAAATAACTCCCCAATGTCTACCCTGTAACTGCCTCTCAACAGTCTCGATCATATCACCTCTCCTTTTTCTATCTACCAAACTTTGTACTCCACATTCCCTCAGTTGATCCTCGTACCTAACATTGTTATTCGCCTCTGTACCCTTTAAACAGTTAATTTATCCCTTTCAGATCCTGAGGACCAAATTTGAGAACAAGTCTAAGTGTAGTCTGATCAGGTTCTTATACAAGAATGATAACTCTTTTATCTCTGCAGGTCAGCATCCTTCTCAGTATTGCAGCAGTCCTCTGGGTTACCTTCACCGCTTTTGCAATATGCTCCCTGAATTTACTTTTTCCAACAATCATCACCCCCAGATATCTTGTCTCCCCAACTTCCTCCAGTACAGCTCCTCCAGTTGAGTGTGCAGCTTCCCATTGATATATCCCAAACTTCAAGACTTTACATTTTTTTTGCATTAAACCGACACCCCCATTCATTTGCCCATCTGTCTAGTTTATTCAAATCCTCTTGCAGGGCTGCCACATCTGTACTATTCAGTTATCATTGATAAATTTACTTTAATATTGTGTAGTTTTGTTTGCCTTGCGTATCTTAGTGCGTCTGTTTGTGTGTTTTTGGTTTATAATTTGATAAAATACTTTACTAGTAAGTATGGCTTCAGTACGAAGGAAAATGGCGGCCAGTAATGATGGTTCGCCATCTTCTTTCAAGAACGGTAATGTAAAGGAGATGATTCAGTGTACTATCTGCGAAATGTACGCTTTGCGGAGTGCGGTCAGAGTGTGGTTAGATGATAATAAAGGAGTGAATGTGTGTAGAAAATGTAGGGAGAATGAGGAATTGAAGTGTATTTCGGATCGTGAGTGTGATATTTTTGTCAAACTTCAGAATGAAGAAAATAGGGATATGACAAGAAACGGTGAGGTTGTACCAGAGAATTGTGAGAGTGTGAATGATAGTATTAATGGTTTTACAGAGAATAAAAAAGATGAGATAGATGCAATGAGTGAGTTCGCGTTGTTGAATGGTGCGATACAAAGGGCAAAACAGCAGCTAGAGCGTATGAGCAAAAGTCGACTGATTGAACCAGCCAATAATAAAAAGTATGACAGGAAAAATAGGCGTATGAGTGTGAACATGAACAAAATGAAGGATAGAGTGTTGTATGGAGACTCGTTAGTACAAGGTGTGTTAGTAGAGGATTTGACAAAATCGTACCAACCTGGTGCGACCATAAAGGATGTAACTGAGTCTATTAGAGAGCAAAAGGAAAGGGTGAAAGAAATGATTGTTGTGGCAGGTACGAATGATTTGAAAGGAGATAAAATGGAAATGATAGAAGACCTGAATGAATTGTTTGAGGTAGCAAAAGAAAATTGCTGAATGTAGTGGATGTGCAAATTCAGGGAAACTAGATTTATTATGGGGAGAGGGTATACAGTCCTTAGGGAGGCAGTTGAATGTATGAATGAATATAATATGCCCGAGCGAATAAGGACAACAAATCAGAGTGGGATAGTTAATATAAGGCATCAAGGTAGGGTTGGGGCTAATGGGGGTCTTAAATTCATGTACACTAATGCTAGGAGTATTAGGAACAAGAAGAAAGAGTTTTTGGCCATGGTTGGCACTTCCAGACCACAGGTTATTGGTATTAGTAAATCATGGCGGACGGTAGATGATATAGCTAGTGGGATGGAATGTGATGGATATAGTGTGTTCAGGAATGACAGGGAGAATAAAATGGGGGAAGGAGTATTGTTGATGATAGCTGATGAGCTCCAGCCAAGGAGAATAGAAGTTGAATTGCAGGATAGAGAAAAGAGCACATTTGAGGCCATTTGGTGTGAGATTGTGGCTAGCAGAAATAAATATACAATTGGGTGCTGCTATAGACCAGGTGATGGAAAAGATGGTGGTGACAGTATGCACAAGCAAATAGAAGAAATGAGTGGAAGGAGGGTGATTATTATGGGAAATTTCAACTATGGTCGCATTGATTGGAGTGAGGAGAGGACATACGGGATGAAGGAATTGGATTTTATGCGGTCATTAAGGGATATTTTCCATTACATGCTATCTGTGAAAGCATGTAATGGAAAATACTAGGGGTCAGAGAGTGCTTGACCTAGTAATTACACCTGAGGATTTGGCTGTAACAAATATGACCACATTGCCACCAATTAGTGAGAGTGATCATAGGGTCTTGACTTGGGAGGTGGCTAAAGGTGTGGAATTTTCAATTAAGACAGGGTACATGTGGAATTATCGGGCTGGAAAGTATGACAAGCTTAGGAGTTTGATTGGTTCAGTGCCATGGCATGTACAACTGCAAGGACTAGAAGTTGATAGTGCATGGGAGGCAGTTAAGAAGTATTTGCATGAAGCAATGGTTGACTGTATACCTAGAGTCTGAATAATAAATCAAGTAGGGGTTAAATGGATGAATAACACCATTAAGCTTGAGCTACAAAAAAAGAAACAACTATGGAGGGAATTTAAGGAGAAAGGTGACCAGCAGGCACAGGAACGGTATAAAGCGCAGGCCAGAACGGTAACGAGTGTGGTAAGAAAAGCACAAAAGGATTACGAAAGAACATTGGCCATGCAGGCTAAAGAGAATCCTAAACAGTTTTTTAGATATGTTGCAAGTAAAAGAAAAAATGTACATGGCAGATTGATTTTAAAGAATGCCGATGGTAGGGAGGTAACTGAATCAGTTGAGATAGTTGAGTTACTGAGTGAGCACTTTGCAAGTATATATCAACCAGGTGGTGACATTGCAGAAACGAATAAACCAGTAGATTATACGAGAATTGTGGTGAATGAAGTGGAGGTGAGTAGTCTATTGCATAACCTCAATGTCAATACATCCGTGGGATTGGATGGTATACCAGCTCGTGTCGTACGAGAAGCAGCTAAAGAATTGTCAGTACCTTGACCATTTTGTTTAATTTGAGTCTCGGGTCTGGGTTAGTCCCGAGAGGGGTGGAAAGAGGGGAAAATAGTACCACTGCATAAAGGTGGTTCCAAGACTGCTGTTGTAAATTACCGACTGATTAGCATATCAGGAATCATTGTCAAGGTCTTAGAGAAATTAGTCAAGAAAAGAATACAGGATTGGATAGATGAAAATGGGATATTGTATGGGGGACAACATGGTTTTGTGAAGGGTAGATCATGCCTCAGTAACTTGCTCACATTTTATAACACAGTGACGGCTGAACTGGATAGGGGTAATGGGTTTATAGTGATACTACTGGACCTTGATAAGGCCTTTGACAGGATACCACACGGAACCCTAATTAGTAAACTGGAGCAGATGGGGATAGATATAGGGTTGGTGAGATGGATAGGAGGGTGGTTGAAGGAGAGATACCAGAGAGTGGTTTATTCAGGAGTGGAGTCTAAAAGACGGCTTGTGACTAGTGGTGTGCCGCAGGGCTCTGTTCTTGGACCACTGCTTTTCAATTTGTTCATCAATGATACAGGAAAGGATTTGAGAGGAAGTGTTCACTTGTTTGCTGATGATGCAAAGTTGGGTAGAGCAATTGTGGGTGCATAGGATGTCAAAATTTTACAGGATGATTTGGATAGTTTGGAGGACTGGGCTAGGTAAAATGGATGTCAATTTAATGTGGCAAAGTGTAAGGTTATGCACTTTGGGGTGAAAAGAATAGCAGCAGTATATCGCATTGGTGGAACCGTACTCCAGGAGATTGACGAGGCCAGGGACTTGGGAGTGTTGGTGGATAGGGAGCTGAAGTTTAGGGGGCGCATTGCAAAAGTGGCTAAATCAACTCATCAAATCACTTGGTTGCTGAAAAATACTTTAATAAGCAGAGACAACCAGGTTATTGTTCCTCTGTATTGAGCCCTGATAAGATCCAATCTAGACTACTGTGCCCAGATTTGGGCACCAGGGTTTCTTCTTGATGGGGAGGAGGTGGAGAGGATCCAGAGACGAGTGACCAAGATGATAGCAGGTCTGTGGAATGAACCCTGTGAGAATAGGTTGAAGATATGTGGGTTGCAGAGATTGGACGATAGGCGAAGGAAGGGTGATATGATTGAGACATTCAGATTACTGAAGGATTTCTATAAGATTGATCCAGAAGATATTTTTGAAAATATGACTGGTGGTGGGAGGACTAGGGGCCATGAATGGAAGCTTGGCAAGAGCGTGGTTGACAAGGGTGTTAGAGCTAGGTTTTTTACTTGGAGTGGAATAAGCTTCCAGAGTCTGTGAATGAGTGGAATAAGCTTCCAGAGTCTGTTGTGGGTGCTACGACCGTGAATGAGTTCAAGGCAAGGTATGATAGATACTGTGTCAATGTCGAATAGTTGTTCTTGAGATGATGTTAGGGCCTCCCTCGATGAGTCTGTTGACTCCTTAGAGTTGTCCGGAACAATAATAATAATAATAGTCATTGTGTGTGTAACTGGTAGTTGGAGGGTTAAGTATGGGAGATGGTGAGTTGTATGTTGTAGAGTAGACTGTCCTCACACAGTGAGTCCTTGTATGGCGTGTGCTAATAAACTTTTAGCAGCCGATTTGCTTAAAAAAATGTGGGTTTCCCTTTGTGAGAATTACACCTCCCACCCCCAAAAGTATAAACAAATTGTATTATCTCTCCAGATCTGCCTGACTGTCCTATGTAGCATAACCTACAAGTACAGCTTAACTTGTAGACACCTGGTTTTTAAGTTTTGTTGGCAAAGCAACCTTCTATATATACAATCAATCACAGATAAAATCTTGGTTTTCTTGTTCATCTGACTGTTTAGAGATTGGAATCGAATTTTTTTAATTGATGTTCTGTAGTAGCCATTTTTTGGTAAAACTAAGCTTTTGTATCTCTTGGTTCCTTTTATTTCCTGAACATTTTTCCATTATCTTAAGATAATGGCCTTATTAAGTTCACTGCAATTCTAGAAATGCAGTTTTAATATTTTCATTTCTAGATGTTTCTTAAGAAATTATATTCCTGTAAAATTGCTAGTGAAGATTATCTCTAAACAGGCTTCCCAATGTAATAGAAAAAGAAGCACAATGCATGCAAAAATAAATGTGCCCCAGCTGGATTTTTCATGTCACATATCCATCAGTGGCTTTAACAGGCACTTAAGCACCCATAGCCTTTCAAGTATCCTTGGACTTCTCAGCTGTAATACGGCAGTTATCCCTATGCCAATAAGTATTCTTGTGTGTAAATTGCATGTATTCTACTGGCCAGTTTATCTGTTTTGAAGGACAAAAAACCAGAGTTTCCAGGAGAAAAAAAACCTCTACCTCTATATGAGACTGGCTAACACACCTGTAATCAAAAGAGACCATATAAAGGTCCCTCGTGTCACTGACAGGAATCGAACCCAGGTCTTTCCGACCATAGGGCTTTGTCTATACTGACTGAGCTATGGAGGCTCTTTCATCATTATTATTATTATTATTATTCGTGACACCTCCAATGAGTCCGAAGATTCATCGCGGGAGGATACCTATTGTACAACTCTCCGTCTCCACCACTACACCGAACCTCTACCACCAATCAACAACATCAGCACCATCTACTGCCTACCACTACCGCAGCTAGTATTTTTTGTCTGTAAATTGCGTATGTTCTGAAGGGCCAATTTGTCTGTATGTGGGATGAAAAACCTGAGTTTCTGGGAGAAAAAACCCTGCTACCTCCGTATGAGATCGACTAACTCACCTTCGATTGAAAACGTCCATATAAAAATTCCTCCTGTCATGACGAGAATCGAACTTAGGCCTTTTCTAATTGAAGGGCACAATGTACCGTCGTTCTTCCAATTGCACTACAGAGGCACTTAAATCACATCACATACAAGCCCAAATGCCACTAGCCATTCTGGATGAAGTGCATACCACTCTGCACTTTATAGCCATTGTCAGCTTACTGCTGGCCTGCAACGTTCTTGAAAATTTAACATTTGACTCTCATGCGCCAGCTTAGTGCTTAGTAGTTACAATGGCCCTGCTTGGAAATGTCAAACTAATATCCAAGGTGATGAAGTAATAAGGTACAAGAATTACCATTGGAATATTCCTGCTTATTTATAACTAACTGCATTTGCTGGATATGCAATGAGAATTAACAAAGCATTATTGCTTTTATGCTTAAAGTACAGTAGAGCAATGACCAAAGATTATGCCAAGAAAATATAGCCTTCCAAAAAGATTTTACACCAGTAGAACAATAACAAGCCCATTCTTAACTTCAAGAAAATATTTTTGTCACTATTGCATTAAATTGAGTCTCATGAAAAACTGACAGAGGACCTGCATTTTAGTATCTAATTGCCAGATTTCTAAAAATTTCATACGTCAGACTTCAGGAAAATGGGATGTTTAAGGGTCAAAGCTGTATAACTGAGAGGAGACCTCCACATAGCCTTTAAAGGAATGTGGAGAACCGACCAGGGCTTCTGACCTAATGTCCAATCCTCACCTTCTCGTGCTGCACCATGTTGGGTATCTATTCGGATACTGAACAAACGAGGATGGGCTGGCAATTTGGGATTTAGCCGACCAAATTGTATTCTTATTGGTTAAACCAAAATAAAAAATGATGGTACAACATGACAAAATTTCATGCCGGCTGGGGCGTCGCCTGGTTAAACAAGGCCCCCGTTGTTTTCGCCAGGGAACCAGGGCGAACAGCAAAAAGTCAGCTACTGGAACAAATCTGAAAACAAACCCCAACTCAACATCACCAGAGTTAAAGATCGGTACTATCAACGTAAGAAGCCTGAATGGCAAAGAAATGGAGCTAGCTGAGGAATTAGATAAGTACCAGATAGACATAATAGGGGTGAATGAAACAAAAAAGACCAAAACTGGTGAGATCTTTCTGAGCAATAAATACAAAATATTATATTCAGGCAATGACAATCGAGCAAAGAAGGAGTAGCCATAGTATTTAACACAAAATACGAGGCTAATCTTCTTGAATGGCAGTCAGTCTCAAGTAGAGTAATGTGGGCAAATATGAGAATGGGGAACTGGACAATGAGACTTATTTGTGCCTATGGTCCCACAGAAGGTTCTACTAAGGTAGAAGTGGAGGAATTTTTTGAGGCTTTAGAAAAAGCAACTGACACAATGAAAAAGGAAAAGTTGGTCCTTGTTGGGGATCTAAATAGCAGAGTAGGAAATGATTGTGAGACATACAAAAATATTTTGGGAAAATTTGGAGAAAAGAGCAGAGCTAATAATAATGGCAAATATCTGTTGGATTTCTGCTCAGGACATGGACTAGTTATTGCTAACCCCATGTTCCAACATAAAAATGTGCACAAATTTACATGGAGAGAAGAGACTAGGAATAAGAAAAGTCTCATTGACTATGTTATTGTTGATAGTGATGTTTTCTCCCTGGTGCAGGACACCAGAGTGTACAGAGGATTTGAAATTGGAAGTGATCACTATTTAGTCTTGAGCAGGATAAAATTGAATTTCATATTGAAAAGAATAACATGTAAGAAAGTTTTAAAGCGAATAAAAGTTGAGCAGCTGTCAGATGTGAACTGTAGACTAAAATACAGAAAGATTATTGAAAAGAAAATGAAAGAGTTTGAGAACAGGGATCAAACCTTGGAGATTCAGTGGCAAACTCTGAAGAAAACATTGATTGATTCTGCCAGAGAGGCATGTGGTAAGGTTGTTTGTAAGGATAAAAAAATCAGAACTCCCTGGTGGACACAGGAAGTTAAAGAGGCAGTGAAGGAAAAGAAGAAAGCATATCAAAAGTTCCTGTCAAATGAGTCAGCTAGTGCTCTTAGAGAATATAGAGACAAATGCAAGAATGCTAAACACTGTGTAAAACTAGCTAAACAAAAGTCATGGGAGGACTTTGGCAAGAATATAGAAAATAAATAAAACGAAGGTGGCAAAATATTCTGGAGGTTGTTGAAGAAGTTTAGGAATGGAGGAAAGAGTGCTGTAAAAGGAATTAGAGATGATAAAGGTGACATGAAAATGGGAGAAAAAGATATCCTTGAAGTATGGAGTAATTACTGTGAAAAACTGCTAAATGAAACAAGCAGTGATTACAGCACAGTGGTAAAAAACACTGCCCAGGCATGCAGTCAGGAATACATATCCATACTTGAAGTAGAAAAAGCCATCAAAGGCTTGAAATGTGGAAAGGCAGCAGGAGTAGATGATATTCGACCAGAAATGCTGAAGTATCGTGGTATAAGAGTCTTACAGTGGCTGCACTGCATAGTTCAGAAAGCCTGGACAGAGGGACGAATTCCCGATGATTGGAGTAGAGCTCTCATAGTACCCATATATAAAAAGGGAAATAAAACTGAATGTGAGAATTACAGAGGTATTTCCCTACTGAGTGTTCCTGGCAAGATCTATGCAAGTATACTTGAGAAACGGTTGAGAAGGATTGTGGAAGAAAAGCTTGGCGAAGAACAAGCTGGATTCAGGCCAAATAGAGGCTGTCAGGATCAGATCTTCACTTTACGACAAATAGTCGAGAAAGCATAGGAATATAACAAAGATCTGTATTTAAGTTTTGTCGATTTGGAAAAGGCATATGAGAAGGTGCCAAGAGAGAAGCTATTCAATACACTGCAGTTATATGGTGTCAATGGGGCATTATATCAAGCAATACTTAGTCTTTATTTGAGTTGTAAGTCAGCAGTTAGAATTGAAGGAAGTACAGGAAGCTGGTTTGATGTTAAATCTGGTGTGAGACAAGGATGTACATTATCCCCTCTGTTATTCATTATCTATATGGATCACATTATGAAGGAAAGTGGTATTAAACATGATATCGAAATTGGAGATGTTAATGTCAGCTGTTTGCTTTATGCGGATGATGTTATACTTCTAAATACATCCGCTACAAGTCTGCAAGATTCTCTGACTAAATTGAATAGCTGTTGTAATAGATATGGTATGACGGTCAGCAATAAAAAGACAAAGACAATGAAAATAGGCAGAATCATTGAAAATGTCAACTGTGTTGTGAATGGATAACCTGTGGAACAAGTAAAACATTTCAGCTATTTAGGCACGATTTTTACTGAAGATGGTAAATTAAATATAGAAATAGACAACAGAATCAGCAAAGCTGGTATGGTGGGTAGTCAATTGAATAAATTCATATGGAATAAGAGAGAAATTAGTCGGAACACCAAATTAGCTGTATACAAGACAGTGTTCAAACCAGTTTTAACTTATGGATCTGAGAGCTGGGTCAGAAGTAAAACACTTGACCAAAGACTAGAGACCACAGATATGAGAGTCCTGAGAAAGATTATAGGCGTGAAGAGATGGCATCAATGGCAATATCATATTAAAAACGAGGATATTAGGAAAGAACTTGACATTGTCAGCATCCGGGAATGCGTTAGCAGAGCTAATCTCAGGTGGTATGGTCACTTAAACAGAATGGGCGAGGAAAGATTAGCAAAACAAGTGTTCTCTGCCAGGTTGGCAGCAAAATGACCCAGAGGAAGACCAAGATATAGGTGGATTGATACGGTACAAAGTGCCTTAGACGATAGAAATAGAAGATCTGATAATGTTGGAGTCTTGACAAGTAACAGACTGATTTGGAGGAAAATTGTAGACAGGAAATTAATAATGATGTAATTTTTTTCATGTAGTACTATACATATCCTGTACACCCATTGAGGGTACATGGTAGGAATTTGATGGTGATGACTTCAGGAATGTGTTGTTGGACCTCAAATTTAGAAAGCATTAAAAGGTGAAGAATTGGGAGAGAGTCATGCTAAAACAGAATTAGAATATTTAAACTGTTAAGAGATATTGAATTATTTCTGTTGCAAAGTTTATGCAACAGAAATTTTTTTTTCTAGAAGTATGTTTTCCTGTATTTTTCACACACAAAAATATCTGATTAATACCTGCCAGAATGTTTATGGCCTCCCTCAATGTATCTACAGACTTCATGGAGTTGCCCACATAATAGTAATAATAATAATTATTGTTGTGTAGGTTTCTGTGGAGATAGGACATTTAAGGAGTATGTTTTCACAAAAAAAGTCACACAGAAGCAATTTTTTATTTTCTCGACTTGTTTTGTAAAAATTCTGTTGTTTCACTTCATCAGGATAATTACATGAATAAACTAAAACATTCATCCTAATTTGTGTCTTCTTTCGTTCTCAACATCTCTGAAGTGTTCCGATTCGGTGTACCTCTCCAGATCTGCCTGACTGTCCTATGTAGCATAACCTACAAGTACAGCTGAACTTAGACACCTGATTTTTTAAGTTTTGTTGGCAAAGCAACCTTCTATATATACAATCAATCACAGATAAAATCTTGGTTTTCTTGTTCATCTGACTGTTTAGAGATTGGAATAGAATTTTTTTAATGGATGTTCTGTAGTAGCCATTTTTTGGTAGAATTAAATTAAGCTTTTGTAGCTCTTGGTTCCTTTTATTTATGTTGATGGAAGTTCTGTTGGCCCTATCTTGCAAGGAATTGATGTCTATTTTTTGCACTGGATGGTGATGAGATCTTGGCATTTAGGTACTGTTCTGTGTTTGTTGGCTTACTATAGACTGAGAAGTTGAGTGCATTTTGTTTGGCTTACTTTGGTTTACCTACCTCAAGTATTGTATCCAAAAATGCTAAAGACTTGTTTGTTTCTAATTCAACAGTGAATTTAATTTGAGAATGAATGTTGTTGTGGTAGGTGACAAAATTTTCTAATTGGATAATATTACCATGCCAGATAACAAAAATATCATCAGTTATACCTTTGCTAGATTTTTGGTTGTGTTTCTTGTTAATAGAGGGTTATTTTTTCAAACCATGCCATGAATAAGACGGGTAACAATGAAGAACCCATTGCTAGTCCTTTCTGTTCAAAATAATCTTCTTGATTGAAAAAGTACTATTTATGCAGTGTTTAAAGAGATCCACTGTCTGGTGGGAGGATGTCTTGTAGTAGTTGTATAGTTTCTATTCTTGGAATGTTAGTGAAAAGATTACTACATTCAGGCTTGAATTATATCAATAGGAACCATTGTGATGTCTTTGATGTTTGCTATGAAGTGTGTGGTGTTCTTTATGTAAGATGTTTGCCTGGTGTAAGGTTTTAGTAGGTTGCTTCTCCAACAAAATTTAAAGGTTGCCTTCTACCCAATCAACAAGATCTCTCATTACCTTAAACCTCTACATCTGTCACTTAAAAAACCAGGTATCTACAACACCAGTTGTGTTGTGGTTTACACTTTATAGGACAGACGGGCAGATCTGGAGAGGTTTCCTGATTAGAACACTTCAAAGACGTCGAGAACAAAAGAAGACACAAATCATGGCTGGCAGCATATACAACAGAAACAAAACATCAAGTAGCATGGCAACAAACAAAAATGCTCCACAAGATTACTGTTTTTTTCCCAAGAGCATCCAGAGAATTAGCTGTAATGATTAAACATCCTTTACAGTGCAACAAAGGGATAATTTTACATCATTTGGTCTTGATTAAATCATCACAGCACACTTGTATCTGTCAGTTGTATACAGCAACTCACGACCAGCAGCCAGCATAATAGCTAATGCACACTTTCCATTATTTTATTCATGTTCATATATTTTCACTAGAGTTGTTAAATATCATTACTTGTTTTCTGATATTTTATTATTCATGCAATTATCCCGATGAAGTGAAGCAAAAGAATTTTCACAAAACTAGTTGAGAAAATAAAAATTAGTTTCTATGTGATATTTTTATTTGTGGAAAAATATTGGAAAACATACTTCTTGAATGTCCTATCTCTACGGAAGCCTACACAACAATAATTATTATTATTACTATTACATGGGCAACTCCATGAGGTCTGTAGATACATCAAAGGAGGTCATATACCTTATACTAGATATTAACTAATGCTTGCACAATATCTGTCATAATTTGCTTTGAAATTACTGACATGATATCCACAACAGATTCTGGTAATGTGTTATTCCACTCATTCACCACTTTCCAAGCCAAAAATCTAGTCTCATGCACTTCGAACCACACACTCTTGCTCAATTTCTATTGATGACCCCTAGTTTTCTCCTCTCCCCTCCCACTAGAGCTATAGTGAAAATTTTCCTCTGCTCCTTTAAGTAATTTTTATGTCTTAAAATATCACCTGTTTTTCATCTGTCAACCAACTTTTGTAACCTACAAATCTTCAACCTGTCTTTATAAGGAGCATTCCATAGACCTGCCACCATTTTGGTCACTCACTTCTGGATTCTCTCTATCTTGTCTTCATCCCCATATAACCCAGGTGACTAGATCTGTACAGTAATTCAGATGGGGTGTATTATTATCAAGAGGTGTATTAACCTCCTTATCGCTGCTTATCAGGGCATTCTTCAGGTAATTCTGTGAAGTGGTTTCTGAACTTTTGAAGAATATCCTCTGAACTTAATTCCCTATCCACCAACACCCCCAGATCTCTTGCTTCATCAATTTCCTGAAGAACATATTAATCAATGTAATATACTGCTGGTAATCTTTTCACCCAAAAATGCATAACCTTACACTTTGCCACATTAAACTGACACCTGTTTTCCTTTGCCCATACTGTCAGTCTATTTAAATCATTTTGCATATTTTTAAAATCATCTTTATTGATTATTACTCTACCAAATTTTGTATCATCAGCAAACTACTGAATATTTCCCCCAGATTATTTCCTTATCATTAATGTACAAATTAAGTAGTAGTAGTGCCTAAGTACAGGATCCTGCAACACGCTGCTAGTTATAGGTTTTCTACACCTCTCTATCAGCTACTCTCTTATTTCCTACTTCAATGAGAGATTTGGGAGTGGTGGTGGTGGTGGTGCACAAGGACCTATAATTCAGGGGCCACATTACATAAGTTGTGAAGACATCACATCACCTGCAGAAATAAAGAGGTTATAATGCCATTGTACAAGGCCTTGATCAGGCCTCATATGGATTATTGTGCACAGATCTGGTTGTCGGGATTTCACAGTGATGAGGGATATGTTGGAAAAGGTCCAGAGAAGATTCACAAAGGTGGTCAGTGGGCTTTGGAATGTGGAGTATGAGAACGGATTGAGAGAATATAAGTTGCAAAGCCTCGTGAATAGGAGGAAGGATATGATTGAGACATAAGCTAGTCAGGGGTTGTTATCAGGTTAACATGGAAGAGATTTTTCATAGAATGGGAGGAGGAGGATAGAACAAGATATCATTGCTGGAAACTATATAAGGAGGGTAAGAGCAGAGGAGTGAGGAGTAGGTTCTTTGTATGGAGAGTGGTTGGTGAGTGAAATGCATTGCCTGAGTGTGTTGTGAATGTAGACAAATTGAATAATTTTAAGGCAAGGTTGGATGAGCATTGTGTGCAATAGTGTGTACCTCTCGCGGTGAGTCTCTAACTCCATGGAGGTCGGATGTTAATAATAATAATAACATCCATTCCCATTTGCTGCTATCAGAATTCCATGTGATATTCTTTCAAAGCATTTACAAAGTCCAGTAATATCACCATTTAGGCATTCCTTTTATCCAGTTCAGTTGTCACTTTGTTGTAAAAAGCTGTTGCTTTTTTATAATACCTCCAATGATTTAGTCAATAATTTTCTACTTCATTCTTAAAGTTCCTTTATGCAATGGAACTGTTTTCCCTTCTTTCCACCTCTTGGGACAAACTCCAAGCTCAGACTTTAATTAAACAATCTAGTCAAAGGCACTGCCTATTCCCTATCACATTCTTGCAATATGCAAGTTGATATACCATGTAATTCCATGGCGATATTCATATCAGAGTTCTGTAATATTCTATGTACCTCCAGTTCATTTATCTCTCTTTCCACATAAATTTGCCAATCTTTTGTTGCTGCTTTTGCCGGCCTGGTTGGCCAAGTGATTAGCATATCCGCTCTCCATCCAAAAGGCTGCGGGTTCAAATCCAGCCGTGGACATGGATGTTTGTGATTGTCTGTGAAAATAGTGGTGGTTGGTGGTAGATGGCGCTGGTGTAGATGATGAGTAGTTGTGATTAGTGGAGTGGTGGAGACGGAGAGATGTAGAGTAGGGCCCTCCCTCGATGAATCCTTGGCCTCCCCGGAGGTTTAAGTAATAATAATAATAATATTCCTACCTGGATGATATTATACTCTTGCAAAGTGGTCACTTAGTAATTCAACTATTTTAGCTGCTTCAGTTACCTCGCTATCATCAGCATTCATCAAAATTCTGTAATTATTCTTCCCTTTTGTTTGCCACATACTGAAAGAACTCTTCTGGATTATCTTTTGCTTGCAATTTCCTTTTTTTAATTTTGTAGCTCTTGGTTAATAATGCTATTTATCCATTTAACTCTCATTTGAATTTATACTCCTCACTATGTATGCACTTTCCTTCCAGTTTGTTATGCTGTCACTGCTCCAAGTAGTCTTCTGAGTTTGTCATACATACATACATACAGCTCTGTAATTCCACATATACTCCTTCTTAACTAAAAATTCCACATATTTAGCCAGCTTTCCAAAGATGACTGCACTGCTGCCAGTCATTCTCATCTGGCAGCAGTATGGTCATCTTTGTTACAAACATCCTAGATTACTAGATCTAGCATTCTCAAATCCCTGGCACTTTTCATCACATACTGCCTGTAGTGATTATTTTTATTATTTTCCTGACCCCATCACAAGTCTCAAGACTCATTGCAGGAGGTCAACACCTGTGAACAGAAAGTCTATCATACTATTTAAAATCATCCACAGTCTGCATTTTCACCACCCTCTCAGGCAATGCTCTAACCACTCTCTATGCAAAAAACTTACTTCTTGCCCTTTTACTCACCACCTCCTTTAGCAACTTCCACAGATGGCCTCTTGTCCTTGTTCCTTTCCCTCCTCCTACCATATGAAAAATCTCCTCAGAGTTAATACAATAATAACCCTTCAGCAGCTTAAATGTCTCATATCCAACTTTCCCTTCTATTCACCAAACTCTGCAGTCCACATGCCCTTAGTCTATCCTTATAATCAATGTTGCACAGTCCTGACATCATTTTGTTATCATTCTCTATATCCTCTCCAAAATTACTTCATCCCCTTCAGATCCCACTGACCAGATCTGAGCACACAAATCCAGATGTGGTTTGATCAAAGTTTTATACAATGGGACAGCACACTTTTATTTCTCATCGTAAATGTTCTCCTTAAACATGCTGCAATTCTCTGAGATGTCCTCACAATCTTTGCAATATGTCCCTAGAACTTTAAATCTCTATCTACAATCATCCCAAGATCACTTACTTCCTCCACTTCTTCCAGTATAACTCCACCAAGTGAGTATGAAGCACCCCTTCTGTGGATCCCAAATTTTAAAACCTCACATTTAGTTGCATTAAATGGATGTCCCTTTATTTTCCCAGTTTTCCAGCATATTCAAATCCTCTTGAAGATCCAAAACATCAACACTCTTACTAATAACCCTCCCGAGCTTCACATTATCTATAAACAGCTGAACATCTCCCCGTAGTCCTGTGACAATATCATTGACATAAAGATTTAACAGCAATGATCCCAGGACCGAACTCTGTAAAACTCCATTTGTAACCTTCCTACACCCTGATACTACTCCTCTGTATACAATACAGTTCTATGATATCTATCAGAGAGCCAATCACCAATTCAATCCATTAACCTGATATCCAAACCAATATGATGCAACTTAAAAAATCAACTTGTCATGGGCTACCATCAAATGCCTTGGGGGAAAAAATAATAAATAAACGACAGTGTATGCCATATCTTCATCCACTGTTCTTGTAACTCTATTGTAAAAGGTAACCAGATTACTAATACAAGAATGCCCTTTAACAAATCCATGCTGCTGGCATAAATAATATTATTCTCATCTTCCCAGTCTTGTATATGAGTTATTACCAATTTCTCCCAAATCTTAACAACTACAGAAGAAATACACGCAGGTCTATAGTTTGATACTTTCATTCTATAGTTCGCCCACCGATTTGAGGTCCCTCGAAACTACTGCGCATGTCAGAAAAAGGAGAATCCATTCCGATAATAGGATAATCAGTCTGTCTTCTGGGATGTAATAATAATAAACAAACTGAGTTTGTTTATTATTACAGGTCGGAAAATTTAGCTTTTCTTTTACGAACATTGCTGTTTTTAAAGTGTAACTATTTTGCTTGTATAACAGTTGGAAAAATGTACGTAGAGTGTTAATACGTGCAAATACTGCGTTCTACATAAAACAATGTCACTTCGCTCCATGATAAGTTTCCTTTTATTCTGGGACTTTTTAAAACAAAATCCGATTTCATGAAGTATTTTCCTTAAAGTTTCTCTTTTCCAAGGAAAATTAATTTTTTCTTTAAGCACAAGAATCAATTTCGGAACAGTTGGCATTCTTTTCTCGAATATGTAAAATTCGTGAATAGCTCTTCTTATAACGTCTACATCAAAATCATTCAAAGCTACGGTTTCGATGGTTTTCTTTACTCTGGCGCTTTTTTTTTTTTTTAGGAGATTTAAATTTTGGCTTACCTTCACCTTTTGATTCCCTACGAATTCTTTTAACAGTCGACCCCGATACGACCGCAATTGCACTTGCACGTTTTATGACTTGAGAAAGGGAAACAAGAAGACGGCCTTCTGACGATTCTTTTTCGCAGAATGTCAGCACATTATTCAATATTCTTTTGCAAGAGCTACTGAAACGTGTAACAACAGAACTTGTTGACTGTACTGGATCCATCATACAAATTAATAATAAAAAAATAATGCAAAAAGAGAACAACAAAAATCAAGCTAGTACTAGTACAGCGACAGACAAGAAAGCATGTGATTTCGCATGTTGGCGACCAATTCGTACATCCTTCATTTCTTTCTCCCCTTCAGCATGAATCGACTATTCTTGGCACAAAGCCAAGAAGGGATCTAGAAATGGTGGGCGAACTATACCACCACCATTATGCAATGGTACTATTTTATCCTCCTTCCACTCTCTAGTAGGAACAACCAGCCCCATAATAAGACTTTCATTAAACAGCCAAGTTAATGGCATGGCAAGTTCCATAGCACATTCCCTTAAAACACATTGTGAAAATCCATCTAGTTTCCTTGCATTTAGTGTACTCAGTATTCGGAATACATCCTCTTTATTCACTTCTAACACTTCACCACTCATTATCCTTCTTGGAATAAAGACTGTAGTACTAGGATGGAGCACTTGAATAAAGTAACCATTAAATACTTCAACTGTGTCACCCTCTTTGGTCACCCAATTCCCATCTTCATCTTGCAAGATAATCTGTCAACTATTATTTTTTTTCTTACTCACTACATAGTGAAAAAACTCCTTGGGATTCTCCTTAGATTGCAATGCCAGTCTCCTCTCATATTCTATTTTGCTCTCTTTACAATACTAGTCACTTTCCTAGCCTGAGCCTTATATTCCTCATGCAAATGCTCTCCACCTCTCTCTTTATATACTTTCCATAATCTGTTTTTTTTTTTTTTTGCAATTCCCTTTTTATTCCCTTTGTCATCCAACATCTGATGAGCTGATTGTGATTGAGATGACAAGTTTGCTATCTCAGTCACAATCAGATCATCTGATGCTATGACCAAATCCAGAACTCTTGATTCTCATGTTCCATCCTCTACATTCCCTCGAAATCTAAAAATTCAATTCCCTTATTACTGCATGTTGTCTCCTCTGCCCAGTTTATACCTTTCATCGACTTTATAGTTGAAGTCCCCCATAATGATCACCTGTTTTATGCACCAAACTAATTTTCCTTAAACTTTTCCTGATTTCACCATCTATATTCCCTGGTCCGTAGCAACATCCCACTAAATATCTTGTCCTATAAACATCTACTTCACACCATATATTCTCAAAGTCATTAGTGTTATTTCCACTGAGATTCTCCACACTGAAAGTGCACAGTTTATCTCTTATCATGAGTAACAGTCCACATGCCACATTTAACTTCCCTATCCTGCCAAAATATGCTGGACCCTTCGATTTCTATCCCTGTTAGAACATCCTCCTCAGTTACCCAAGTTTCACTGTTGCCAACAACCTTTAGACAGACTGAATCAATCAATGCCCCCAAAAAAGGGCCCTGTCCCTCCCCAAAGAAAGGGAAAAAACACTAGAAAATTTTCCAAAAATCTTTTCCTAATTTAAATTCATTTTTTTTTATTTATGTTGTGTCATGTCTTCTATTTCTATACTACTTATGAATTAGTGGTCACATAAGATGGGAATATCCTGTAGCTCTCAGGAATCACAGCTGCTGTGAACACAAGGCAAACAAAATAGTGCTCGGGCAGACCGAGTCATATTTCGTTTGCCAGAGCTGGGCCAGAGGAGATCACAGATATCATGTACTGGCGATCACTGCAGATGCCCAATCATAGGTCGTATGCAATGTGTGGTGTGTATTCTCAAATTGTCTACTCAACTCGCCCCCCCCCCCACCACCAAGATTCAATCCTGAGTGCACCAATTTCCTGATATATCTGTTTTTGGCAGTAACCTTTTCTTGTGTCACTACTATCCAGACAAGTACCTCATGATCAATTGGACCAACGGGCAGCATTGTCAACACCAAATTTACAACTACATCTTGTGAAGTTATCACAAATCAAAAATCTTAAAGCCTCTAGTTGCTTCAGTCACATGCTTTTTAAGACATTTATCTCTCAGAAATTCAATAGACTCACTTTACTTGTTTCCATACACTATCTCCTCCTTCCATTCTGCATTCCTGTAATTAAAGTCTCCCATTAGGATCGCCTTCTTTTTACATGCCCAACCAATATGCCTGAACATTTCACAGTCAGAATTCCCTACATTCCCTGGCTATAACAGCACTCTATCAGATATACTTGCCTGTTAATTTCAACTTCACACTACACAGATTCAAAATCTGTGCATGCACTAGCAACTTACTCGCTGCCTATCAATGTGGGTAGTGAGCAATGTGGACATGATTCCTGTGCAATCATTAGTTTCACTTGCTCCAATTATCTTTGAGCATATTGCTCAATTTTTTTTTTTTAATTTCACATGATGATGCAATGGCTGTGAACCCCTTCTACTGGAGGTATGACACCATCTCAATCCCCCATAATTTTATCCAGGCTTGGGACTGGCATAGCTGACTAATTAGGCCTATGGCCGTGTCTTAAGTATACCTGACTGTAATCCATGTGTGTGTTCAAGGGGTCAGTTTTGCCTGTTCTGGAGGGACAAAAACCCCCTACCTCTGTATGAGACCAGCTAACTCTCTTTCTTCGAAAGAGACCAGATAAAGGTCTTTCATGTCATGGACAGGAATCAAACCCAGGTCTTTTTGACTGAAGGGCTTTGTCTATACCAAATGAGCTATGGAGGTTCACTTACTCACTCATGCAACAAACTCAACTCTCTTGTTTCGAATACATTTCTACAAGCATAAAAATCCCTGTGTCTTTGAAGCCATTCTACTAGCACTAACATTCTCTATTCTAGCTACTATATCACACATCTCTCTCTTTTTGATCTGACCACTCTCATTTCCCTGATCCTGACTGATTTCCATTATTACCTGTCTCATCCTCATCTTTATGCATTCCATCACCTTGTGCTGCTGCAATAGCCTTCCTTCAATCTTGTATCCATCTTTTTCCTGTTGTGCAATCCGTTTAGTTGTGCTATCCTCCTTCATAAATAAATTCTGATAATTTACCACATTAACTTTTTGAGTATGTGCCTTTTCAGAAAACAATAGGCTTTCTAAATGTGTGGTACTGGTTTTGCAATGAGAAGTAGCGGTGTATTTGAACAGTGTTACAAAAAGTTTTTTTTCTTTCTAAATTATACTGTGTAGATTGTATAATAGTGCTTTTGTGTGATAACCAGACTGGATATAACCGTTGTACTGTGTTATTATGGTTTTAAAAGTGTTCACTTCATTTTTTATCTTGATTTGGTGTAAAGTGGATGACAAACAATATTAAACAAGAACTGCATGTGAAGAAGAGGCTATGGAAGAGATATAAGGAGACAGTGAAGAGCAGATGCATGAAGAATATAAGAGATTGGCCCTAAGATCCAAAGAAAATCCTAGGGAATTTTTTCAGCTATATGGCCAGTAGGAGGAAAAATGACTGTGGAAGAATGACATTATGGGATAAAAATGGGAATAGAGTGACTGATGCAGAGGACATAGTGGAATTGTTCAATGAACACTTTATTGGTGTATTTCATCCTGAAGGAGTAAATTTTAATATTAGAGTAATAGGGCAGGTTCGAGGTTTAGAGGTGCAGGAGGAGAGCGTGTTCAAAATGCTGAGTACTCTGGATGTCAGTAAAGCTGTGGGACTGGATGGTATTTCACCACGAGTTTTGAGAGATTGTGCTAAAGAACTGGCAGCTCCTTTGACCTTGCTTTTCAATGAAAGTCTGCCTACAGGGAATGGAAGGAAGGTAAGATAGTGCCGTTGCATAAGGGCGGTAGCAGACTGGAAGTGTCTAATTATAGGCCAGTTTGTGTGTGTCATCAGTAGTTGTTAAGATCTTGGAGAAATTAGTGAGGGACTATATACAGCGTTGAGTAGATGAGGGTAATGTTATCTGTGAGAATCAACATGGATTTGTTAAGACGCACTCTTGCTTTAGTAATATTATAATTATAAAGAGGATTGCCTTTTATAATAAAGTGACAAGAGCAGTTGATGAGGGAAAGGCATATACAGCCATTTTCTTGGACTTAGCGAAGGCATTTTACAGGATGCTACATGATAAGCTGATATTTAAGTTGCAGCACATGGGTTTGGATGTCAGGTTAGTCAACTGGATTCAGGATTGGCTGTCCGATTAGGTATCAGAGAGTTGTGTATGGTGGGGCAATGCCAAGGAGGCAGAGGGTTATGAGTGGGGTCCCAAATGGCTCAGCACTGGGACTATATTGTTTAACCTTTATATCAGTTATATTGTCAGTGAATTGCAGGGGGATATTCAGTTGTTAGCGGATGATTTGAAGCTGGGAAGGGTTATTAGTAATAGTGCAGATGTGGTAGTTCTGCAAGAGGATTTGAATAAGCTTGACAGATGGGCAAATGAATGGGGGTTTCAGTTTAATGCAGCAAAATGTAAGGTCTTGAGGTTTGCGAAATATCGATGGGATGTAGCATACTCTATGGGAGGAGTTATGCTGGAGGAAGTAGAGGAGACAAGAGATCTGGGGTTGATGGTTGATAGAAACCTGAAGTTTAGGGGACATATTGCAAAGGTGGTGAAGGTATCGCAGAGGATTGCTGCAATAATGAGAAGCACGCTGACCTGCAGAGATAAGAGTTATCATTCCGTTGTATAAGACCCTGATCAGAACACACTTAGACTATTCTTCTCAGATTTGGTCCCCAGGATTTGAAGGGAATAAATTAACTGTGGAAAGGATTCATAGGCAGATAACAAAGATGGTTTCAGGACTGTACAATGTTAGTTATGAGAATTGGCTGAGGAAGTGTGGACTGCAGAGTTTGGTGGATAGAAGGAGAGGTGACATGATTGAGACTTTTAAACTGTTGAGAAGTGGTTGCAGGGTTGACACTGGGGAGTTCTTTCGCTTGGTTGAACAGCAGGAAGGGTGATGACAAGGGGCCATCCCTGGAAGTTACGAAAGGAAACTGTTAGCAAGGGAGTGAGGAGTGGTTTCTTTGCATGGAGGATGATTGAATCGTGGGATGCATTGCCTGATAGAATGATGAGAGTGAGAATGGTCAATGAGTTTAAGGCGTGGTATGATGGACTTTGTGTTTCCTAGGAAGGACTTCCCACAATGAGTCTTGATAGATTTGTGTTTCCTAGGAAGGACCTCCTGCGATGAGTCTTTTGACTCCTTGGAGGCCTAAATAATAATAATAATTTATGGAAGTGCAAATTAATGATGTTATAAAAATATGGTAGTAGCATTAAAGAAGCTTATGCTGGAAGCATGGAACGTTAACTTGTAGATAGAGTTTTCCCCTGGGCTTTTCACAGTGGATAAGATGAGACAATTGTTTTATGTATGCATCCAAAAATGTTAAGGATTAATAGAGTGTTAGATCGAACGATAAAAGGAACGTATTATAGCATCTGAGAAGTACAATGAAAGGCTAGAACTTTCCAAAAACGAGAACTGTATTACCAGGAATAATCAGAAAATGGATGAAAGTGCTTGCGATGGTAATAATACGAGTGATGTGGAAGAGCTTAGGCAAGAGTTAATGAAAATGAGGAGTCATGTTAAGTGTATGGAAGAGGAAATTGAATATTTAAAGAAGAGCATAACTAACGTAAATGACAAGGAAGATAATAAGAAGCAAGTATCTGAGGATGATAGGGTTGATTTATATGGTGACCCAATCATTGAAGGTGTGATAAAGTGCACAAGACATGTTTTACAGGTAATACAATAAAACAAATATCAGATGCTTTGCATAGAAGGAAAGGACGAACATCAGAATTAGTGGTAGTGGTAAGCTCAAATTACTTGAATAGTGAGACTGAAGAAGTTGTTGCAGGAAGTGAAGGATAATAGTGTCATTGCGAAAAGTTTATTGCCCAGATATGAGAATAGTAAGCTGAGAAGTAGATCAGTGATACTGAATAGCAAGATGACCAAATTGTATTAGGCAAAGAGCATTCAGTTTGTGAATGTATGGAATAAATTCAATGGGAAGTTAGAATGGTTCAAAGCTGACAGAATGCATTTAAATGGGTTTGTGTTGGTTATTTGGAGTGATTGCTGTTTATTAAGAATGTACAGGGTTCATATGAAATAAGTATCAATAAGAGTAGCAGAGCATAGTGATGCAGTGCAAAATGGTGGTGATGATAAGAATTTAAATGAAAATCAGTCAGGATCAGGGAAAAGGAGATGGTCAAGACGAAGAGACAAGTGCACTGTAGCAGAGAGAGTAAAAAGTAATTGTGTTGATGGCATGCCCTCAAAGAGTGGATAAATGTTATGCTTGTATACTAATGTACATAGTATCAGAAATAAGAGCTGAGTTTGTAGCATTGATTGAATCAGTATTCCCAAAGATAACTGGCATCGTGAAACTTGGGTGACTAAGGATGATATACTGTTAGGACTTGAAATGGTGGGATATAGAATTTTTCAAAAGGATAAAAAGATGAAGAGAGGAGGAGGAGGGAGTATTGTTAATGGTAGCAGAGCAATTGTGTCCTTCAAGAGTTGAAGTGGAAAATAGTAGTGCATGTGAAGATTTTGAAGCTGTTTGGTGACAAGTTGAGATCAACAGAATAGGATGCTGTTGTAGGCCAGGGAATGTGGAGAGTATTGATTGTAAAATGTTTAGATAAATTAGTTGGGCAAGTAAAAGGAAGATGATACTAATGAGAGATTTTAATTATAGGAATGTGAATTGGAAAGAAGAAATAATGTCTAGTAACAAAGAGAGTGAATGTGTTGAGTTTCTGCAGGATAACTATCTAAAGCAGCATGTGATGGAAGCAACATAAGAAATATCAGTATTAGATTTGGTGATATCCTCACAGAATGTGGTTGCGAATGAGGTATTAACATTGCCACCTGTTAGTGAAAAGGGAGAATCACGAGGTATTGGTTTGAAGATAGTCAAACAGAGAAAGTTGTTATCAAGGTCTATATGTGGAACTATAAGGTGGGTGATTATCAGAAGCTTTGTAGTCAACTAACATCAACAGATTGGGTTGATGAATTGTGCAGAAAAGATGTTGACAACGCATGGGAAATGATAAGGGAGCATCTAACTCCCTTATCATTTCATCTAGGGATGCAATGCATAACTGCATACCAAGCATTAAGCAAATAAACAGAGTAGGAATGAGATGGATGAACAGTGAAATCAAGAAAACAGTGTTACAAGAGAAATTGTTATGGAGGAAGTACAAGAGAGTTTTCAGTGAAGAGATGCATGAAGAATATAAAATGCAGGTTAGAAAAGTGACAAGCATGGTTTAAAAAAAAGTGAAATATGAGAGGAGATTGGTCAGTCAGCTAATCCAAGGGAATTTTTCTAGTATGTGGCAAACAAGAGGAAAAATAATTATCGCAGGTTGATATTGGTGGATGGTTATGGCAGCATAGAAATGATGTACTGGAATTATTTAATGAATACTTCATCAGTGTATATCATAGTGGTGTTAATGATTCTGTACATTATGTTGAAGTGAGGCAAGAATTAGGAGAATCAGAGGTGTATCAAGTGTTGCTCGGGTTAGATGTTAATAAGGCTGTGGAAATGGGTGACATAATGAGTGTCACAGTTGGGAAGGTTCCTATGGAGTGGAAAGAAGGCAAAATAATTCCTCTCCACAAGCATGGTTCAAGATCAGGCATTTCTGATTATAGACCAGTCTGTATATCTGTAGTTGTAATCAAAGTTAGAAAAATTGGTTAGAAATAGAATACTGGATTGGGTTGATGAACATAAGATTCTCTCTGATGGTTAGCATGGATTTGTGAAGGGCAGGTCTTGTTTTAGCAATCTGCTTATGTTTTATGATAAGGTGACAAATGTGTTGGATAAGGGAGAATCATATACAGTGATATTCTTGGACTTTGCAAAAGCATTTGATAGATTACCATGTTATTAATTGGTGTGCAAGCTGCAGGAAGATGGGAATAGTAGTATATTGGTTAGATGGATCAGAGATTGGCTTTCTGAATGATACCAGCAAGTTGTGTATGATGGAACACTGTCTCAGAAAAGGAAGGTAACCAGTGGTGTGCCACAGGAATCTGTTCTTGGGCCCCTGCTGTTTAACTTGCTTGTAAATGATATATATCATGTAGACTGACTGGGGATTTTCAATTGGTGCTGATGATGGAAAGTTGGGGAGACCACATATGGACTATTGCTAATCCAAGGGATTAGCACAGTAGTCCATATTTGGACTGACCTAGTTTTCATTGTGTTCACCTATTTTTCATTGTGATGTGCAAACATTCGAGAGGATCTAAAGGTGAATAACCAAAGTGATATCAGGACTATGGAGTGTTGGCTATGAAGAGCATTTGAGAGAATGTGAAATACAGACGTTGGTAGACATGAGGAAAAGAGGAGATATGATGGAGACTTTCAAGTTAATTAAGGCATTCTATCAGATTAATGCTGAAGAAATTATGAAAAGAGTGGATGTTAAGATGGGAAGAATGAGAGGTCATCCCTGGAAGTTGTATAAAGATGTGAAGAAGGATGCGAGGAGTAGATTTTTTACGTAGAGAATTGCTAGTGAGTGGAATGCATTGCCTGAGTGCAGGTAGTGTAAATAACTTCAAAACTCATTATGATAGACATGTTGCTGGTTGAGTGGGCCTCTCACGATGAGTTTGACTCTATGGATGTTACCAAATAATAATAATAATAAATGCCCAATACCAAACCCATTGAAATGCAGTCCATCAACTTTAAATCATTCCAACTTTCCTTCAAATTCACTCCATAAATTTACAAACCAAATCCCATTTGCCTTGCACAACTCAGATATGTTACTTTTCATTGTCTCTCCTCTCCTCAATTCACTATTGTCATATCCGAGCAACACACTAATGACTTTTGTAATAACACTGTTATCCTTTACCTGCTGCAACAATTTCTTCAAGTCTCTATCAACATTGTTTTTTCTCCAACTAAATCATTTGTGTCCACAACAACCACTAATTTTGATGCCAGGGCTTTTCTTTTCTGCAACTCATCAGTTATTTGTTTCATTGTTCCACCAGGAAAGCATGTTTTGTGCACTCTATTAGTCATCATACCTCTAAGGATCAAGTCCCCTATACAACGATATATGGTGATCCTTTGACTCTTTCTTTGTAATACTAGCTTTCTCCTCATTAGCCAGTCTCTTCTTTAGCTGTTTAATATCATCCTGCAGATGTTTCACTTTCACTAACTCCTGCCTAAGCTCTTCTACTGCAGTCCTGACTCTTGCTCCCATTTCTAATTGCTCTAATCTATCAAGAGACTTTTCACATACGATAATGCTTTCCTTCTTTTTGTTTACTCTAACAGTTTACAAATCTTTCACATTTTTCGGTGCATACATGTAGCAATTGTCACAATGCATCCACTGGGAAAAATCCAAGGCTGTCAGGAAGAAATTATAAGTAGAGTTTTACAGTGTTCAGTACTAGGACCATTCAGTACTGTTCAGCCTTTATGTCAAATGACATACTGTCACTGGATTGCAAAGGGGATAGTCAGTTGTTTACTGTTTACGTATAACTGTTGAGGGTTATTAGTAATAGAGTTGATGCTGTGGCTTTTCAGGAGGATTTCAGTAAGTGGAAAGGTGGATAAATGAATTGGTATATTGGTTTAATGCAGCTAAATATAAGGTTTTGAAATTTGGCATCCACAAATGGGATGCTACATACTTAGTGATACTATATACTTGAATAAGTGGAGAAAGAGGAATCTTGGGATGATGTCAGATAGAAATTTGAAGTTCAGGAGACGTTGCAAAAGTTGCGAATATAGCCCAGATAATTGCTACAATACTGATAAAAGACTTTGACTATCAGATATAAGAGGTAGCACTTCTATTGTATAAGGTCCTAATCAGACCACATTTGGATTACTATGCTCAGATTTGGGCATAGTAATCCAAATTTGACGATGAAGTAACTTTGGAGAAGGTATAAAAGACGATAAAAAAAATGTTATCAGAACTGTTGAACTTTAGTTATAAGAATAACCTGAGGACATGTAATCTTCAGGGTTGGTCGATAGAAGATGAAGAAGGGTGCTGTGATTGAATAAGCTATTGAGAAGTAACCAGAGAAATTTTTCATGTGCCAATAAGGGAAAAACAGAAGTTGGAAGCTGTAAATGAAATGGTGAGTAAGAGAGTGAGAAGCATGCTCTTTGCATGGAGAGTAGTAGGACAATGCAATGCATGGCCTGAGTTGGCAATGAGACTGTAGACAGTGAATGAGTTTCTTTTTTTAAGTATGATGGACTGTTATGTTGTCTAAGGCAGACCTCTCATGCAGAGTATTATGACTCCGTGGAGGTCCTGTATAATAATAAAAATTCCTTCATTAAATAATTTTGATGAAATGACATAAGAGGGTGGTCTGAAATGTTCTCGGACTTGACCATAGATGGCAACACTATTGGCAAGGTTTTTTTTTCTAAGTTGGTACATCTGTGATAAGCATCTATGTGAAATTGCAAGTCATTCTATCAAGTAGTTTCTTTTATACATCTGTCTGAAGCAAAAGTGTTGTCTGTCTCCCTTGAAATGGATAAAATTGAGTATCGTGGTTATAAAATTCTTTGTAAAAGAAGGTTTAACGGCAAAAGAAATTCATTCGAAGTTCAAAAACATTTATGGTCACTCTTCTCCTTCGTTTTCAACAATTAAGAAATGGGCTGCCGAGTTTAAACGTGGCCGTACCAGCCTCGAAGATGGTCCACGTGAAGGATGTCCAAAAAGAGTAACACTACCAGAAATCATTGATCAAATGCATGATATGGTATTAGATGACCGGTAGTCAAAGTGCATGAAATTGCTGAGACTGTAGGCATTTTAAAAGAACATGCAGGATATATTTTGTATGAAGAATTGCAAACGAAAAAGCTTTGCACAAAATGGGTACTGCGCTTGCTCACAGCAGATCAAAAATGCACTCGCATGAAAATCTCTAAACAGTGCTTGGAGCATTTTAACAAAAATAAAGCTGATTTTGTGCATCGATTTATTACTATGGATGAGACTTGGATTCACCATTACACACCAGAATCCAAACAGCAGTCAAACAGACAGAAGTCGGTTCAGCGCCAAAGAAGACAAATTCGGTTCCATCAGCAGGAAAGCTCATGGCATCAGTGTTTTGGAATGCTAAAGGCATTTTGTTTATTAATTATTTTGAAAAGTGTAAAACAATAACCGGGGAATATTAATCTGATCTTTTAATCAGACTTGACAAAAAAATTCATGAGAAAAGACCAGGTTTGCAGAATAAAAAAAATCATATTTCATCAGGACAATGCACCTACCCACAAAGGTGTTTTGGCAATGGGAAAATTAAGGGATCTGCACTATGAATTGTTGGAACATCCATCCTATTCCCCAGATTTAGCTCCCTCTGACTTCTGTCTCTTCCCAAAACTAAAACTCTTCCTTGTTGGTCAGCGTTTTTCTTCGAATCAAGAGGTGATTGCAGCTGTAGAGGGATATTTTGCAGATCTTACTGAGAACCACTGACCACTACTGACTTGACCTCTCTTTTTTCAAATTTTTTCATCTATTGTATTGCTGCACCTTATGATTCCACATAAGTTTCTTCTGTCTTTGTTCATGCCTATTCATTTTCCAAGGCAGGCCTACATGGTCATTCTCACCAAATGGGGACAAGTAAGTCATCTCATTGCATCATATGAGGGTGATCTGAAAAGTTCCCGGACTACAATGAAAAACGAATTTATAATTTCAAAATTATTTTTATTTTTCAACATAATATCCTGTTATGTCGCCGTCTGGTCACTTTTTCTTTTATTCTTATGTTATATTATTCTATATGTGTTATTTATCTATCATGCATATCAGTTATTTCATTGCCGACAAATTTATATTTTGTTTAGAACGACTGTGCTAGCCAGCAACTAAATTCTGATATTCAAATAAATAACGCTAAACAACATAGGGATCACGTGATGTGCAGTTGTGGCTCCCCCCTTTTCTTTCTTAGGCAAATTGCTTCCCCCTTCACTCATACAGGTACGAAAGTTTTATAAGTGGTAAGTCAATCTCAGAGACAACAGACTCATGAACTTTGATATAAAGAAATACATTTATTGTAAACACTTGCATAGATACACTTTAAGTAATAATTTCAATGCTAGAGTCTGAACTCCCCTCCCCCTCTTTAGGTTAAGATATCCAAAATTTCAATTCTTATGTTTAAATGAAACAATCCTATATCTCTGTTATATTATTATGTTCAGACTCAATTATTCCATACAGGGTTACTCAGTGCTCTTTTTTTTTTTAACACAGTTATATACAAACTTTATACAAGGTATGTCAGACGCATTCCGTCTTGTATTTTAACATGGAAAAATATTCTAATTCATGCTCAAGCTCTATCCCCCCCCCACAACTTAATTAAAATTCAGACTAATATCTAACATTATATCACATAGCTTCTTCCTGACAAACAGTTCAAAGGTTAATTTCCTTTCTCAGCACAAGCTTAGAGTGGCACCAGCTTATTTGACACAGACAGATCAGTCCAAGCAGTCTTTTAGGCACTATGGGTAAGTTAATGTGTGGAGCTCCTTAATTCCTTGGCTCCTATTCCTTTTACAATTCTATAATGAGTATGAAAAATTGTACATTACCATCTTGTTCTTTTCATGGGGTTTCCGTGACTTCCCTCCACGCTTTCACTTCCGATATGCAAGACTTCCGTATTTTCTCACCACGTGTTTCTATGGTATCAGTGACTTACTTCCACTATTTTCAAAGGTTGCCCTTCGCTGACTTCACGTTGGCATAGCTTACCAACGGTTCTTTACTGGAATTCTGACTTCATTCCTTTGGTGGCTTTATTCGACTCGGTACAACAGCAACCGGGAGATTGTTGCTGGGCACCGGCGACAAGCTTCCGTAGCTATCCAGGATTGGATGGGAACACAGGAACAGAAAACGAGAGAGCGTTCAAGTCTTGCACCGCGCCTTATATTACAAATGCGAGCGCCCTCTCTCGGTGACTACGTCATACTCTTAGCCACGGCCGATTGGTCACCCCAACTCCGAACTGTTTTGACATGGTTCTAATACATAGATCTCTTATGCACATTTAATAATAACAATTTTGGTCCTAAGACAATTTCCCTTTGCTTATTTTACATAGACATTATCAATTCTAAATACAGATTTCCTAAGTTTATTTAATATTAACAATCTCAGTCGGTTTGATATACTTTTGAGTGAACGTATATACAATACTCTCTTAGCCCTTTCTCCGGAGGCATAAGCATGTCCTTATCCTTAGGTCTAATCGTCACTGTATGTTGGGTCGGAAACAAGATGGCTTACAAATAGTGAGTCAGCTCTTTTTCTGACACAACACTCCTTTAAGACTGATACATTTATTCCAGCTATACAGGGATGGGATAATGGCGCTGGAGCATCACTGGAATAAATGTATTAGTCTTAAGGGGAGATTATGTTGAAAAATAAAAATAATTTTGAAATTATAAATTTGTTTTTCATTGTTAGGCCAAGAACTTTTCAGACCACTCTCATATGATGCAATGAGAGATGATTTACTTGCCCCATTTGGTGAGGATGACCATGTAGGACTTGGAGAATGAATAGGCATGAACGAAGACAGAAGAAATTTATGTGGAATCATAAGGCTCAGCAATACAACAGATGAAAGAATTTGAGAAAAGAGAGGTCAGGTCAGTAGTGGATGGGAGATGCTTAAGAAAAAAATTCTTGACAGAATGGCAGATTGTACCTCAAGTGAATAAGATAAAATGCAGCATAATTTTGCAATAAAGAACATTGCAAATTGTGCTGCCTTTTTTCAGTCTGGATACAAGTTAGTGTTGTTATTGGAATTTACTACTACTTTGCTAATTTGCTACTACTTAATTTGCTGCTACTATACTAAGGCAAGTGATATGAAGTCATTAGCCTCTGTATACAAGTAGTTCAGGCATGAATATATTTGATGTGCAAAACATTGCTTTTGCTTCCATGGGAAAAGGATTAAAACCAAGTATAAAATTTCTTGGTATCTTTAATGTATAAAAAGCCCAAGGTAAAAAACTTTCTACATCTTTCTCTCATCCAGAGAATTTTATTCATAAGGTCAAGCACCTTTTGTTTATATGCATATGAGATATATATGACTTCTGTATTACTTCAACCTTGGTATCTGAAAGGGAATTTGGCTGGGCCGATTGACGAGAATGGACGTGTTCTCTTCTTTCTGCTAGTTAACTGCATTTGATTTCAGTGGTGTTTCATGTTTTTCAACATTGCATGGGCTCCATCCCAGCTGAGATTTCTATTTTCTCCCCCTCTGCATGAAATGTGCATGAGGTCAATGGGTAGGCTCCACCCGAAAACAGGACCAGTGGTGGATGTTTGGTTTCTAGGGAGGTATAAAGCGCTAGCTGAGGCCTAGTGAAAATCATGACTCTTCCTCCGTTACTTTGCACGTTTTTCTATCGCTCGGTCTTGCCAGAAGCCCTTTGGGACTATGGGATTTTTCTTTACTGGTAGATCATTGATTGGATCTATGAGATTTCATATACAGGTTCTAGGATCCGCTTCTCAAACTGTGTCCTAACACCTCCTATCCTTGGCATTGAGTGAAGTTGATACTGATGCTATAATAGAGTCCTTGGACAGAGCGCTGGCTCTAAACCTACTAAAAAAAAAAGCTATTTAAAAAGTTCAAAATGGAATAGCCAGGATTTCTGACCCTCTACTCTATGATGAGAGCGAATATACTGCTCCGGTAGAGAAAAAACTAGATTTGGTGGTCTCCACTCCCTCAGATTGCAGGAAAGTCCACGTGCGCAAGAAGTGCAAAACACAAACCACAGATCCACCCAAGGCTGACAGCATGGACAAAGACGATTCCATCTCTGACTCCTCTGCCTCATCTAAGGAGAGCAGTTGGACGTCTTTAAGGTCTACAGTGTCTAATTTACAGATAGCTTACACAACAGCGAAAAACGTGGATGATGGTATCAAGATCCAACTTGCCATGGTGATGGACTACCAATAATTAATAAAAGAAATGGACAACAAAGGTATACAATATTATACCTTCTCTCTTAGCTCAGAGAAAAACTTGAAGGTAGTGCTTTGACCTACCACCTATCAAGGTCAGCAGAATGTTCAGAGCTGACAAGAGTCCAATGCCATTAGTCCTGATAGAGATCCATAAGGCTTACAGAAACATTTATGATTTAAAATCCGTATGTGGTCTCAATATCACCCCAGAACCTCTGAGGAAAAGGGCTTCTGGGCAGTGCCACAGGTGCCAGAAATTTGGTCATGCCCAGAAGTTGTGCAAAGCCGAGCATAAATGTTTAAAACCAAGCCAAAAAACCACACCGGCTAAATGTGCTAACTGTGATGGCCCTCACTCTGCCAATTACAGAGGATGCACTCACCACCCAAAAAATAGACGGATTGAGTCGACCAGACAACCTATTTCTCGCATTCTGCAGAATCTCCAGCTCCTCAGTTTCCTATTGTCTGGTTGCCGGCTGGGGCGTCGCCCGGTTAAACAAGGCCCCCGTTGTTTTCGCCAGGGAACCAGGGCGAACATCGAAAAGTCAGCTACTGGAACAAATCTGAAAACAAACCCCAACTCAACATCACCAGAGTTAAAGATCGGTACTATCAACGTAAGAAGCCTGAATGGCAAAGAAATGGAGCTAGCTGAGGAATTAGATAAGTACCAGATCGACATAATAGGGGTGACTGAAACAAAAAAGACCAAAACTGGTGAGATCTTTCTGAGCAATAAATACAAAATGTTATATTCAGGCAATAGCAATCAAGGAAAAGAAGGAGTAGCCATAGTATTCAACACAAAATACGAGGCTAATCTTCTTGAATGGCAGTCAGTCTCAAGTAGAGTAATGTGGGCAAATATGAGAATGGGGAACTGGACAATGAGACTTATTTGTGCCTATGGTCCCACAGAAGGTTCTACTAAGGTAGAAGTGGAGGAATTTTTTGAGGCTTTAGAAAAAGCAACTGACACAATGAAAAAGGAAAAGTTGGTCCTTGTTGGGGATCTAAATAGTAGAGTAGGAAATGATTGTGAGACATACAAAAATATTTTGGGAAAATTTGGAGAAAAGAGCAAAGCTAATAATAATGGCAAATATCTGTTGGATTTCTGCTCAGGACATGGACTGGTTATTACTAACACCATGTTCCAACATAAAAATGTGCACAAATTCACATGGAGAGAAGAGGCTAGGAAATAAGAAAAGTCTCAATGACTATGTTATTGTTGATAGTGATGTTTTCTCCCTGGTGCAGGACACCAGAGTGTACAGAGGATTTGAAATTGGAAGTGATCACTATTTAGTCTTGAGCAGGATAAAATTGAATTTCATATTGAAAAGAATAACATGTAAGAAAGTTTTTAAAGCGAATAAAAGTTGAGCAGCTGTCAGATGTGAACTGTAGGCTAAAATACACAAAGATTATTGAAGAAAAAATGAAAGAGTTTGAGAACAGGAATCAAACCTTGGAGATTCAGTGGCAAACTCTGAAGAAAACATTGATTGATTCTGCCAGAGAGGCATGTGGTGAGGTTATCTGTAAGGATAAAAAAAATCAGAACTCCCTGGTGGACACAGGAAGTTAAAGAGGCAGTGAAGGAAAAGAAGAAACATATCAAAAGTTCCTGTCAAATAAGTCAGCTTGTGCTCTTAGAGAATATAGAGACAAATGCAAGAATGCTAAACACTGTGTAAAACTAGCTAAACAAAAGTCATAGGAGGACTTTGGCAAGAATATAGAAAATAAATATCAAGAAGGTGGCAAAATATTCTGGAGGTTGTTGAAGAAGCTTAAGAATGGAGGAAAGAGTGCTGTAAAAGGAATTAGAGATGATAAAGGTGACATGAAAACGGGAGAAAAAGATATCCTTGAAGTATGGAGTAATTACTTTGAAAAACTGCTAAATGAAACAAGCAGTGATGACAGCACAGTGATAAAAAAACACTGACCAGGCATGCAGTCAGGAATACATATCCATACTTGAAGTAGAAAAAGCCATCAAAGGGTTGAAATGTGGAAAGGCAGCAGGAGTAGATGATATTCGACCAGAAATGCTGAAGTATGGTGGTATAAGAGTCTTACAGTGGCTGCACTGCATAGTTCAGAAAGCCTGGACAGAGGGACGAATTCCCGATGATTAGAGTAGAGCTCTCATAGTACCCATATATAAAAAGGGAAATAAAACTGCATGTGAGAATTACAGAGGTATTTCCCTACTGAGTGTTCCTGGCAAAATCTATGCAAGTATACTTGAGAAATGGTTGAGAAGAATTGTGGAAGAAAAGCTTGGTGAAGAACAAGCTGGATTCAGGCCAAATAGAGGCTGTCAGGATCAGATCTTCACTTTACGACAAATAGTCGAGAAAGCATGGGAATATAACAAAGATCTGTATTTAAGTTTTGTCGATTTGGAAAAGGCATATGACAAGGTGCCAAGAGAGAAGCTATTCAATACGCTGCAGTTATATGGTGTCAATGGGGCATTATATCAAGCAATACTTAGTCTTTATTTGAGTTGTGAGTCAGCAGTTAGAATTGAAGGAAGTACAGGAAGATGGTTTAATGTTAAATCTGGTGTGAGACAAGGATGTACATTATCCCCTCTGTTATTCATTATCTATATGGATCACATTATGAAGGAATGTGGTATTAAACCTGATATCAAAATTGGAGATGTTAATGGCAGCTCTTTGCTTTATGCGGATGATGTTATACTTCTAAATAAATCTGCTACAAGTCTGCAAGATTCTCTGACTAAATTGAATAGCTTTTGTAATAGATATGGTATGAAGGTCAGCAATAAAAAGACAAAGACAATGAAAATAGGTAGAATCATTGAAAATGTCAACTGTGTTGTGAATGGAGAACCTGTGGAACAAGTAAAACATTTCAGCTACTTAGGCACAATTTTTACTGAAGATGGTAAACTAAATATAGAAATAGACAACAGAATCAGCAAAGCTGGTATCGTGGGAAGTCAATTGAATAAATTCATATGGAATAAGAAAGAAATTAGTCGGAACACTAAATTAGCTGTATACAAGACTGTGTTCAAACCAATTTTAACTTATGGATCTGAGAGCTGGGTCAGAAGTAAAACACTTGACCAAAGACTAGAGACCGCAGATATGAGAGTCCTGAGAAAGATTAGAGGCGTGAACAGATGGCATCAATGGCAATATGATATTAAAAATGAGGATATTAGGAAAGAACTTGACATTGTCAGCATCCAGGAATGCGTTAGCAGAGTTAATCTCAGATGGTATGGTCACTTAAATAGAATGGGAGAGGAAAGATTAGCAAAACAAGTGTTCTCTGCCAGGTTGGCAGGAAAACGACCCAGAGGACGACCAAGATATAGGTGGATTGATACGGTACAAAGTGCCTTAGACGGTAGAAATATAAGATCTGATAATGTTGGAGTCTTGACAAGTAACAGACTGATTTGGAGGAAAATTGTAGATAGGAAGTTAGTAATGATGTAATTTTTTCATGTAGTACTGTCATATCCTGTACACCCCTTGAGGGTACATGGCAGGAATTTGATGATGATGATGATGATGATGGTATGCTATATCAGATGTTCAACTGCCACAGACAGAGGCCTCCAGGAAAACTGGCCCTCCCCAACAGACAACTTCTTATGCTGAAGTGGCCCACCCAAATAGGACAACATCAGACCAGAATAAATCTAAGTCACAGTCAAACCTAATGGTAGTCATTACTGCTTCTCTGGCAAACATGCTCCAAGATATTAGTAAATCCAACCCATCATTGAGCTCTACAGAAAGATTCTTACATGAAACCCACTCCATCCTAAATGCACTCACTAATGAATAGGAATAAAATTATCCCAGGCTCACTTCAGATAATCTCATGGAATGAGAATGAACTCGAGAACAAAATTTTGGAACTCTAAGAACTCGCACAAAGATTTCATCCATATATCATTTTAAGTAACGAAACCCATCTCAGAGCAATGGATCACCCTAGATTAAGAGGATACCGGCTATATAGAAATGACAGGCTTAATTACAGAGGCAATGGCATGGCCATCTTCATTAAAATTATATTAAGCATCACTCTATAACCAACCTTTCAACCCCTAACCTGGAGATCACGGGAATAGAAGTCTTCACGAACACAGCTGACAAACTTGAAACCTATGCTGCTTACAACTCACCATTAAAAACCAGGCCCCTACCGAACCAACTCATTACAGTTCCATTGGCACCGCCGACATTCTTTATTTTGCCATACTACAGAATGTCAAACTTCAATTCAGTCTCAGATCACTAGGTGAACTATCATCTGACCACAATCCAATTCTTCTCCAGCTGGGAAAACAAGAACAGCTCCCCCCTCCACACACACACACACTTCTTCACATCTTGAGAGAAGCTATCCAGGATACTCTCAGAACACATTGGCCCTGTGCCTCCATATCAAATCCAAAGATGAAATTGAGTGAAAAACCTCACCAAACAGATCAGCGCAGCCTTAACAGCAAGCACCTCTACCACAACTGTCCCCAAGCCCAACTGTTTACCAGAAGACATTATGGATATAATCAGAAAGAAAAACAAAGCAAGGAAAAGATACCACAAAATGTGTTCTCCACAAGACCAGACAATCCTTAACAAACTAAATCAGTCATGTCAGAGAAGCTTTTAAATTATACAGAGAAAAACAATGGAAGATAAGTTGGCTTCTATCTCACATACTGATCGTTCCAGCTGGAGTCTCTTGAGGGGTCTCAGAGGCAGAAGTAAATCACTTCCTCCCGCTTCAATCAGACCTAGGCCCTGCACATACAGACACTGAAAAAGCAGAAGCCATAGCTAGGAACCTAGAAAAGTGATGCAGACCTGCATATGAAAACCTAAACTTCAACCACATATATAAAATTCATTGCCATATCAGACACTCATTAAAATCCTCTGGTACCCGTACCAGTCAAACCACACTTGCCTCTCCAGCAGAAATATATGACATCATTAAGAACTTAAAAAAACAAAAAAGCTCCTGGACCTGATGGCATCACAAACAGTAATAAATCTGCTGCTTCACAGAGTCGTTTGCATCTCACCACTATAACACTGGCCAACAAAAAAAAATTTTTTTTTCTCCTGATTATGATCTGACACTTGTTTTTTACTAATTTGGGTATGCTGATTTCAAATATCAAACCCATTTTTCTCTATCACGTCAGGTTTTTCCTCTATGGCATTTTCTTTTTGCTGATTTGTAAGTTTTTGATAGTTTTTAGGAGGCAGTACTATTTAGAGGATCAAAAAAATCGCTTTTTTAATATTATTTTCTAAAAGTATGTACTTTTAAAAATCTGTTCCTAACTTTTTATCAAGACATTCGAAAAATTCCCGAAGATATAGCCTATTATTCAAAGGGGTGCGCAGATCAGAATCGGAGCGCTCACCGCTCTTGCTTGTTAGTAAACGAATAAATGCGTAAGAACCTGCAACGGCACGTACTGGCGCTTTGAATGTGAGAGAGGCCGATAACCGACCTAATACATTTAGGCAATGAAAAGTAGGCGATGACAACTGCCTAAAACAAATGAATGCTATATATGTCATAGCAGACAAAGAACGATCGAAATCATTCAATCGTTAATCGATCGTGAAAGTATGATGAGCGCTTATAACGTTTCAATAAAGTCTCTGGTTTTTTTTGTCTTGTATTGGCTGTCTGATAGGTATCAGAGAGTTGTGTATGGTGGAGCAGTTTCCAGGAGGCAGAGGGTTACAAGTGGGGTCCCACAGGGCTCAGTACTAGGACCTATATTGTTTAACCTTTATATCAATGACATAGCCAGTGGATTGCAGGGGGATATTCAGTTGTTTGCGGATGATGCGAAGCTTGGAAGGATTATTAGTAATAGTGCAGATGTGGTAGCCCTGCAAGAGGATTTAAATAAGCTAGATAGATGGGCAAATGAATGGGGGTGTCAGTTTAATGCAGCAAAATGTAAGGTCTTGAGGTTTGGGAAACATCGATGGGATGCTGCATACTCTATGGGAGGAGTTATACTGGAGGAAGTAGGGGAGACAAGAGATCTGGGGTTGATGATTGATAGAAACCTGAAGTTTAGGGGACATATTGCAAAGGTGGTGAAGGTAACACAGAGGATTGCTGCTATTATGAGAAGGACACTGACCTGCAGAGATAAGAGGGTTATCATTCCGTTGTATAAGTCTCTGATCAGACCACACTTGGACTATTGTTCTCAGATTTGGTCCCCAGGATTTGAAGGGGATAAATTAACTGTGGAAAGGATACAAAGACGGATGACAAAGATGGTTTCAGGACTGTACAAGGATAGTTATGAGGATCGGCTGAGAGAATGTGGACTGCAGAGTTTGGTGGATAGAAGAAGGAGAGGTGATATGATTGAGACTTTTAAACTGTTGAAAGGTGGTTACAGGGTTGACACTGGGGAGTTCTTTCGCTTGGTTGATCAGCGGGAAGGAGTGATGACAAGAGGCCATCCCTGGAAGTTACGAAAGGAAACTATGAGCAAGAGGGTAAGGAGTGGTTTCTTTGTGTGGAGGGTGGTTGAGCCGTGGAATGCATTGCCTGATGGAGTGGTGGGAGCGAGAACGGTCAGTGGGTTTAAGGAGTGGTATGATAAACTTTGTGTTTCTCAGGGGGGACTTCCCCTCGATGAGTCTTGACAGACTTTATGTCTTAGAAAGGACCTCCCTCGATGAGTCTTTTGACTCCTTGGAGGCCTGAATAATAATAATAATAATAATAATTGCATGTTAGTCAGCAGTGAAGAAAATACATCATGTCTACTACTCGAAATTGTGTCAATAGTGTAGATTCCTTCTGCTACATTTGTGGCAGCTTTACTGTTCCCAGTCAAAGGGACAAATATCAATGATTTCATTAAGAAAGTGTACTTTGCATACTTTGACGTAAAAATTGCAGATCAGGACAAGTTATGGGCTCCAAATAAAGTATGTAAGTCACTTGTAGAAAATTTACGACAGTGGAGCAAGGGAAAATGCCAAAAATTAGCTTTTGGCATTCCAATGATTTGGCGTGAACCGAAAAAAATCACGTAGATGATTGCTATTTTTGTTTAGTTCAGACTTCTGGGTATAATGAGAAGAATAAGAAAAAAATTGTGTATCCAAATCTCGACTCAGCAATTCGGCCAGTTGCTCATTCCAATGAAATAGCCGTGCCAATTTATAAAGGACTTCCTTTACTTGAGAACGAGCATGATCGGGATATGCCAGATGTTCTTGAGGAGCAAGACCCGGATGTTGATTTAGACAATGAAAATTTAATTTCTAGTTCTGGACCGTAACGTTTTACTCAAGTGGAATTGAATGACTTAGTAAGAGATTTGGGCCTATCAAAGGAATCATCGGAATTGTTAGCTTCAAGATTAAATGAAAAAAACTTACTGGAGCAAGATACGAAGATAACTTTTTATCGTAGCAGGGAAAGTAATCTTGTGCAATATTTTAAAAACGAGTGTGGGTTTGTTTACTGTAACAATGTGTCAGGTTTACTAACTGAAATGAGTGTTGTACAATATCATCCAAATGAGTGGTGTTTATTTATCGACAGGTCAAGCAGAAGTCTCAAGTGTATCTTACTACACAATGGGAATGTATATGGCTCAATTCCTATTGGCTATTCAGTTCACTTAAAGGAAACATATGAGGACATTAAAAAGGTTCTGAAGTTATTAAAATATACAGACCATAACTGGATCATCTGTGTGGATCTTAAAATGGTGAACTTTTTACTTGGCTTTCAAAGAGGATATACAAAGTTTGTGTTTTCTATGCTTCTGGGATAGTCGAGCTAGAAACTAACACTGGAGTCAGAAACATTGGCCTCTTAGAATATCCTTAAATGTTGGAGAACAGAATGTTATAAATCAACCTTTAATCGACAGAGAAAAAATCATTTTTCCACCTCTACACATCGAACTAGGTCTTATGAAGCAGTATGTTAAAGCTTTGGATTTACAAGGTGACTGTTTCCAATACATTTGTGAAAAATTTCCATGACTTAGTTATGAAAAAATTAAAGCCGGTGTATTTGATGGACTGCAAATTAGAACTTTAATGAGAGACCCAAATTTCTTCAACTCTATGAACGAAATTGAGAAAGAGGCCTGGACTTCATTTACGATGGTTGCGAATTATTTTCTTGGAAACAAAAAAGCATGCAATTACAAAGATCTAGTGGAAACAATGCTTGAAAATTTCCAGTGCCTAGGTTGCAACATGAGCATAAAGCTTCATTTCTTATACAGTCATCTTGATAGATTTCCCAAGAATTTAGGTGCTATAAGCGATGAACAAGGCGAAAGATTTCATCAAGACATAAAAACTATGGAAGATCGATACCAAGAAAGATGGGATTCTCACATGATGGCCGACTACTGTTGGAGTATTCACAGGGATTGCCAAAACAGAATACACAGCAGAAATTGCTACAAACAAAAATTTATTCCCTGAAACTCATGTGTAAGTAAAATTGTTATTTTTTTATAAATATTCTTGTAATTTTTAATGAATATTGTTAAGTAGTTATGTATCTAATTATCGGCCTCCCTCAATCGCTGCACACATACCACTGGAAATGGTGCAGTTGATTCAATCATACCTTTGTGACAGATAGATGCAGGTCAAGATAAATAGGATGACATCCACCCAACGTCCTATCCTGGCAGGAATTCCACAAGGATCCTTATTGGTTCCTGTTCTCTTCTCGATGTATATATGGCAGACATTCTGCACAACCCAATATCAACAGTCATAGCCTTTTACACAGATGATAGAGCGATACTAGCCAGATCTCTTCAGTCACACCTTCGCCAAAAAACTTCAACAAAACCTACTAATATTAGAGCTGTGGTTCTCCAAATGGAGATTACAAGTAAACCCACAGAAGAGCATGGCTATGCACTTCACCAGAAGAATGGTATCTCCTAAAGGGGACATCTTCCTATTTAATACCAAGATTCCATGGAAAACAGAAGCCAAATACTTGGTGTACGACTGGACAGAAGACTAACCTTCAACCACCACATCAAGACCTCATGTGCAAAGGCAGCTAAAGCCATTGCCTAGCTCTACCCCTTAATCAATAGGAACAGTAAACTAAACACCAGGATCAAATTGCTTCTATACCAGCTGATGATTCATCCCATAATCACATATGCTTCTTCATCCTGGAGTCATGCCACCAATACTAATATTCTCAAAAATTACAATGAGTGCAAAACAAATGCCTATGTATGATTCTAAATGCTCCATGGGTTTGTCAGAGATATTCAACTTCATCAGGATACAAATATCCATTATATTTTCTCTTTCCTTCAATCCCTAGCAACAAAGGACTTCTTAAAAATGTCTACACATCCAAATGAACTGTCACAGCAAGCTGCAAACTACAGCGAAACAGCTCTACAAACACAAAAGACCAAAAGCTATATTAATTTCTAATGTAGATTTGTAAGCTCCATACCCTCCTAGGGCCAGAATATAGCTCATAAACTTTTCCTTCACTGTATCCCTATCAGATACTGGAGAGTATAAAAAGCCTCTGGCTTCACCCATAGAACCAGCAACCTGAAACTTTGGTATCTCTCCTGGGTCTGGCTCCCACTGATGAAACCTCAGTAATGGTTGAAACTGGTCTGGGTAGTGGCCCTTCCCATTATGCATTTCATTATACACTTCCAAAAAAGGGGGGGGGGGGTTCTTTGCATTATGGGATACAAGTAGCTCAGATGGGAATATGTTTCACTCACAAAACATTGTCTTTGCTTCCTTGGGAAAAGGATTAAAACGAAGTATAAAATTCCTTGGTATCTTTAACGCATAAAAAACCCAAGGTAAAAAACTTTCTACATTAACTTGGCTTTTTAATGAAAGACTTTCTGCACAGCAATTTCCTCAGGAGTGGAAGGAAGGAAGGAAGGTAAGGTAGTGCCATTGCATAAAGGTGAGGGTAAAATGGAGGTATCAAACTATTCTCTGTTTTGTATTTGTTGTAGTTGTTAAGATTTTGAAGAAACTATAACTACTCGTATACAGGAGTGGGCAGATCAGAGCAATATTATTTATGCTAGTCAGCATGGATTTGTTTAAGGGTGCACTTGTCTTAGTAATCTGGTTGCCTTTTACAATAGGGTAAGAAGAGCAGTGGATGAGGTTAAAGCATCCACTACCTTTTTTTTTTTTTTTTTGCACAGGCATTTGACAGGGTGTCGCATAACAAGTAGTTTTTTAAGTTGTAATATATAGGATTGGATATCTGGTTATTGGATTGGCAACTGGCACATGGTTCAGTATTGGAACTATTACTATACCCTTTATGTCAATGATATTGTTCTGAATTACAAGGTGATATGCAGTTGTGTGTAGGTGATAAGAAGCTTGAGAGGGTTATTAGCAGTGGCATATTTAGGTATTCCCCCCCCCTAGGCCCGCAGAAAGTGCCGCCCCCCTTATGACCTGCCCATAGGCAGGTCATGATCCCAACCTCCGGTGACTGAAGTTGCCATAGAATCCCACTTGCTTCACATCGCATAACTTTCTTCTGGGTGGTGTCATTTTCAATTTCGGACAAAGTGGAAATTATTTCCTTCCATCCTTCACGAAGACTCCAGCAGGCATCATCACGAGCTGACTAACGAGTAGGCAAAGGACGTTTGATTACTTTTGCAGAAGTTTCCAGGTGCTTTCTTAGAACACTCCACCGATGTGTTGAAGATGTGAAAAATACATACAGTTTCTGAAGGACATCAAAAAACGCAGAAGAGCACCGACAATATTTGGCAGCGCAAGTACTAATTAGAGACAGAATGTCCAGTGCACGGTGTAAATTCTGACAATGGATTTATTTCAAGAATTCTTGCATGTAGTCCTGTGTACTTGCCTGACATGTTACTAGCATTATCATTTGCCTTCCCTCTGCAATTTGCTACATCAATTCCAAGCTCGTTTAGTGAAGTCAAAACTGCCTCTTGTAACTCTTCAGATTTGTGACTTACATTAGAAATGAAACGCAAGAAACCCTCCACAGGAGTTCCATGTTCTTTCACATACCGTACAATGAAGGACAGCTGATCAACATGAGAGAGGTCTGGTGTTGAGTCAGCACTTATGGAATAGTACTTAGCTATTTTAAGTTCTTCCATAATAAATTTGATTACTTTCTCGCCCATTATTTTAATAAATTCCTCATACGTGGCAAAGGAAAGATAGGAAACGAAAAGGAAAAAAAAAAGAAAAAAGGAAAAGGTTTCATTTTTTCCTGCTTTTGGCAATGTGCTCAGCAAGAAAGAGATCAAATTCACTAATCCCTATTGCCTTTATGTCAAGTTAACAACAACAATACAGTAGCTTTCCGTGCACGTGTCTCGGTCTGTATAGTTATGCAGAATCTCATTACATGCCAATATGCTTGCAGACTAAACTTACAATGAGAAAAAGAAAAATATTTTTCTACTTGTGAATAATGCGGCATAATAAAATGAGAGCTTGGAAATTTCCACCACCCCTCAAAATTTGTCGCTCTAGACCTGGGCCTATACGGCCTATACCTAAATATGCCACTAGTTATTAGTATTAGTGATGATGTTTTGTTGTTGCTATACTGGGAGAAGTGTAGAGGATGGAAGGGATCTTGGGTGATTTATGATAGAAATTTGATGTATAGAGGACGTAATGCAGAAGTCATATTTTCATAACTTCGTATTATCATAACATTAAAAAAACTTCCAACAACCTTTCTCTAGTTAAATTACTCTGGATTTCTCTAATCCAGAGTAATTTAATAATAAGGTGCGACACCTTTTGGAAATTCGTATATGAAAATATGACTTCTGCATTACTTCAACCTTAGTATCACCTGGGTCTGGTTCCCACTGAAGAGACCTCAATAACGGTCGAAATTGGTCTGGGTAATGACCTTTTCCATAATGTATAGTGTTATACATGTCCACAAGGAGATATGTTTTGCATTATGGGATACTAAGGCAAGTGAGGTGAAGTCATACAAAAACCTTACAAAAACCCAATAAGTCAGCTGGCAATCCAAATAACTACCCTGATAACATTTCTCTGCACTCCTCATAAAAATTTTGAACAGATTATCCTCATTCAGATATCTCCAAAAAGAGATGCAATCTTATCAAATGAACAGGCTGATTTAGATCTGGTAGAAACTGCTGCAACCAGGTCCTAGCAATAACAACTCACCTAGATGCTGAATATCAGAAAGATTTAAAAACATGGATATTATTTCTGGGAAAACTCCTATGTTACTCCTCTTAGCAAACTATTATATTTACAGCTATTTTGCCTGCTTCTGTTTAGGAGTGCCCCTGTTTAAATGTCATTGGCTTTTTACTCACAGATTCTTAGGGCATTGTAGATGTACATTTACCAATAAATATATGTAGCATAAAGGAAGAGAAATTTACACATACTTTTTTCTGGGTGTTGTGGCTTTTCTTCTTTGTGCGATGTGCAAACTACTGCAGTTAGGGTCTTTTGAAAGGAAGTGTGTGGGGAGAGGGATAGGCAATGTGGGAGAATTAAAATAGAAAATGGAAAAAACCCGAGTTTTTTGTATAATATCATCATCAAATTCCTGCCATGTACCCTCAAGGGGTGTACAGGATATGATAGTACTACATGAAAAAAAATTACATCATTACTAACTTCCTACCTACAATTTTCCTCCAAATCAGTCTGTTACTTGTCAAGACTCCAACATTATCAGATCTTATATTTCTATCGTCTAAAGCATTTTGTACCGTATCAATCCACCTATATCTTGGTCTTCCTCTGGGTCATTTTGCTGCCAACCTGGCAGAGAACACTTGTTTTGCTAATCTTTCCTCGCCCATTCTGTTTAAGTGACCATACCACCTAAGATTAGCTCTGCTAACGCATTCCTGGATGCTGAGAATGTCAAGTTCTTTCCTAATATCCTCGTTTTTTAATATGATATTGCCATTGATGCCATCTCTTCACGCCTATAATCTTTCTCAGGACTCTCATATCTGTGGTCTCTAGTCTCTGGTCAAGTGTTTTACTTCTGACCCAGCTCTCAGATCCATAAGTTAAAACTGGTTTGAACACTGTCTTGTACACAGCTAATTTAGTGTTCCGACTGATTTCTCTCTTATTCCATATGAATTTATTCAATTGACTTCCTACTATACCAGCTTTATTGATTCTGTTGACTATTTCCATATTTAATTTACCATCTTTACTAAAAATCGTGCCTAAGTAGGGGAAATGTTTTACTTTTTCCACAGGTTCTCCATTCACAACACAGTTGACATTTTCAATGATTCTGCCTATTTTCATTGTCTTTGTCTTTTTATTGCTGACCTTCATACCATATCTATTACAACAGTTATTCAATTTAGTCAGGGAATCTTGCAGACTTGTAGCAGATTTATTGATAAATATAACATCGTCCGCATAAAGCAAAGAGCTGACATTAACATCTCCAATTTTGATATCATGTTTAATACTGCTTTCCTTCATAATGTGATCCATATAGATAATGAATAACAGAGGGGATAATGTACATCCTTGTCTCACACCAGATTTAACATTAAACCATCTTCCTGTACTTCCTTCAATTCTAACTGCTGACTTACAACTCAAATAAAGACTAAGTATTGCTTGATATAATGCCCCATTGACACCATATAACTGCAGCGTATTGAATAGCTTCTCTCTTGGCACCTTGTCATATGCCTTTTCCAAATCGACAAAACTTAAATACAGATCTTTGTTATATTCCCATGCTTTCTCGACTATTTGTCGTAAAGTGAAGATCTGATCCTGACAGCCTCTATTTGGCCTGAATCCAGCTTGTTCTTCACCCAGCTTTTCTTCCACAATTCTTCTCAATCGTTTCTCAAGTATACTTGCATAGATCTTACCAGGAACACTCAGCAGGGAAATACCTCTGTAATTCTCACATGCAGTTTTATTTCCCTTTTTATATATGGGTACTATGAGAGCTCTACTCCAATCATCGGGAATTCGTCCCTCTGTCCAGGCTTTCTGAACTATGCAGTGCAGCCACTGTAAGACTCTTATACCACCATACTTCAGCATTTCTGGTCGAATATCATCTACTCCTGCTGCCTTTCCACATTTCAAGCCTTTGATGGCTTTTTCTATTTCTAGTATGGATATGTATTCCTGACTGCATGCCTGGTCAGTGTTTTTTACCACTGTGTTGTCATCACTGCTTGTTTCATTTAGCAGTTTTTCAAAGTAATTACTCCATACTTCAAGGATATCTTTTTCTCCCGTTTTCATGTCACCTTTATCATCTCTAATTCCTTTTACAGCACTCTTTCCTCCATTCTTAAGCTTCTTCAACAACCTCCAGAATATTTTGCCACCTTCTTGATATTTATTTTCTATATTCTTGCCAAAGTCCTCCCATGACTTTTGTTTAGCTAGTTTTACACAGTGTTTAGCATTCTTGCATTTGTCTCTATATTCTCTAAGAGCACAAGCTGACTTATTTGACAGGAACTTTTGATATGTTTCTTCTTTTCCTTCACTGCCTCTTTAACTTCCTGTGTCCACCAGGGAGTTCTGATTTTTTTTATCCTTACAGATAACCTCACCACATGCCTCTCTGGCAGAATCAATCAATGTTTTCTTCAGAGTTTGCCACTGAATCTCCAAGGTTTGATTCCTGTTCTCAAACTCTTTCATTTTTTCTTCAATAATCTTTGTGTATTTTAGCCTACAGTTCACATCTGACAGCTGCTCAACTTTTATTCGCTTTAAAAACTTTCTTACATGTTATTCTTTTCAATATGAAATTCAATTTTATCCTGCTCAAGACTAAATAGTGATCACTTCCAATTTCAAATCCTCTGTACACTCTGGTGTCCTGCACCAGGGAGAAAACATCACTATCAACAATAACATAGTCAATGAGACTTTTCTTATTCCTAGCCTCTTCTCTCCATGTGAATTTGTGCACATTTTTATGTTGGAACATGGTGTTAGTAATAACCAGTCCATGTCCTGAGCAGAAATCTAACAGATATTTGCCATTATTATTAGCTTTTCTCTTTTCTACAAATTTTCCCAAAATATTTTTGTATGTCTCACAATCATTTCCTGCTCTGCTATTTAGATCCCCAACAAGGACCAACTTTTCATTTTTCATTGTGTCAGTTGCTTTTTCTAAAGCCTCAAAAAATTCCTCCACTTCTACCTTAGTAGAACCTTCTGTGGGACCATAGGCACAAATAAGTCTCATTGTTCAGTTCCCCATTCTCATATTTGCCCACATTACTCTACTTTAGACTGACTGCCATTCAAGAAGATTAGCCTCGTATTTTGTGTTGAATACTATGGCTACTCCTTCTTTTCCTTGATTGTCATTGCCTGAATATAACATTTTGTATTTATTGCTCAGAAAGATCTCGCCAGTTTTGGTCTTTTAATATATATATACTTATTATATTACTAGGGATGAGCGGAGTATTTTTTATATAGGGTGGGAAAGGGTGAAAGGGGTTGAAAACAGCAACTGATTTTTTGAGGGGGGGGGTGCTCTCTGTTTCGACTATGCTTGGTCGTCATCTGAACACATGGAGGAAGTGGATGCTATGTCAGGTCAGTTAGGTGTTTCTGCTTTTGAAGTGTTTATGTTATTGCCTATTGGTCAGGGTTGTGACCTCAATTTTACGTTGTGAAGCTTCCAAACATCGGAGATTATGTAGGGCCTGTGGACATTGATAGAGTTCGCATCACATTTTATGGCTATTGTTTCCGATATTCTAAGCATTGTTTCATTGTCTTGTATGTCTACTATGATGGCCTTGTTGATCTATGTATGTTTTTGTTCAAGGGCGTGAAAAGCTATTTCTGTTTTCCCTGTGCTTTGTATTTGATTTTTCTTTTTAATGTTGCATTTTTTAGTGTTTAAATGTACTGGAATAGGGATGTTACAATCTCGGAAGTGATCTTGTAGTCTTGTCCATAAAGACCTGTGGTGGAACCTGTGTGGGTGATATCACAGTCTTTTTGGCAGGGAAATTTATAGACACGTTGTGGTGTTCAAATCTTTCTTTTTGTGTGTGAGATTTAGTGGGTGTTTTAGGAGATTTGCCAATTTTTGGTTTGTGGTGAATACCAGTTTGTAGTCAGTATGTTTGATGATGTATTTATAGGCTTTGTATGTATTTTGGGTGTATGGTAGTTTGATAATTTTTTTGTGTTGGGAAGTTTGTTTTGGTACTTGGGTTGTTTTGGCGGGTTTTAGCCGTCCTGTTTGTGTAATTTATCAGTTGTCTAGGATAGTTGCGATTTTTGAAGATCTGTGTTAGTTTTTTTATTTCTGTGTTTAGATTACTATGATTGGTTGAAAATTTGTAAGCGTTTATGAATTGTGATAAGATGACCGATTTTTTAACGGAATATGGATGGTATGAGTGGAAATGGAGGTTAGTTTCTGATATGCGAGGGTTTGTGGCATATTTTCGTGGCTATTTTGTTGTATGTTCTGATTAAAGTCAAGTTTAAGAAATTGATGGATTTGTTCTGTTCGGTTTCTATGGTGAATTTTAGTCTGTTGCTGTAACTGTTTAGGGACGCTTTTAAGGTGGTGATGTGTGTAGGATTTCCAATGCACAGAATATCATCCACGTATCTGCCATAAAAGGTGATGCAGGGGGGGGGGGGGGAGCAGAATAGAATCACCCCCCGGGCATCACCTTTTATGGCAGATATAGGGGATGATATTCTGTGCATTGGAAATCCTACACACACATCACAACCTTAAAAGCATCTCTAAACAGTTACAGCAACAGACTAAAATTCACCATAGAAACCGAACAGAACATATCCATCAATTTCTTAAACTTGACTTTAATCAGAACATACAACAAAATAGCCACGAAAATATGCCACAAACCCTCGCATATCAGAAACTAACCTCCATTTCCACTCATACCATCCATATTCCGTTAAAAAATCGGTCATCTTATCACAATTCATAAATGCTTACAAATTTTCAACCAATCATAGTAATCTAAACGCAGAAATAAAAAAAACTAACACAGATCTTCAAAAATCGCAACTATCCTACATAACTAATAAAATACGCAAACAGGACAGCCAAAACAAACTTCCCAATACAAAAAATTATCAAACTACCATACACCCAAAACACATACAAAGCATATAAATACATCTTCAAACATACTGACTAACAAACTGGTATTCACCACAAACCAAAAATTAACAAATCTCCTAAAACCCACTAAATCTCACACACAAAAAGAAAGATTTGAACACCACAACGTAGCCTATAAATTTCCCTGCCAAAAAGACTGATATCACCTGCACAGGTTCCACCATCAGGTCTTTATGGACAAGACTACAAGAACACTTCTGCTATTGTAACATCCCTATTCCAGAGCATTTAAACACTAAAAAACGCAACATCAAAAAGAAAAATCGAATACAAAGCACAGGGAAAACAGAAATAGCTTTTCACACCCTTGAACAAAAATATACCCTACAGATCGACAAGGCCATCATAGTAGACAAGACAATTAAACAATGCTTAGAATATCGGAAACAATAGCCATAAAATGTGACACGAACTCTATCAACGTCCACAGGCCCTACATAATCTCCGATGTTTGGCAGCTTCACAACGTAAAATTGAGGTCACAACCCCGACCAATAGGCAATAACTCAAACACTTCAAAAGCAGACACACTTAACCGACCTGACATAGCATCCACTTCCTCCATGTGTTCAGACGACGACCAAGCATAGTCGAAACAGACTGCACTCCATCAACCCCCTTTTCCCACAACTCCCCCCCCTCAAAAAATCAGTTGCTGTTTTCAACCCTTTCCCACCCTATATAAAAAAACGCTCCGGTCATCCCTTATAATATATACATGTATGTATATATATTATACAATAAAACCTGGGTTTTTTCCATTTTCTATTTTAAATCTCCTACATTGCCTACCCCCCCACACACACTTCCTTCCAAAACACCCTAACTGCAGTAGTTTGCACATTGCAGAAAGAAGAAAAGCCACAACACCCAGAAAAAAGTATGTGTAAATTTCTCTTCCTTTATGCTACATATATTTATTGGTAAATATACATCTACAATGCCCTAAGAATCCGTGAGTAAAAAGCCAATTACATTTAAACAGGGGCACTCCTAAACAGAAGCAGGCAAAATAGCCGTATATGTAATAATGATTTAAAAACAGCTTTTATCAGCTTAACATTGGCCTATGATACTGTATGAACGAAATGCTTACTGAATAGAGAGGTTGGCCAGTGTGAGAGGAATGAGAGTAAGTGTAAGAGAACATCAGATAGCAAAGGGGAGAGAGGAAGGCAGGAGAATGGGAGAGACAGGGGAAGAAAGAAAATTTCAGAAAATTGTGAGAGTGTAGAAGCAAGGGAGAGAAGAAGGCGAGAGAATGGGAGAAAGAGAGTGGAAGAGAGAAAACTGCAGAAAGATGAGTGTGGAAGCAAGGGGCAGAGAGGAAGGAGGGAGAGTGAAAGACGAAGGAGAGAGAGATTGGAAGCTGTAAGAGTTGGATACCAGTGAGAAGAGGATGAATGAATTTGTTTGGAGTGTCATGTATAGGGATTCGATGATTTGGGGTGTGTGCAGAGGAGTGCTTTGCCTGGGTGGCAATGGCAGTGAGAAGTAGGTGAAAGCGTGAAGGGATAGTAATGGTGGAGAATATGACTTGAGGGTTAATGTGAATTGTGCAGCATGAGATTTGAGGTTGATGTTGGACATACTGCAGCAGAAATTTGTTGTCTGAGGAAAGATAGTGAGCGTGTTGCCCTGGTATGATGATGCAGAGTGGAGAAGAAGAGCAGTGATGATAAATGAGATGATAGCAAGAATGTGCAGGAAAAGAGGTCTTGAAATATATGGATGCAGGGAGTACATTTGCATGCAGAGGCCTGCATTACACTTGAATGCAGGTATTTGGAGAGACTGTTGTTTTCTGGGCAGACAAGTGAGTGTATCAGGACAGGGAAACTAGAATTGCACAGGTGGAATGTTGCAGGGATGACTTCATATGGGGAGAGTGACTGAGAAAAAAAAGGGATTACATCAGAGTACACTATATTACAGATCCAAGTGGAGTATGAGGGAAGTAATAATAGCTGTAAGAATACTGGCAATACATTAGTTTTTCTGTATACAAATGCTAGGAGCATTAGGAATAAAGGGAATGAGTTTGAGGCATTGATTCACTCAGTCTCTCGAGTAGTTGTTGGTATCAGTGAAAGTTGGTTAACCTAGGAGGATGTTCTAACAGGGATAGAAATCAAAGGATATGGCATATTTCTGCAGGATAGGGAAGGTAGAAATGGTGGTGGAAGGTTACTTATGATAAGAGATGAATTGTCTGCTCTCAGGGCAGAGAATGTCGGTGAAAATAATAGCTTAGTATCACCTCTGGATCTGACTCCCACTGAAGAGAACTCAATCAAGGTCAAAATTGGTCTCGGTATTGGCTTTGAGAGAATATGGTGTGAGATACATATTTATAAGACAAAATATTTAGTGGGATGTTCCTCCAGACCAGGGAATATAGATGATGAGCAGGAATATTTAGGCAAATTAGCTATAAAAATGTGTATAGCAATGACAGATTGTACCAAAAGTGAAGATAATAAAGCATTTTGTAATCAAATGGATGACAAAAGAAATAAAAGGGGAATTGCAGAAGAGAAAAAGAGATTATGGAAGACATGTGAAGAGAGGTGGAGAGCAAGTACATTAGAAATTTTTATTATTATTATTACTATTACGGGCAGCTCCAAGGAGACCCTAGACTCATCGAGGGAGGCCCAACATCATGTCAAGAACAACTATTCAACATTCACACAGTATCTATCATACTTCACCTTGAACTCATTTACAGTCATGGCACCCACAACAGACTCTGGCAGCTTATTCCACTCATTTACCACTCTCCAAGTAAAAAACCTAGCTCTAACACCCTTGCTAACCACACTCTTGCCAAGCTTCCATGGATGGTCCCTAGTCCTCCCACTACCAGTCCTATTCTCAAAAATATCTTCTGAATTAATCTTATAGAAACCCTTCAGTAATTTGAATGTCTCAATCATATCGCCCCTTTTTCGCCTTTCAACCAATTTCTGCAGCCCACAAATCTTCAACCTGTTCTCATAAGGTTCATTCCATAATCTTGCTATTATCTTGGTCACTCATCTCTGGATCCTCTCCACCTCCTCCCCATCGAGAAGAAACCGTGGCGCCCATATCTGGGCACAGTAGTCTAGATGGGATTTTATCACGGCTCAATACAGAGGAACAATAACCTGGTTGTCTCTGCTTGTTAAAGTATTTTTCAGCAACCAAGTGATTTGATGAGCTGATTTAGCCACTTTTGCAGTGTGCCCCCCCCCCCCCTAAATTTCAACTCCCTATCCACCAACACTCCCAAATCCCTAGCCTCATCGATCTCCTGGAGTACGGTTCTGCCAATGTGATATACTGCTGCTAATCTTTTCACCCCAAAATGCATAACCTTATACTTTGCCACATTAAATTGACATCCATTTACCTTAGCCCAGTCCTCCAAACTATCCAAATCATCTTGCAAAATTTTGACATCCTGTGCACTCACTATTGCTCTACCCAACTTTGCATCATCAGCAAACAAGTGAACACTTCCTCTCAGATCCTTTCCTATATCGTTAATGAACAAATTGAAAAGTAGTAGTCCAAGAACAGAGCCCTGCGGCACACCACTAGTCACAAGCCGTCTTTTGGACTCTACTCCTGAATAAACCACTCTCTGATATCTCCATCAACTACCCTCCTATCCATCTCACCGACCCTATATCTATCCCCATATGCTGCAGTTTACTGATTAGAATTCCATGTGGTATCCTGTCACAGGCCTTAGCAAGGTCCAGTAGAATCACTGTAAACCCATTACCCTTATCCAGTTCAGCAGTCACTGTGTTATAAAACGTAAGCAAGTTACTGAGGCATGATCTACCCATCACAAAAACATGTTGTCCCCCGTACAGTATCCCATTTTCATCTGTCCAATCCTGTATTTTTCTCTTGACTATTTTCTCCAAGACCTTGACAACAATTTCTGATATGCTGATCGGCCGGTAATTTTCAACAGCAGTCTTGTAACCTCCTTTATGCAGTTGAACTATTTTCCCCTCTTTCCACCCCCTTGGGACTAACACAGACCCGAGACTCAAATTAAACAAAATGGTCAAAGGCACTGACAATTCTTTAGCTGCTACTCGTACGACACGAGCTGATATACCATCCAATCCCGCAGATGAATTGACACTGAGGTTTTGTAATAGACTATTCACCTCCATTTCATTCACCACAATTCCCGTATAAGCTGTTCGTTCTTCCATTTCTGCAATGTCACTACCAGGATGATGTGCTCATGCAAAGTGCTCACTCAGTAATTCTACTATATCAACTGATTCGTTACCTCCCTACCATCGGCATTCTTTAAAATCATTCTGCCATATAAGTTTTTTCTTTTACTTGCAACATATTGAAAAAACTGTTTGGGATTCTCTTTAGCCTACATGGCTAATGTTCTTTCATAATCTGCTTTTGCATTTCTTACCACGCTTGTTATCCTTCTGGCCTGGGCTTTATACCGTTCATTTGCCTGCTGGTCACCTTTTTCCTTAAATTCCCTCTACAGTTGTTTCTTTTTTTGCAGCTCAACTTAATGGTGTTATTCATCCATTTAATCCCTACTTGATTTATTATTCGGACTCTAGGTATACAGTCAGCCATTGCCTCCTGCAAACACTTCTTAACCGCCTCCCATGCACTATCAACATCCAGCCCTTGCAGTTTTACATGCCATGGCACTGAACTAATCAAACTCCTAAGCTTGTCATACTTACCAGCCCAATAATTTCACATGTACCCTGTCTTAATTGTAAATTCCACACCTTTAGCCACCTCCCAAGTTAAGACCCTATGATCACCCTCACCAATTGGTAGCAATGTAGTCATATTCGTTATAGTCAAATCCTCAGATGCAATTACTAAGTCAAGCACTCTCTGACCCCTAGTATTTTCCATTACATGCTGTCGCAGATAGTTATCCCTTAATAACTGCATAAAATCCAATTCCTTCCTCCAATGTATCCTCTCCTCCTTCCAATCAATGCTACCATAGTTGAAATCTCCCCTATTAATTACCCTCCTCCCACTCATTTCTTCTATTTGCTTATGCATACTATCTCCACCATATTTTCCATCACCTGGTCTATAGCAGCACCCAATTGTATATTTTGTTCTGCTAGCCTTAATCTCACACCAAATGGCCTGCAATTCAACTTCTATTCTCTTTGGCTGCAGTTCATCAGCTATCATCAGTAATACTCCTCCCCCCATTTTATTGTCCCTGTCATTCCTGAACACACTATACCCCTTACTGATTTAGCCACTTTTGCAGTATGTCCCCTAAACATCAATTCCCTAACCATCAACACTCCCAAATCCCTAGCCTCATCAATCTCCTGGAGTACGGTTCCACCAATGTGATATACTGCTGCTAATCTTTTCACCCCAAAATGCATAACCTTTCACTTTGCCACATTAAATTGACATCCATTTTTCTTGCCCAGTCCTCCAAACTATCCAAATCATCTTGCAAATTTCCATCACCTGGTTGGTAGCAGCACTATGTGGCAAGTAGGAGGAAAAATTATAGTGGACAGATTATACTGGCCACCAAAAAAAAAAAAATTTTCTGCTGATTATGATCTGACACTTGTTTTTTTACTAATTTGGGTGTGCTGATTTCAAATATCAAACCCATTTTTCTCTATCACGTCAGGTTTTTCCTCTATGGCATTTTCTTTTTGCTAATTTGTAAGTTTTTGATAGTTTTTTGGAGGCAGTACTATTTAGAGGATCAAAAAAATCGCTTTTTTAATATTATTTTCTAAAAGTATGTACTTTTAAAAATCTGTTCCTAACTTTTTATCAAGAGATTCGAAAAATTCCCGAAGATATAGCCTATTATTCAAAGTGGTGCGCAGATCAGAATCGGAGCGCTCACCGCTCTCGCTTGTCAAGACTTAAAAACTATGGAAGATCAGTACCAAGGAAGATGGGATTCTCACATGATGGCCAACTACTGTTGGAGTATTCAAAGGGATTGCCAAAACAGAATACACAGCAGAAATCGCTACAAACAAAAATTTATTCCCTGAAACTCGTGTAAGTAAAATTATTATTTTGTTATAAATATTCTTGTAATTTTTAATGATTATTGTTAAGTAGTTATGTATCTAATTATCAGCTTCTCTCGCATTTAAAGCGCCAGTACGTGCCGTTGCAGGTTCTTACGCATTTATTTGTTTACTAACAAGCGAGAACGGTGAGCGCTCTGATTCTGATCTGCGCACCACTTTGAATAATAGGCTATATCTTCGGGAATTTCTTGATAAAACGTTAGGAACAGATTTTTAAAAGTACATAGTTTCAGAAAATAATATTAAAAAATCGATTTTTTTGATCCTCTAAATAGTACTGCCTCCAAAAAACTAACAAAAACTTACAAATTAGCAAAAAGAAAATGCCATAGAGGAAAAACCTGATGTGATAGAGAAAAATGGGTTTGATATTTGAAATCAGCACACCCAAATTAGTAAAAAACAAGTCTCATATAAAAGTCAGCAAAAATTGTGTTGGACTGTGTTATCTTTCTGGCTGGAGATGAGAATTGGATGACCAAAACAGATGACATAGCTCAGCAATTTAATGATCACTTTAATCGAGTGTTCTATCCTAGGACTACAGGCTTTATTCCTAGAAGGATAATGAGCAGTGAAGTGTTAGAAGTGATTGAAGAGGATATGTTTAGAATTCTGAGTATGCTAATTGTCAGTAAGATGGGTGGGAGTCTAGATGGAATTTCACCACGTGTTTTAATGAGAATATGCTGTGGAACTGACTATGGTATTAACTTAGCTGTTTAATGAAAGTCTTGCAATGGGACAGGATTATGGAGAGTGGAAGGAGGGTAAGATAGTGCTATTGCATAAGGATTGTGGTAGAATGGAGGTATCAAACTATAGACCCGTTTCTGTATCTTCTGCAGTTATGATTTGGGTGAAATTGGTAAGAACTGTATACAGGATTGGGCATATGAGTGTAATATTATTTATGCAGGGTAGCATGAATTTGTTAAATAATGCTCTTGTTTTAGTAATCTGGTTATTACCTTTTACCAGGGTGACAGGTTGCCACACAACAAGTTGATATTTAAGTTGCATCATATGGGTTTGGAAGAAAGGTGGAAGAAGATAGTGAAACAGGTATCAGACATCAACGGGCAGTGAGCCCATGATTCGTGATGATGATGATATGGGTTTGGATATCATGTTAGTGGATTGTATTGGTGATTGGCTCTCTTATAGATATCAGAGAGTTATATATGGAGGAGCAGTATCAGGAATAGGAGGTTACAAGTGGAGTTCCACAGGGTTCAGTCCTGGGGCTGTTGACAATCTTTATATTAGTGATATTTTCACAGTTCTACAGGTTCAGTGTTTTGCAGATGATGTGAAGCTTTGGAGGGTTATTAGTGTTTTGGCTCGTCAAGAGGATTTGAATAAGCTGGAAAGCTGGGCAAATAAATGTGGATGTCAGTTTAACACAACTAAATGTAAGGTTTTAAAATTTGGAATCCACAGATGGAATGCTTCATACTCACTTGGTGAAGTTATACTGGAAGAAGTAGAGAAAGCAGGGGATCTTGGGGTGATTCTGGATAGAGATTTGAAGTTTCAAGGACATATTGCAAAAGTTGTGAAGACATCTCAGAGAATTACAGCAATGTTGAGGTGAACATTAACCATGTGTGCTAGTTTCGTTGTAAAGGGTACAGAGCCAGATAACAAAAATTATATCAGGACTCTACAACATTGATTATGAGGATAGACTTGAGGGCATGCAGAGTTTGGTTTAAAGAAGGCAAAGAGGAGATACGAACCAGACATTTAATCTGTGGAAGGGTTATTATTGTATTAACACTGAATAGATTTTTCATATGGTAGAACGAGGGAAAGGAACAAAGACAAGTGCATGAACTGCCACAAGGATCTGTTCTTGCCCCAAATCTGTTCTACCTGTATGCAAGTGACATCCTGCCAACAATCAGTCAAAAGTCTATACTAATGGCATAGTATTTACCTCCCAAGACAACATCTTCAAATACTTTGAGGAATTGAGCAAAGATCTGAGTTTACTGCAAAACTATGTTGAAACTTGTGAACTCTCTCCAAACCCAGCAAAACTGTTGTTTCAGCATTCCACCTAAATAACCACAAGGCTCATAGAAAACTTAACTTCTGCAACATTACTCTAATTCATGAATGCTACCTTGGTGTCATACTAGATCACAGCCTCACATACTGACAGTATTTGGAAAAAAAACTAAATTAAAGATACCTGCCAGGCACAACTCAAAGTTGTAATGCTTCAACTTTAGAACAGCAGCCCAGTGGCCAAGTCTCACTAGTTTGGAACGATGTCACCACATGACTGTTGTGGACACATAGCTCAACATAACAATGAGAACTATCTCTGATACCTCTTCCATGACTGCCTGTCCTTCCCACATAACTCCTTCATGCTTCTTAAAAGAAGCCACAATCAAATAAAAAAATAATAAGTAAGTAAATAAATAAATAAAATCAGAAAAATCATCACCTTCTCATATACCAAGATATTTTGTCACTTCCAGCTTGCTGCCTTGTTTCTATATCTCCCATCTGGCTCATGGAAACACTAGATGATGGTCCTCAGATTTACATTTTGCAACATTATACTGGCATCCCCACTCCTGTGCCCATTCATTCACCCATTCACATCTTCTCTACTCTTCATAGTTCATCCCAATTTTTGCATCATCTGCATAAACAGCTGAATATCTCCATCCAAATCTTTGCCAATATCATTAACATGCAGGTTAAACAGTAATGGCCCTAAAACAGACCCCTGAGGCACACACAACTAGTGACTTTCCTCTTCCAGGATATTGCTTCCCCATACATAACTTGCTGAGACCTAGCAGATAGCCAGTCTCCGATTCAGTGCACTAATCTGATATCCCATCCCTTCCACTCTAGTTTGACTATGAATTCATCATGCTGTAATCTATCAAAAGCATTTGCAAAATCTAAGTACTGTATACTACTGTGTATCCCTCTCCTATGTCCAAGGAAGTTGTCACCTTATTGTAATAAATAAGTCGATTACCAAAACATGACCTCCCTTTAGCAAATCCATGCTGTCCATCAAAGATAATTCCATTGTTGTGAACCCAATTCTGGATCCTAGTTCTCACCAGATTCTCCAACAACCTAACCACAACACTGACAGACAGATAGGTCTATAATTTGATGCCTGAGTTCTATCACTTCCCTTATGAAGCGGCACAATCTTGCTCTCTTTCCACTCCTTTGGAACTCGACCCCGTGCAACACTCGTATTAAAAAAATATGTCAAGGCAGATGTCAACTCCCTGGCACATTCCTACAAAATTTGTGATGTATTATCAAATCCCACAGCCTTATTAATATCAAGTTAGCTCAATTTCCCCATATACCTCTTGCTCATTTGCAGTAAGTCTCTCCTTCTCATCATCAGCTACTCTCAAACTCTTCATGATGTCAGATTCATAAGAATGAAAGACCTTTATGAACTTTTGTCTCATTGAATACACACATTTTTAATAATATTGCTTTTCATAAGCTAGATCAACTGTGGCATATGTGTGTGTATAAGTGGCAGCAAAAAGTGGTATTGGTCTTTAGATATTTTTGTTATTATTTTTTAGGATTTTAGGAAAGAAGAATTTCAGATATTTGTTTTCATTAATATAGAAATACAGTAGGTCCCCCGTATCCGCAGGGTTTGGTTCCATCTTCTTCCGCGGATACCTGAAACTGCGGATAGTAGTGAACCCTATATGTACTAGGCTTTTTCCTATACATAAATACTTATGACAAAGTTTAATTTATAAATTATGCACAGTAAGAGATTAACAACATTAACTAATAATAAAACAGAACAATTATAACAGCATACTGTAATAAAGTTATGTGAATGGAATCTTAGCAACCTCGGATGTGTGTGTAGGCTTCTCCACCTTTGCAACGAGTTTCCCTGGTGTTGGACAATCGCTGCGATCAGCTGAACTGTCTATTATTAAAAGAAAGAGCCATACAGCTTCATTTCGGCGATGTGAAATTACATAAGCAAAGTGTATATTAGGTCCAACATTATTTCAAAGCCGAATGTTTGTAGAGACTATGAAAGTTTCGTAAGTTGACCTTTCGTATGCTAATATCTTTGGACCTGGGTTGACCGCGGATACAGGGGTCCTACTGTACTTTATTTTTTTAATTAAGAAAAAAGTTAATGTTCATATCTGTATATGCAGGTATATTTCACAAAAGTTACCTTAATAATAAATGTATATTTTATTTTCTGTCATATATTATTCATCTAGGACATTCTTAGAAAGGACATTTTAAAACTTATTTCTGAAGTTCAAAATGAAATAAAAATTATCAAACACAAAAATTTCCTCGCAAAGAAGGGTAACTAATGTTTGTAAGTTTCATTAATTTTAAAAATTTATACATTTAAATGAAAATTTTTCTGTTTAAAGTTGTATAGTATTGACAAAATTTTTGTTGAATATTCTTCACTTTTTTGCATATCTAATGATCTTTGCAGTAACTACTACAGGGACACAATATCAAACTTTGTTACAGTACAGATTTGGTTGTTTGGAATAATTGGTTGTTGAGTAATGTTTTAATGTTAACATAATCAATAAAACTGCAAATAAGATATTGGATTAATCAATTTTCTTACCTTTCTGATTTTAGCTAGTGGTTAGTGCATATAATTACTAAAATTGCAGCTATCAAATCGATACCATCCAGAGTACTAATATCTTGTTGATAACCTTGCATGGGTGAGATAAAAAAAAACAAAAAAAAAGAATTCATTATCAGTCATTCAAACTATGTTATTAATCACTTCACTGTATAGCAAATTAAGAAACTTTCAATTAAGGAAAACAAAAAATTTAAATACAGTAATCTATCATTTATCTGACCCCATTGGGAAAAAGGCAATTTGAAGATTTGTTAACTTGAAGGTATGCTTCATGCACTACAGGGAAGCACTACTCTTGGGAGAAATGCATGCTTTTCATGTTATTGTTAAATTAAAATATAATTACTGAATCTTTTTGCTTTCATCGATTTGGAAAAAAAATAGCAAATAAAATTTTTAGCATAATGACTTTCTCGCAAGCAAACAAAAAAGGTAGCCATTAGAAAATTCCTGAAGCAGGGATAATTATAACAAACTGTAAACAATAACTGTATGAGTTGATGTGTCAATGCAGGGAAACTAGAATTATCTGGGTGGATTATTATTATGGCCTTCATGGATGGTAGCAAGGGTGGCTATATTCTGGGAATAGGTGCTTGGGAGAAGGGGGAATACATCAGGTAATGCTGAGTCCATTGGAGTCTGGAAGGGATAATGATAGGTATGGAAACAGGGACATTTTTATCCTTTCTACTAATGCCAGGAGTATCCGGAATAAGAAAGATGAATTGGTGGCACCAATAGCATTAGCCTCTCTGAAGATTATTAGGATGTGGTTGACTGAAGATGATAAAATAACAGGAATAGAAGTAGCAGGGTACAGCATTTTTCGACAGGATAGGAAGAGAAAATGCAGTGGTTGAATACTGCTTATGATAAGTGATGACTTATGTCCTCTAAGAGCGAAGGCTTTAGAAGGAAATAACACTAATGATTTTGAAACCATATGGTGTGAGATAGAGGTGGGCAAGATAGGATATTTAGTGGGGTGTTGCTACAAGCCAGGGAGCATAGAGGGTGAGGAGCAGGAGATGTTTAGGAAGTTGAGCTTGGCAAATGCAAGAAGAATGATTGTTATGGTTGATTTTGCTATGGCAGTATAAATTGGGAAGAGGAAACTGTAGTAAAAAAGGAATGGGATATCTAGAATTCTTGATGGACGAATATCTTAGGCAACATGTGGTAGAAGAAACACAAGGTTCAAGAGTTTTGGATTTGTCATAGCATCAGAAGAGCTGATTATAACTAAGATGGCATCTCACACCTCAGTTGAAAAGAATGACCATGTGGTTTTGATATGGAAGATGAATAGACATGGAGTATTAAAGAGAAAAATTATTAAGGAATTTATGTGTAATTATAAGGCAGGTGATTATAATAGTCTTAAATATTAACTTGAGGCAGGGGAAGTTCCAAGGAGGGAGGAATTGGAAGAGTGAAATATCATTAGCTCTTGGGAAATTGTTAAGGAATATTTGTTAGCATCAATAGTAAGCTGCATTCCATGAGTGAAAAAGAGGACACAATTTGGTATAAAGTGGAGGACAAACTATCAAACAGGAACTGCAGGTAAAAAAAAGAGGTTTTGGAAGAGATATAAAGAGAGGGGGTGGAGAGCAGATGCATGAATAATATGACTCAGGCTGGGAGAGTGACTAGTATGGTAAGGAAGGCACAACTGGAATATTAGAAGAGATTGGCCCTAAAATCCAAAGAAAATCATCGGGAATTTTTTTAGGTATTTGGCCAGTAGGAGAGAAATGATTGTGGAAGAATGATATTATGGGACAGAAAAATGGAAATAGAGTGACTGATGCAGAGGACATAGTGGAGTTGTTCAATGAACAATTTTATTGGAAGATTTCATCCTGGAGAAGCAAGTTTTAATACTAGAGGGATAGGGCAGGTTCGAGATTTAGAGTTGCAAGAGGAGAGTGTGTTTCAAAGAATACACACTCTCCTCTTGCACATATACAGCAGTGGGACCGGATGGAATTTCATCATTGGTTTTGAGATAATGTGCTAAAGAACTGACAGTTCCATTGACTTGGATTTTCAATGAAAGTCTGGCCATGGGAAAGGTACCCATGGAGTGGAAGGTGGATAAGATAGTACCATTGCATAAGGGCAGTAGCAGAATGGAAGTGTCAAATTATAGACCAGTTTACGTTTCATTAGTAGTTGTTAAGATCTTGTAGAAATTAGTGAGGGACCATATACAGCAATGAGCAGATGTGAGTAGTGTTATCTGTATGAGTCAATATGGATTTGTTAAGGGGTGCTCTTGCTTTAATAATATAATTGCCTTTTATAATAACGTGACAAGAGCACTGGTGGGAAGGCATATTCTGCCATTTTTTTGGATTTTTCAAAGACATTTGACAGGGTGCCACACGATAAGCTGATATTTAAGTTGCAGCACATGGGTTTAGATGTCGGGTTAGTCAACTGGATTCAGGATTGGCTGTCTAATTGGTATCAGAGAGTTGTGTATGGGGCAGTGTCAAGGAGGCAGAAGGTTACAAGTGGGGTCCCACAGGGCTCAGTACTGGGACCTGTATTGTTTAACCTTTATAACAATGCCATTGTCAATGGATCACAGGGGGATATTCATTTGTTTGCAAATGATGTGAAGCTGGGAACGGTTATTAGTAATAGCGCAGATGTGGCAGCCCTTCAAGAGGATTTGAATAAACTAGACAGATGGGCAAATGAATAGGGATTTCGGTTTAATGCAGCAAAATGTGAAGTCTTGAAGTTTGGGATACATTGATGGAAGACTGGATACTCTGTTGGAGGAATTGTACTTGCGGAAGTAGGGAAGGCAAGAGATCTGGGGATGATGATTGATAGAAACCTGAAATTCAGGAAACATATTACAAAGGTGGTGAAGGTAACTCAGAGGATTGCTGCAATACTGAGAAGGAAGCTGATCTGCAGAGATAACTCTTATCTCATTGCATAAAAGCCCTGATGAGACCACTCTTGGACTGTTGTTTAATTTGGTCCCTAGGATTTGAAGAGGATAAATTAACTGTGGAAAGGGTGCAGAGGTAGATAACAAAGATGGTATCAGGACTGTACAATGTTAGTTATGAATACAGGCTGATACAAAGTTTGGTGGATAGATGGAGAGGTGATATGATTGAGACTTTTAAACAGTTGAGAGGAGGTTACAGGGTTGGTACTGCAGAGTTCTTTCGATTGGTGGAACAGAGGGAAGGAGTGAGGACAAGGGACCATCCCTGGAAGCTACAAAAGGAAGCTGTGAGCAAGAGGGTAAGGAGTGGTTTCTTTGAATTGAGGGTGGTAGAACCATGGAATGCATTGCCTGATAGAGTGGTGAGAGCAGAGAAGCTGTCAATGAGTTCAAGGAATGGTATGATAGATTTTGTGTGTTCTAGGAAGGGCCTCCCACAATGAGTCTTTTTGACTCCATTTAAGCCTGAATCATAATAATAATAAACACTGTAGTTTCATTTGCTATATTTGGTCTGTTTCTAATGAAAAGCTGTTGGTTTCCTGAACAGTCTGTAACATTTCCTTTCAATCAAATGGACAATTTTTACTCACTCCATTAAAATAATAATAAAATAGGATAAATTTTAAATTACAGTAAGCAAATAATGGTGTCCAGTCTACTACGAAAATTTCACAAAACTTGCGTGCTAGTTTACAAAGAGTTCTTTCGCATCCTTCAGATGATGGGTTGAGTTCCCCTATGTGCAAATTTTTGCTATCTGGTTCCATATCTGGCCTTTTCGTTCATCGATAATTGTAACATTTCCTTCAAGGATTGTAACCAAGTTCTTTTTGGTCTACCTCTTGATCATCTTCCTGATCTTCCCTCAATTACCAACTGTGTTTGGCAATCTTTAAAAGGGCATTCTCTGGAGTTGTCTAAACCATCTTAATTGCTATTTAAGAATTATAGCTATGACAGCTTCACTATAGTTTAATTCATGTTTGATTTTCTCATTTGTTTTGTTTCTAACCAGCAAGTCTTATTTATTTTTCTTATGCATTTCATTTCTAATTCTCTGATTTTCTGTATTTCTTTCTGATTGAGTGTCCAAGTTTTGGCTCTATGTTGCTGTAGATATAACAATGGTTTTATAGAGTTTTAGTTTCAGGTTTTTTGAAATGCTGTTATTTTCCCATATTTTGTTTAATTTATTCATATTAGACCATCATTTGTTAAGTCTGTATTTTACTGTTTTTGTGTTGTCGAGGTTGTGAGTAATGATATATAAATATCATTACTCACTGCCAAGATATATAAATTGCTTTACTTGTTCAAGTATGTAATTTTCTAAGTTTATCGAAATTTTTTCCTCATCTCTTCTTGTTTTCATTGTTTTAGTTTTACTTAGATTTATTTTCGTTCCAGAAGTTTTGCATTTAAACTCTTCATTTAAACTTTTTATTGTTTTTTAGATTATTCAATAATAATAATATCATCTGATATTCGTGCCATTTTTTTGTAGACATGGTTCTTCAGCTATGGATTTCCATATTTCTTCGAGATAAATAAATTTGGTGAGAGTGGGCAGCCTTGCATGAATCCTTTTTCTATTTTGAAATTGTCTGTTTTTATTTTATTAAATTTGACAGTTGCTATGGTATTTCCAAAGAGTTAGAGAGGACAAATTAATAAAAGATTGCCAATAAGTTTAAACATAACTAAAATGATAAATTATGATCAGTGGATCGCAGTAGTATCTGAAGGTTATTAGGTTATAGCTCCCCAGACTTCTTTATTTTTATATTCACTTTATTTTTATGGTGTTTTCTTGTTTTTGGCAATTACATCAAACAGTTAGTTGCTGTTGTCTCTCCTTCAATAAATCCAAAGATTAAAAGGAGAACAGTACTATGTTGCAGAGAAAATTTGATATCTTATATATACATGTATAATACTTTCTAACCAGTGCCTTGAGATATGCAAATATTTCTTATGAAAATATACTACAGGACTGCCTATCTCAAATCTTGAAACATACAATGGTTCTATGATGGTTCAATGCTGCTTAGAAGGAAAAGAGAATAGTGGGACAGGAAGGATAGCGTGTTGCTTAGGTATGAATGTGGTGCAGTGGCGGCCCGTACATAAGCACTGCGAGACTGCAGCACCCCCAAGAAAAAAATGAAAAAATTAAATTTTGTCTGTGTTTATAAATAATAAAAATGCTTACAACGTTATATAAATGCAACACAACATGTTAAAGGTTACAGCTTATGTTTTGACATTGATTGAATAGTTAATAATTGGAATTGTTCGATTAACACTTTAGATTACAAAACAAATGCACTTTGATCTAATGCCAATATTCGTTTGTGCTTGTCATTGTACGTTATGTCATTAGATACACTGCCATATGGACAGTGTATCTTATTCTTGTGCACGTTATTTCTGTGAGATATGAAACGTTTATTATTGGTGAATGTTTGTGGCGAACTATTTTTTGTAAATCTTATTTTATTTTGTTAAAATAACATATAATTATTTATTTATTATAGATACAAGGCTGAGTTCTGACGAGTGTCACTGTTGAAAATATGAAAAGAATTATATTTTTTTAATTATCATTACACGAAACAAATGCATTGCGATCTAATGGCGATATTAGCTTGCACTTGTCATTGCTATTGATACGAAACTTTTATTATTGGTGTTTCTTCGTGGTGAGGATGAAATATTTTTAATAAAGCAGTTTTTAATATGTACATTTATTTATTAATAAATTTGTTACTGATTAGGGAAAAAGTTTTTTTTTTTTTTTGTATATGCAGCACCTCCACTTAAAATTTTCACCAGCTGCCACTGCTGTGGTGAGATGAGGTGGAGAGCAAGGATTATGAATGATATGCTGGCTGAAATGTGTGAGGAGATGGTAGTACAGTTTGTTAATGTGTGGAATGAGTTTGAAGGAAGAAGTGAGCTGTATGGGAGCAATGGACTGCATTTGAGTGGTTATGCTGTGAGTCGCTTGGAGAGACTGCAGCTGGAAGTAGACAAGTGAGTAGAGTGAGAGAGAATGAATCAGATCAAGCAGGAATTGATGTGGAAGAGCAACAGAGTAAGACGGAGAGATTGAAGAGGTGGTTATGAATGAGGAAGTGAGTGGTATGAGTATAAAAAATGAGAGAATGCGTGCGCAAGAGGAGCAAGGAAACGGGGAGGCTCAGGGTGGACAGGGGGTATACAGCATGAGAAAGGTAGATTCTCCGAGAGGAGGTGAGAGCATGTGTAGATAGCAAAGAAATGGGATGACCTGGGATCAAGAGGAAACAGTTGGAATTGAAAAGGGTTTTAAAATGAATAAGCCGAAAGGGAAATGGCCCCAGTCAAGCATGGAGAGATCACACCGAGTGAGTAGTATCAGTGGCTATAGATCCAGAAATGAGCTGTTGTGTTTATATACAAATGCTAGCAGTATAAGAAACAAGGCAGATGAAATGGTTGCACTAATTGCGTCTCTTCACCCAAAGATTGTCGGAATAAGTGAGACATGGTTGGAAGAGGATATCCTGACAGGAATAGAGATGGAAGGGTATGATGTGTTTTGTGAGGATAGAAGGGGTAAAAAGGGAGGGGGAGTGCTATTGATGATAGAGAAAGAGTTATGTCCATACAAAGTAGAGATGCAAGAGGAAAATAGTGCCAGTGGTTTGGAGACAGTATGGTGGGAGATAAAGGTGAATGGAATCAAATACTTGGTTGGATGTTGTTATAGACCAGATAATGTGGATGGTGGTGATAATGAAATGTATAATCAAATTAGCCAAGCAAATAAGAAAAGGATGATCATTATGGGCGATTTTAATTATGGCAATATAGACTGGAATGATGAGATAGCAACTGGAAGTAAAGAAAAGGAGTTTCTTGAATTTTTGAGGGATAACTACCTCAGACAGTATGTAACAGAGGGCACGCGAGGCTTGAGGGTCTTGGATTTGGTCATCTCATCAGAGGATGTAATTATAAATGAGGTGTCAAATCATCCACCAATTGGTGAGAGTGATCATGAGGTGATTACTTGGGTGGTTGCCAGCAGTGTGAGGACCTCTGTGAGAAAAGGGTATATGTGATACTACAAGGGGGTGATTATGAAGGGCTTAGGAGTCAGCTTGTGGGTGTAGCATGGAATGAGGAGTTAGCTGGAAAAAGAGATCAATGCAGCTTGGAGGATTTTCAAAAACTATCTAGTCGATGCAATGTCTAAATGTATTCCAAGGGTGAGAAGGTTAAATAAGGTAGGTATGAGATGGATGAATAAAGAGATTAAGTATGTGATACAAAGAAAAAGGGCATTATAGAGGCAGCATAAGAGAAGTGGAAATAACCAATTCCATGAGGTCTACAAAGACCAGGCAAGGAGGGTGACTTGGCTTTTTCAGGGTAGTTAAGAGAGGTATGAACAGCAGTTAGCTAATGAAGTCAAAAAGAATCCTAAGGAGTTCTTTCGATATGTAGCCAGCAAAAGAAAGAATGATTATGGAAGGATGACATTGATAGGAGAAAATGTCTTTATACCATTTTTATACCACACATTCCACAACTGCTGTGGAATGTGTGGTGGAGATACTTAATGAGCAGTTCATAAAGGTCTTTCAATCTTGTGAATGTGACTTCATGGAGAGATTGAGAGCAGTTGATGATGGGGAGGAGAGACTGACTGTAAGTGAGCAAGAGGTCTATGGGGAGTTGAGTAAACTAGATGTTAGTAAGGCTGTGATACTTGATAATATATGACCATGTATTCTGAAGGAATGTCCCAGGGAGTTGACACCTGCCTTGACATATTTTTTAATATGAGTCTTGCACTCGGTCAAGTTCCTAAGGAGGGCAAGACTGTGCCACTTCATAAAAGAGGTGATCGAACTCAAGCATCAAACCATAGGCCTATATGTGTGACAGGTGTTGTTGTTGGAGAAGCTTGTGAGAACTAGGATCCAGAGTTGGGTTGACAACAATTGTATTATCTTTGATGGACAGCATGGATTTGCTAAAGGGAGGTCATGTTTTAGTAATCCACTTACTTATTACAATAAAGTGACTGCTTCCTTGGACAGAGGAGAAGGATACACAGTAATATACTTAGTTTTCGCAATGGCTTTTGATAGAGTACCTCGTGATAAATTGATTGTCAAACTAGAGCAGATGCAGTTTGATATTAGATTAGTGCATTGGATTGGAGACTGGCTATCTGATAGGCATCAACAAGTTGTGTATGGGGGTGCAATATCCAGGAAAAGGAAAGTCACTAGTGGAGTGCCTCAGGGGTCTGTTTGGGAGACATTACTGTTTAACTGGTATATTAACGATATAGGTGAAGATTTGGATGGAGATATTCAGTTGTTTGCAGATGATGCAAAGTTGGGACGAACCGTGAAGAGTAGTGAAGATATTGTGGCCTTACAAGAAGACTTAAATAAATTGAGTGATTGGGCACGGAAATGGGAATGTGAGTTCAATGTTCGAAAAGTTCAATGTAAGGTTTTAAAATTTGGAAAACAAAGATGGGATGCAGAATTTATGCTTGGTGAGGATATTATTATTATATTATTATATCACACCTCCAGGGAGTCCGAAGACGCATCGAGGGAGGACATCTTCTCTACAACTCTTTGTCTCACTACTCCACCAACCTTCATCATCTAACACCAACGCCATCCACCACCAATACTAGTACTTTCACAGATATTCACAAACATGGGATTTGAACCTGCAGCCTTTTCGCTGAGAGCGGATACGCTAACCACTTGGCCAACCGAGGTGGAAGAAATAAAAGATCTGGGGATGATAGTGGATAAAAATCTGAAATTTAGGGGACACATATCCAAAATTGTGAAGACAACATAAAGGCTTCTGGGAATAATGTGGAGGACACTGACGTGTAGAAGTATGGAGATTCTTGTTCTGTTGTATAGAGCTTTGATTAGGCCACACATGGACTATTGTGCCCAGATTTGGTCACCTAGTTTTTCAGATAGATGAAGAGATTTTGGAAATGGTCCAAAGGCGACTTACTAGGGTAGTTTCTGACCTTTGGTATGTCGAGTATGAGGAAAGATTGAGAAGATGTAATTTGCAGTCTGGTGGACAGGACGAAGAGGGGAGATATGATAGAGACCTACAAGTTGGTAAGAGGTTGTTATAGGATCAATGTTGGAGAAGTTTTACAGAAAATAGTGGGAGATCAGGGGAGAACCAGAGCTCATCCCTGGAAACTGTATAAAGAGGGAGTGAGAGGCAGGTTTTTTTCATGCAGAGTTGTGAATAATTGGAATGCCTTACCTTGAGAGTGTGGTGTCTGCAAGAAGTTGGAATGTGTTCAAAGCATGGTATGATGAGCTGTATATGTGATAAAAGGACCTCCCAGATGAATCTTTGACTCTGTGAGGTCTTGGGGTAATAATAATAATGAAACATGTCCAACGAGCTCACTCTATGCCTGACCATTAATCAAATGCACGAGCTATTTTACAATATTTCAAGGGTAAAAAAATTTCTACTTCAGATTTTGTTTTGTTTGTTCACAAATGATAAAACTTTTCTCACATGTGGAAATAATAAATTAAATATATTTTGAAATATTATTATTACTATTATTATCTGAGACCTCCAGGGAGTCAAGGACTGATTGAGGGAGTCTATACATCACCCAAACCAGCTGTCATGCTTTTGTTTAAATTCATTCATGCTAGATGCACTTACCACCTCCAAGGCAAATTATTCCTAGCCTTTTTGACTGTGAACACTTAACTTCCATGGATGCCCCTATGTTCTCTCTCTCTCTCTCTCTCTTCATCCTTCCATATAAAGATAAATTTCATCAGACGATATCTTATAACATCCATTCAGAAGTTTATAGCCCTCTATCATATCACCCCTCTTTCTTCTGTTTACCAGAGTTCTGTAATCCACATACTCATAATCTAAATCCCATAATCTGGATATAATCTTTGTAACTGTTCTTTGCACCCTTTCCACAGTTCTTTATCCTTCTGGAACCTGGGAGACCAAATCTGTGCACAATAATCCAAGTACGGTCTTATCAATTCCTTATAAAGAGGCAAAATGACTTCCTTATCCTTATATGTCAAGGTTCGATTCAACATCACAATTATCCTCCGAGTTGTATTTGCAACATTTGCTATATGACCCTTGAACTTCAGCTGCGATGCCAAAGTTAAGATGTATTCCCTGCTAGGAATACATCTTAACAAAGCTTAGAAATTTGTGCCATGAATGACATAGACCAAGATTTAATCATATCTTTCTTCAGAAATTTGAATTTTTCCCCCTTTTTAATTCATAATTGGGACAAAATAACATTCTTGTTTTTTGTGTTAAACAATGAAGAAATTCTCAGAAATAATTTTTCTTTCTAAACTAATTTCACTTAAAAGTAACCTAATCAGAATAAAAGCATTATTTTCAACAAAGCAAAAGCTGCAATACATTTAAATGATTCGAATAAGTACATTTAGTTTATTATTATTATTACACCAAGACCTCATGGAGTCAAAGACTCATTTTATAACACACACACACACATCTCATCATACTGTGTCTTAAACACACTCAAACTCCTTGCAGACACCACACTCTCAGGCAAGGCATTCCATTCATTCACAACTCTGCACAAAAAAAATCCTGCCTCTCACTCCCCTACTTACACCCTCTTTATACAGTTTCCAGGGATGACTTCTGGTTCTCCCTTGATCTCCCACTATTCTCTGTAGAACTTCTCCACCTTTGATCTTATAACAACCCCTTACCAACTTGTAGGTCTTTATCACATCTCCTCTCTTCCTCCTCTCAACCAGACTCTGCAAATTACATCTTCTCAATCTTTCCTCATACTCAACATTCCAGAGGTCAGAAACTACCTTGGTCAGTCGCCTTTGGACCCTTTCCAACATCTCTTCATCCTTCTGAAAACCTGGTGACCAAATCTGGGCACAATAGTCCATGTGTGGCATAATCAAAGCCTTATACAACGGAACAAGAATCTCCCTACTTCTACACGTCGGTGTCCTCTGAATCATTTCCAGAAGCCTTTGTGTTGTCTTCACAATTTTGGCGATGTGTCCCCTAAATTTTAGATCCTTATCCACTATCACCCCCAGTTCTCTTATTTCCTCTACCTCCAACAATATATTCTCACCAAGCATAAATTCTTCATCCCATCTTTGTTTTCCAAATTTTAAAACCTTACATTTTGTAACATTGAACTCGCATCCTCATTTCCATATCCAATCACTCAATTTATTCAAGTCTTCTTGGAAGGCCACAACATCTTCACTACTCTTAATGGTTCATCCCAACTTTGCATCATCTGCAAACAACTGAATATCTCCATCCAAATCTTCGCCAATATCATTAATATACAAGTTAAATAGTAATGGCCCTAAAACAGACCCCCTGAGGCACTCCACTAGTGACTTTCCTTTTCCTGGATATTGCACCCCCACGCACAAGGTTTAGGTAAAGCATTTAATTAAACAACTTTGCAGTTTGTCATAGCAGCATAGTGTGTACTGCTATGACTCACAAACAAACCACAGCATAACACCATGGCTATTGGCATGGGAATGAACCTTTTTTATTGCCCTCTTGGCAGTCTGCAAAAGAAAAATGCAGTGCCCATTCTTTATTTCCTACAGTTTTCTTTACTACAATTGTAGTTCAGAAAACAGGTATTGACAAAATGCCTAAATCCCAAGTGTAAGCAAACAAAGTTTTCTTACACTTGGATAAAGGATTAAACCAAGAATATAATTTCTTGGTATCTTTAATTTATAAGGTTGGCATAGCTTGTACAGAAATTACATCCATTGCCACTGATACATTTCTAAAGCCTTTTATTCGAAATTCAGTGCTTGTGTTTGCATTGAAACAATGTAGTATAACGAGAAATAAATCTGGGTCAGTTTCACAAAAAAGCAACAATTTTTTTAAAAAAATGTGTTATTATTGGTTGCCATATGTCTGCACCTAACTGAAGTTATTCAGAAGTGCAGAAAATGTTGTTTTAAAATCGTTTATCTGCATAGTGGTGATTTTTCTTCTATTACATTACACATCATTTTAGTTTCACTTACTTCTATGTAAGAAGTGATTATTAATATTTGAAAAAAAAATGATGACGAATAATTAATATTTGGCTCCAGGGAGGTATTTGTAGAATAATAAAGAAAGCATGTGTGACCCTCTGCTGCATGGAAGCTCACCTATACATGTGTGCTTTGTGTATCAAACTTTTTTATTTCAGCAAAAATGTCCAAACCTTGTGTGCTCTCTGCTAAGTAACCAAATAATGTTTAAATACTTATTAATTTAACCACATTTTTTCATAGACCAAAGCAACCAATAAAAAAAGCATGTTCACAATGTTTAGCCAGAGCAGCTACTTAAAACCTGACCAATTTTTTCTAAATTTTGAAAGACCTTAAATTAATCAATTCTATTAATTATCGGGTTGATAATCAGGATAAATTGACCGATAAATAAAAATTAAATTAAACATTAATTATTATTTTACTGAAATATATATTTCCCATATTTTATCCATATTTTAGTATTTTGTGTTTCTCCTGTATTATATCAATTTCACACTTTTAATTGTATAAAATTAGTGTTCATTTTCATATAAAAATGATTAGAACATGCAATGCAAATCAGAGTAGGAGTGAGAGAGAGAGAGAGAGAGAGTTATGGAAATGATAGAAGAGGAGAGAATAGAAACAGTAGAGAGCAGGTATGGAAATGATAGAAGAGTAGAGAAGAGAGGGAATGAGAGAGAGAGAGAGAGAGAGAGAGAGGTACGGGAATGATAGAAGAGGAGAGAGTAGAAACAGTAGAAGAGAGGGAATGAAAGTTATAGGAATGATAGAAGAGGGGAAAATGGAAACAGTCAGAGAGAGGAAATGAGAAGAATGTGAGGGAGTGCTGGAACCAGGGATAGAGTGGTAGCAGGTAAGTACGGAAACACAGAGGAAAGAGAGAGAGTGAGGGATGCAGGTGAACAATCAAGGAACAGAGTGGTAAGAAGTGTGATATATGGAGATTCAATGATCTGTGGTGTGCAAGATAGGATGCCAGAGGAGTGTTTGCCTGGAGGGATGATAGAAAGTGTGACTATGGCAATTAAGAGAGATGAAATGATTGTGATGGTGGGAACGAATGACTTGAGAAGCAATGTAACTCGGGCAGAGAGAGATCTGAGATTCTTGCTTGAGGTTGTACAAAAGCAAACACAGAGAGAAAAGATTGTGTGTGTGTGTGTGTGTGTGTGTGTGTGTGTGTGTGTGTGTGTGTGTTGCCAAGGTATGATAGTGACAAGCTGAGCAGAAGACAGTAATAGTGAATAGCATAATAGCCAGAATGTGTCAGAAGAGGATTGGAATATGTGGATGCTTGGAGGGCATTTGAAGACAGAAGGGAACTATATGGGAGAGACAGCTTGCATTTGAATGAAG